>NC_070567.1:1200000-1500000 GCF_026914185.1 Puccinia triticina | reverse complement strand
TGTTGTCTTATTGGGGTCGGAGCAAAGTGCCCCACGTGCAAGAGGTCAACGATTCAGCTCTGATTGCGTCAGTCAAGGATACCAATAAAGCTCTGCCAACAATGGAAGCGCAGCCGTGCCCGGAGGACGTTCCAGCTTCTCCCCGCGACTCTGTTACTGTGGAAGAAGTTGCCAAGATGTTCAAGCAGTGCGAGGAGCGACTGCTGAAGAAATACGCCGTCGCTTCTGCTTCCACCTCCACCTCTGCAATCCATTGGCCGTCAATCTGTTATTATTGCCATCTCAGAGGTCATGGGACGGCCCGCTGTCATCCGCTTCAAAGGGATAAAGCCAACCACCTTGTCAAGCAGACTGGGCAAAACTATCTCCTCCCAACGGGCGCCTTGATCCCTTTTGATCCTAGCCGACCGATCCGAAGAGTTGTGATGGCTTTTCGAGCCTCAAGTTCCTCCGCCTCTGCTCATGCTCCCTATAGGATTAGTAGCGGCGCTCTTCATCCGTGGTATCCGCCAATTGATCGAATTTCAAATCAAGCTGCGCCAGTTGCCCAGCCTTATCTTTGTCGCTCGATCCGCAAGTCACCTACTGTTGAGACTATCCGATCTGAAGTACAGTCATCCGGTTCATCCTCTCTGCCGCGTCCTGTCAAGTTCATCAATGCCTTCGATTCTGTTCTGAGGAAGATTGCCAATCTCATGGTTCCTGGTTTTTCCGCCTCCAAGCTTGTTCGTACTGCTTCCGCCAGTGCTGATGGCAGGAAGAAGGCCTCCCAAAGCTTCTCCAATACAGTATCAAATGTTAAACTGTCTGACCCGTCCCGTGGCGCCAAAGCCCTCCGAGACGAGGTTAAACTATCTCCAGATTCTTCTTCCAGCCCGATTTCAGATTACGAGTATATTGGCCAGCTCCACCCAACTGCGGAGCCCTTTGTGTCTTTTCCGATCCGCCTCCGCAATGAGGCTACACTATCCTCTCAATCCCCATCTCCTTCCATTAATCCTACCACCTCATCTGAGTCTAAATCTTCTTTGATTTTTCTTCGATCTCCCCCCGAATCTCAAGTTCGCCAATCTCTGTCTTCTCCGACACCGATCCGCCTCCGAGATGAGGTAAAACTAGATTCTCCAACACCGATCAGCCTCCGAGATGAGGTTAAACTAGATTCTCGATCCTCCCATTTGATTTTTCCTCAACCTCCCTCCAAGCATCAAGTTGATCAATCTAAGTCTTCTCGATATTTTTCTGATCATCCAACCAATTCTCGGGCTCTCTCCCCATCTCCGATCCGCCTCCGCAATGAGGATAAACTGCCGTCAGCTTTGATCTCCGATCCCCTCCGCAATGAGAATAAACTACCATCAGTTGAAAGTTGTCTCCGCAATGAGGGTAAACTAGGTTTGTTGCATTTTGATGAGAATGAAGGATGGTATTTACAGGTTCCTTGTGGAGGCATAGGAGTACAGAAGTAAGTCCTCCCATGTGTATGCACCTCGGGTAGCTACTACCATTGTTTTGAAAACATCACATTTGCCACATATGTGAGCCTGGCGGGAATCTCTTTTCTTCTTCTTTTTTTTCAGTTCTTAGGCTGGCGTGGTGGAAGGAGCAGACTAGGGACAGTCTGCAAATGGTGGGTGGATGTGGTGGCCAGATGGGTACAGGGCCTCAAGATCATCAAAATCCAGAATTCATCAAGATCAGACATCTCAACAGCAAGACTCTTCAGCCTCAAGATTCTCATCAAGCCCCTCATTCTCAATATCCTTCAAGATCCCTTCCCCCTTCTTTCTCTTTATGCTCTTTTTCATGTTTCTTGGTCCTAACACATGATTCATGTGGGTTTCTTTCATCTTGTTTGTTTTATATCTTCTCTTCTGTTGGTTGTTGTTGTGTTGTGTTTTCTTTTCTCTCCTTTTGGTGTTGTTTTGTAGTTAGGGATGTGATGACATGTCCTGTGACATGTCACTCCCCAGAGTCCAAGTTTGAGTTCGAACTTGGAGGATGGGGCGGCATGGGACTTGCTCTGATCCAAGAGAAATTCCATCACCCTTTTCTGATCCGCTGGCAGTATCCCCAGCACTATTCTTGATCCTTTATCTCTGATCCTGATCCCTTATCATCATCTGATCCTTAACAAACCAACCACCGCCGACGGTATTCCATCCCCGTTGTCTCTCAAAAATCCCCCCCCCAACGCTATCACTTTCTGATCCTCATTGCTCTTCATCCGGACCACCACGAGGGCAGCCTCAACAGCACCTTTCCCCTCGACGCTCTGCCTACCGCCTGGCACGGTAGGAGTTCCACAACGCTTTTGTAAGGTTGTCAAATTTGAACAGCCAGAGCTTAAGGAATCCGGTGCCAAGCTATTTTGCCTGGAGATCAATGTGGCTACTTGGTGGAACTCGACTTTTGCAATGTTCAACCGTGCAATCCAACTTCGCCGGTCTTGCATCCACTTCTGCAACAAGACTTCTGAGAAGAGATCGTTCATCTTATCCATGCCAGAATGGGATCAAGCAGCTAACCTGATGCGCTTGCTAGAGCCTCTTAACGAAGCAACACAAATGCTCTGTGGATCCAACTACCCGACCTTAAACACCACACTCCCTGTTTATATAGTCTTGATGAAGCACTTGAAGCAAGTTCAACATGGTCTATATGACCAAGCACAGCTCATCCAACCTGCCACCCAGATCATCAACAAGATCGAAAGCTACCTTTGCTGCGCACTTGGCAAACCAAGCTACATATGTGCAATGATCCTTGACCCAACCTTCAAGACTGCCATCTGGAAAAGAAACAAAGCCTTTATGGAGCAGCACTATGATATGCCAGTCGAGGCAATCCTCACAACTTTCCGTGGGGTTGCCAAGAATTTCAATGAGATGCCCGATCCCCCTCAGCAAACCCAGTCGAACCCGGGTTCAAAGAAGAAGACATCTAGCTTCTTCTCTTCTGAATTATACGAACCAACAACTGAGCTGGACACAGTCAAGGCGGAGATTGATCGTTATCTCAAAGAAGACCTCGAACGCGAAGGAACACCAATCTTGAAGTACTGGTCTGGCCAACAATCAAAATATCCAATCTTGTTGAAGATGGCTCGGCGCTACTTGGCCATTCCGGCTACAAGTGCAGCCTTGGAGAGAGTCTTCTCTAAAGGCCGTCGGGTAGTCTCTTGGCAGCGCACATCACTTGATCCTGAAACCCTTGAGCAGTTACTGTGTCTCAAGGGATGGTATCAGCTACTTGACAGCCCAATATAGTTCCTCATCCCTCTCTCCCCATTCATTTTTTCCCCCAACGCTCATATAAATTAGTCGATAAATATGTTTTTTACTCCAATTGAGTTTTTTTTCACTCCACATGCTCCCCTGTCTACCTTCCTTGCCTCTAGGTACACACATTGCTCGCCTCATCGGAGCACCAAAACCCGTTATCTTGCTACACTCAACCTCCCAAGCCCGTCCATTAAGTACTGCCAAACCACCCGGGGGTTCGGGCGGGGTGTTGGCCCCATCCCAACCACCCGCACCCGGGTGGTCCACCCGGGGGGCACTTTTTGGGTGCCAGCCTTACCCATAACTATAGCACTCAACTTCACTCTTGAAGTCCAACCATTATGCAAAACACAATATGTAACACAAGTCCCTCCCGTGGTCGCGGGGTGCGAGCCCCCCGCCAGCCTCTTCGAGGAGGCGCGAAGCGTCTCCTGCGCTCCCCCGCGGAGGGACTTGCGCTAAGTTCGCGCCTGCCCTAGGAGCCTCTCAGTCTCCACCGCGGGCCCTGTATGGCTTGAATAGGGCCCAAAAAAGGATACAGAGCCCGCGTCTAGCTTGAATAAGCCTGTTGAACGGCGGATCCGGAGGGCTTTAGGTAGGAGCCGAGAGACTAAGTACAGCCATTCTGAAAAAGCTTGGCTTTGTTGGAAGGAATTTCCACCCAAACTTTGTCTTGGATTTGCCAATAATCACTGGCAAGGTTGGAGATATGTATATTCATTCCCACCTCATTCTTATATGCAGGGTGCATATGCAGCAGCCAGATGCCCTCAATCATCTCCTTCCTTTCATTTTTTCCTAATTCTGAGTTCAGAATCAAGCAATTTGGCTGATTTTACCCTGGATGGCATACTGATCCTGTTCGCAAGGTTGGATGGTGCTGGTCCCAGCGGCCGGCATGTTTTTTTTCCGCTACCAAACGGCTTGATTGGTGGGATCCTGCAAGCAACTGCGCTCACAGGTCTGGATATCATGTGTCCAACCTTGATGTTGGATGAACATACATTGGCAAATCCAAAAGGAATTTCCAGTGGAAATTCCTTCCAAAGAAGCCAAGCTTTTTCGGAATGGCTGTAATTTTAGAGAGCTCTAGATGCCCCTCCAAGTCCAACTCCTGAGAGCATCTCTAACGGAGCCGCAACTGGGCGTTCGGAGGCGAACTTTGGCCGCCCGGGTTCCTTTCTTGCGCGCTAACGGACCCGCAAAACAACCCTGGGAACACTGCCGGGGGCAGTCAAACCTGCAATCACCTGCTGCCTTCTGCAGGTCGCCTCCCAGCCGCAATTGACCAGACACACCTCCATCCACTGGACTTCATCAGCAAAGATGGTCCACAACACACCCCAACTCCTACTCGAAGCTCACCAAGACTGAAAAAAACATGTATGCATTGGATCAACGTCAAGACTCCTCTTGATAACCGGGTCTGTTCCGGTCACTGAGAGGAGCAAATATGTACTCCTCTCGATTACTGGTTCTCTTGGCCAGTCATCAAGAGGAGTAAACAATCACCTCAATGACCAGTTCTCTCCGTGCATTGAGAGGAGTAAACACTCATACATCCTTGATGACTGGTTCTCTCCGTTCATTGAGAGGAGTAAACACTCATACATCCTTGATGACCTGGCCCGTTCCGGTCATTGAGAAGAGTACAATGTAAGATAACTCCCCTCAATGACTGGTCCGCTTGGGTCATCGAGAGGAGTGTTTCCTCCTCTTGATGACTGGGTTTGCTCCGGTCATCGAGATACGTGCGTGGTCCTCTCCAGTCATTGAGAGGAGTAAACAACTCCACTCAATGACTGGGCGGTTCTCTCCGGTCATCAAGAGGAGTATAATATAAGATGACCCCTCTCAATGACTGGTCCACTCGGGTCATCAAGAGGAGTTTTTCCTTCTTTTGCTCCGGTCATCAATATACATGTGTCCCGATGACCAGAACATTCCGGTCATCGAGGGGAGTATGCTATACTCCTATTGATGACCAGAACGTTCCGGTCATCGAGCAGAGTATGCTATACTCCTATTGATGACCGGAACAAGGGAGGTGGGTGGTGCTGGAGGAGTGAGATCCGTCTGTTGGATTGCAGCTTGAACTGCCAGTCCATAATTGGAGCTGAGCCGCGACTGCTGTGACATGTGCTCGCGGGCCGGGGAACGCAGGCCAACTTCCCCCCCAACCGTTGGAGATGCTCTGAATTAAGACACCTACAAAAACAACAAACAGCGCACATGAAAGCGATAAACTACAAGATGATGAAATGTCTTTTTACTCAAAATTAAGAGTTTGGGTGTGTAAATTGAGATCTGGGAGGCTCCCAGACTCAAAGGCAAGTCATCCAGATGTCTTTTCTAAGAAGCTTGGACAGAATAATTTTTTTTTTTTTGAAAATCCTGTGCAAATGCCATATCTTTCATACTGTGCAAATGTCATATCTTTCATATATACTCTGAGTTTTGATTTGACAGGTGTCAGAGACAGCCCAAGGCTAAATTTAAGGCCCCGTTTGGATGCATCATAAATGTAGGTGTTGTATTGCACAAATCACAAGATAAAAAACTAACTATTCAAACTGTGCTGCCCAAATTTTTTTCAAGGCAAGGTGAGCAACTGATGTCCTCAACATTTTTGCCAGAGTGAAATAATTTGGCCATCTTCAGCTGAATAAAGGCAATATTACACTTTATAATGGTTGAGAGTGCTATTATGGCACTGGAGATAGCATTTTTTTTTTGAATTGGATGAAAATATTCCAAAGATAAGTTGACCACCTTGCATGAAAAAACATTTGGGTGCCACATTTTGAACAGTTTGTTTTTCATTTGATGATTTGTGAAATATAACACCTACATTAATGATGCGTCCAAATGGGGCCTAAACCCAGACCCATCATCCTTGAGAAGATGGTCTTGGAGTAGACTTGAGGAAAAACTGATGGACATATTTCAAACCAGAGCTGCTCTAAAGAAGGCCTCTTGCACCGGGTTCCCGCCACAAGTGCGGGTACCTGCCTGAAAAATTGAAGATTTTGGGCACCCGCACCCGCCAGGGAAGCAGCTTGCGGGTACCCAAACTTAACACAAGTCCCTCCCTGTGCTGGCAGTGTGCAAGCACCCTCCCACTTGCATGAGATACTTGTGCCTATTGTCCAACATTTGGCTTGAGGCTGCCCAGCCAAATGGCCCAAAATTCCTTCTAATTCACATACCACTGCATACCCCTCTGATTTCTTCACAGCCTCCAGTACCATTATAATCAGCTCCTCTTTGTACATGTTACCATGTATCCCATCAAACTTGTATCCTCATCCCTTGGAAGTAATTGTGATGTAAAAAACTGCCTTGAGCTACCTCCCAACATCACTCACAAGTATATCACCATTGGACCCTGGTGCCACCAAAGGAAACCCCACAGATCTCAACTCATGATTTCAAGAGAACCACTCAAAAAAAAGCAGAGGGCAAAAAAGTGAAAAGAGAACTTACCCCCTGTAGAACTGCAGGCCTAGGCACAGATTTTTGCCAGATGCTCTCAGACAAGCAACCCCACATTAGTTTTACGTCCCTCTCTATGGTTGAAGGCACTCTGATCCCCACTAAGTCCCACAGAGGGACTTTGTTAAGTTAGCAAACTGAGTGTTTTTAGATGTTGGTGAAATAGCTTGCAATGTGGAAAGCACATCCATGGAAAAATAGCCATTCTCAAAGATAGTCAAGTGGCAAATTTGAAAGGAATATTCCCAACTCTTGTCATAAATACAGCATATTACCCATCTTTCACTAGCAAATCTGAGCCCAAAAGTTCTGGGAACAATGATGGAAAAAGAAAATTTGGTCAAATGGAAAGGTATGTATAATGATCCCTTTGTGCAGAATTAGGGTGTTCAAAGTTGGTTTATGCGTGTGTAAATCATAATTTCATCAAAGAATCTTTTCAGGGGATCTTGGGATTATGATTACGTAATCCCACTGAATTCTTTTTATCAAATTATTATTTACTAGAGGCCAAGGCGGCTGCGCCGCTGCAATCCCTGATGTATTTTCACCGGTACCAAGTAAAGTGTCAACCCTCCCCCCCCCCCCCCCCCACCTCAAGCTCACTGCACAAGGCAGGGAGCTTCTGCCACAACCGGTTAGGTGGTGCAGGCTCTTCCCCATCAACTAACTGTAACAAGTTCCTCAAAAGCTACCACACAGCTGGCACCTTTTTCAGTTACCCTATCGGGAGCCCCTAGGACCTAGTTGACATTTCACCCCCCAACCACAGTTTTGCCAGTAAATACAGAGGAGATAAACCTAAAAGCTTACAAATTACCTTGACTCAAACTTGCTTTTTTTCCCTCTTGTAAACCTATAAATTATGCTGCCCTTGACGGCCTCTTCCAGTTTAATAAGGTTACACAGTTTGTGAAATACACAATTTCCCATTACCCCCACATGGTTCTTGAAGTCAAATCATCCAAAAAGTAAGAAATCCATGTGAGGAACTCAGATCAATTTGTTGTGTTGATGAATAATCCTCATTTAAAACAAATTTAAGTTCAATTAAATAAGCTAAATCCATAACTCTTTTGGAAATGATGTGGGGTGAAATCAGAGATAAAAAAAAAGGTGGATCTCCAATAATCCATTGACATGGAATCTGTATCCAGGCATGGGCACACTTGAATTTGTGGGCCAATTTCCCAGCCTTTTCCTGTGAATATTTGGGCAGCCCATATTTGGTGGTGATGGGTGGCCAGTGTCTAGTCTTCCATGCTATTTGCTGCAACCATTTGGAATTAGCCAGCAAAAGCAACCGATCTCACTCTCCCACCACACTACATCCCAACTAATCTCAACTCACGAGTTGTTGCCGGGTGGGAATGGTAGTACTGACCATGAAAGTGGCCCCACCTGGCGCTAGGCTATGAGCCAAGAAGGAGCCTGCAGACTCCTTCCCATCATAATTCCTCCCTTTTTCTGCACTGCCTTGACAGTGCCACTGTGAAAAACAACACCAAAAGAACCCTGAAAATGTATGGGTTTGTTGTCTTTTAAAGATGGTGATTGCTGTCAGTCCTCTGAGACTCAGTCATGGTAGGTCAAGGTGCTTGAAAATGGCATGCATATAACCATTTTGCACAATGGCCACAAACAAATCACACTTGGAAGTTGGAAGAAAAAAAAATTGGGCCATTCAATTCACTGATTCACCCAGAGTTCACTACTTGCAAGATTTGTCTCTTGCCTTGTTGCTTTTTTTTTTTGTGCTTGGTGCGTAGGTGCGCGGCTGTGTGTGTATTTTGAAGTTATCCAAGAAGCCAAAAGCAAGGAAAGGAAGTATTAGGAGTCAGATTCTACAAAAAAATGGGATAATGGTTGGTTGCTATTGAAAGGAATAGAGACCATGGTAAGCGGAGTGGTTTGTGTTATTAAACAAGTAAGATAATCACAAATATTAGTGACTTGGACAAGAAAGTGTTTCAGAAGGTCCCCTTATTCTCAGCAGTAGGTGGAATGGCTGCGGCTATCAATAGAGAATGAGTAACGCCGGCGACGCATCTGATGGATTTCAGCGATCCGGGCTCAGAGCCCTTGCTGGTAAGGATTTTGGGGGTATAAGAAAGCTCAATCTCTTTTCCATCATCTTCTTTTCCCTGGCTGAGCTCGTTGCTCTGACCAAGGCCCCAGCGGTAGGTTTTGCCTTGGTTGTTGACGGCTAGGTTGTGGTGGCTCCCGCAAGAAATGTTGATCACCGGACGGGGAAACTGGACCCGGGCAGGTCTATGGAGACATTGGCCAGGAAAGAAGCCTTTGATGGCCACCGCTTGCTCGACCTTTAGCCGTTCAGCCATTTTTCCCCACTGCCGATCCGGATTGTCCGCTTTGGCTGCTGCTTTCGAGCTGCCAGACGTTCATGGTACTTGACCAGGTTGGTCTTTAACTTGACTTTAAGCTTCTTGAGCTCTTCCTTGACGAAGGTCTCCTTTTTAATCATCCCCACCTTGCGCACCTTCTCAGCAGCCATCATCTCCTTTGCCAAGTGATCGATGCTGATCTCCCCATTTTCGAAGTTGCCAACGGCCCATACCTGCCCGTTGTCCAGCAGGAGCAAAGTGTGGAAGTCACCGCACTCAATCACAACTATAGCTCCTTACTGTTGGTCTGGAGCCATGGCACAGACGGGTGCGGAGTAGTGACAATCTTTTTCTCCCAGCCAGCCTCCTTGTTGCTGATCCCAAATTGGCCGCGCGTGTTGAGACCCCAGCCAAAGACTGTGCCGTTCTCATGGACGGCAAAGGAGTGACTACCTGATTCAACAACAGGCGCTTGGGGGCCAGTCCGGTCTTCTTGCGGCGCTTGATTATCTTCCGCAGTAGTTGCTGCTGTTGTACATTCCCCCAACTGTAAGCGTGACCATTGTTTGTTGCAAAAATTACCCCAAGCGTCACCTGCCTCACTGACAGAATCCCCAGAACACATGCAAACGGCCTTGAACGGGGTGCCTTGGCAATCGGGAGCGGGTTGGGGCGACAGAGGAGCGACGCACATGGGTCAACTCTCCAACTCATGTTGCTTGCCACCCAGAATGCCCTAATCCTGTCTTCTGAGCTCGGCATTAATGTTGTTTATCTCCCAGCTCCAAATCTTTCCCTCACTATCCGCGTGGAGGTCTCCGAGCCCGGGCCGGCCCAGTTTCATGGATTTGCCTGGTCCAGGGGAGTCATTAGGCTGGCGAAGAAGCAGTGGGATGTTGACCAGGTCACTGACCTTGCTGTAAAATCCGGTGAGAAGGCTGCTGACAAGATGGCGAGTGGAAACAACCTGGGAGGCTCTTGCCCGCGAGCTTGACTGTGCAACATTGGTTCTCTGCTTGGCAAGGTGCTGGTTGGATCCCACGGGTTGGGACGTTGTGCATTGGTTCCCAGGCCAGGTCAAGGCCTGAGAGCATCCGCATTCGGCACTAAGTTAGGCCGGATTAGGGCACTTGGTACACCCCCGCATCCGCATCGGCTCGGATCAACTCGGGATCAACTTGACCCGGAGCTCCGTTTGGAGCTAGTGGGGTCTACATGTAGACCTCACTAGTCCTTGGACTAAACACACAATGAATATTCAACATGCCCATAAGCATGAGCTCCATGTGTTTAGGTGCCAAACACATAACATACAGGCACCTAAACACATAGCCTTGGACCCGCTAATCCCCACCCATGCGGTCGGCTGATCGGATTAGCTCATTCCAAGCATAATCCGAGCTAGTTAGTCCAAACTAAGTTAGCCACCAATGCTGATGCTCTGAGGCCTTTCAGTGATTTGTGAGGAGTCAGCTCAGTTCTCCTGTCTGACAAAACACAATTGTTCTTCTGATGTTTGATATTTACTGGGAAGTCTTTGTAGGGGTTGCCGGAAGTCATCTTAAACCTTCCTCAGATTTCAAGTAAGGCCTAATTCAAGGGCTCTCTCCATTTCTAACCTCAAGAAAAGATGACAGCAATAAGTTTTGGATCTGGCAAACTGAATATGTCCAAAAGGGACTTACAATGAGCGGGTGCTGTTGAATGCCTCAAGACCGCAGCCAATAAGACATGAGGCAACAGGACTCTGAACATGATGATGGAGGATATTTTTCACTGTTTTGCTGATCTAAAAGAAAAGTCAAGCAGCGGCTTGGTCCAAAAAGGTATCCTTGTGAGTGGTACATAGCTCAACACAAATTCCCTCAATTGATGTGGACTGATATTTGGATGGCGGACCCTGGGCTGAGACAATCCCCGTTTGAGTAGCACGACCTCATTGGTAAAAGCACGGCTGCTAGTAGAGTTTCCTTGGCGCGAGATACATGACGACATTGCTGGTGCTTTGAGGGTTTGGATGAAGTTCAAGGATGGCTTGGCAACGGGTGGTGGATGCTAAGATTGGTGTTACATAGTCAGTAATTTTGCCTGAATACCTGAGCTGAGGTCAGACCTTTGCGGGTGTGGAGCTTATGGCAATGCAGCGGATTAGTGTGATGTTTGGGACCCTGCTCCTTTGAATTTTTCGGCACCCAATTGGAGTGTGGATGATCTGTCTCCCGGCTTCCTGTGACGACGAGCTCAATGCATAAAAATCAGAGGGGGGTCTTGTTGGCAACGGTGGGTCGCTACTTTACGGTTATTGATATTGTAACGTTATCGTAGTGATTTTTGGTCCCTTTACGCTAACCGGACCGGTAGCAATGGGGAAATGTGGTGCGATATCGATATCGCACCGGGCGGGTGTTTTTTTTTCAAGGCCGCTACGATATCTATGGGCAGCGCAGCAGGTATTTATCAACATATTGGGCAAGAAAAGGCCATTTCAGGGCTGATTTGGCCTTTCACTGCTCAATAAAGGGTTTCTCTGCTTGATAAGGGCCAATTTGACCCTTAATTGCTTAATAAAATGTTAATTTTCTCGATAACACGTTACTTTACTAGTAACGGCTGTACAAAAAAAGGCCAGTTACGATAACCGTGACGCGGCGATCCGCGCGCTAGCGTTAACAATAACTGTAAAAATGTTAGGCGCAGCTCGCTACTTTACTCTACAGCCCCGGTTATCGTAGAGTAAAGTAGCGACCCACCGTTGTTGTTGGCAAGGCCTAGCCAGTCGACGCTTGCCGCGCAGGTGCTAGAAGTATGGTAGGGGCGTGGCAGTGGCGTGGTTGTCAAGGCAGGATGAATGCGCCAGTCGGGTGCGCTGTATCTTGAGTGCTATGCCAGGTGGTGCTGAATTGTCTATAAAAAGAGGGTGTTGGCTTGCTTGCTTATGTCCCCCAGGGTGGCCTCTGCCGCTGTACTTCCAGCGTGTGGTTTGTCCTCAACCCCCTCCGCTGTTGCACTTGCACAGTTTGAGGGGCTCTACTTGGTGGCCCCCCTTTGCATAATGCCTTCAATGCGGCGCGCTGGGGGCGATCCACCCACTATTTTAAACCCTGCTAGACAGGGATGGATAGTGGGTCCAGTTTGTGGGAGTTGTATTTTGTACTGAGAAGCCTAAATGTTTTTAAGATCTGTTTTTTTGAAAGGGGGAATCCTTGCATTTTTTTTTGTAAATTCGGTTAATTTGTAGGGTGAACCCTTGATCTTTGTTTCTGTGTTTCTCTGTCTTTAATAAACTTGGATGAATGCATAAACCAACTTTGAACACCCTAATGATTATGAGTGATGCTAATTCAGGAACCCATTTGTAAAATGTGATTTACTTTTTCAATCAAAATTTGTATCCAGTAGAAATTACAATGCTGTTGGAGGTGTTACTGCCAATATTGGGTCAACTACCACCAATGAGGAACATATTTTTGCAGATAGCACAAGAAAACCTTTGAAAGAAAGTGTGGAAATCAAAAACCAGGGCCATTGGATGGAGAAAACAAGCATACTATTATGCATAAAATTGGAAAGCAAGTTTCTGAAAATACAATTGAAGTGATCAAGAAGAGCAGCCCCAAAGAAAAACTATAATATTTTGCAGAATTCCCAATCCACAGGCTTGGATTTCAAACTATCCATTTCATGTACCAGAATCATTTGATCAGTCAAGATGATTCTGCCTCTTTATTTACAAAGGAAACTTTAGAGGAAGCTGCTGAAAATATGTTCCGCAGCTATATCTATGATCAACCAAATTTGTTTGGCACTGGCTATGTACAAGAATGTTTTTAATGGCTGGTATGCATCACCAGAGAGGGAGATGTTTTCAGGTAGGACAATATTGAAATTCAAATGAGTTTCTTTGAACAGAAATGTTTCATTTTTTCCTTTGAACAACACATATTCCAGCTCTTGAAAGCACAAAAAGAAGACTTTTCTAATTCTATTCAGTTCAACAGATTTTCAAGAAATACCATAAATCACCTTCAAACAGAAACAATCCAGACTTAGAAGGTAATATGGATCACTTTGAAAAGAAAATTATCAAAGATAATGGAAAATTTGATCTGTTAGAAACCATGAAATTTGGATCAACAGAGAAAGTGCATCAATCAACGGTGGGTAGGTATGGTACGTTTATTGGTAACCTACCAATATTGTAACGGTTTTTCGCTTGTTACCGTTACCATTAACTGTAACAGAAGTGTGTTACGATATTGCACACCCAGGATGTTTGATCTTTGACATCCGTTACAGTATCTGCCCGCACGGAGGGGCAGATATTGGACCATATATGATCCAGAGGGGGCCATTTGCCCCTCTTTATCCCATTAACCAGTGGTTAACGCGTTACACTACTAGTAACGCGAGTAACACACCAAAAAAATCAGGCCCGTTACGATACAGGCCTGGGGTTAAAACTGGTCGTTACTAGTGCGCTAATGCCTGAGCGCAGTAACGGCAAGCGTTACACTACACAGATAACGGCGGTTATCGTAGCATATCGTAACTACCCACCGCTGAATCAATTTGAAGAGCTGAAAACAAATTTGAAATCATTACTTAAAATTTTTGAAAATATTGAAGACATGGATCAACATGAAGAATTCAATAAAAAAATATCAGTTCTATTTCAAGTGATCAGATTTTTTAAGGAAAACTATCCAGAGTTGATTGATTTCCTCTTTGAACAAGAATTTGACAAAAAATATGATCTGATGTATGAAAGCAGCCAATTCCATGGAAATTTAGATAACATTAATCCAAAAGGATATTCACAAGATATATTCAGCGATACAAGAGGACTACTGATCTACTTTGCAGGTGAATGCCCTTTCTTTCTCTTTGAAGGTGACCATGCAATTTAGATTTAACTGAGTTTTCTATATTCTCACTGTCAGGCACACCAAGGTGCTCTTTACTTAGGTTTCAAAACGTGGCAGTCACCCAATGGCTTCAACATTCTGGGAAAGGTCATCTACAGATTATCAGAAGACAAATCCGGCACCATGGAGCTAGAGGCAATGCCATTGGACTTCATTTGTCTTAATTGGTCACACACGGGTGAGTACCTTGCGGAGAATGTCCAGTTGGTTGTTGAGAAATTTGGTATTCAGGACAAAGCAAGTGCAATTTTACCAGCTTTCTGGATTGATTCCCAACCCCACCAATCTCACCACTCTTTCTCTTGCCTATATCTGTGGAATTGTAAGCAACAATGCAACCAACAACAAGGTGATGGTCAGGAAGCTCAAGAAGGCTAAGTGGCCTCGCTTCAAAGGCAAGACACACTGGATCAGATGATTTGCCCACGTCATCAACTTGATAGTCCAGTCCATACTCCGCCCATTTGGAACTCAGAAGAATCAACAATCCAGGAATTCCAGTGCAATTGAATCCAACAATGATGGGAATTCTGAGGAGGACAACCCTCTGCGGCAAATAAGATTGTTTGTTAAGTTCATTGTCATTGTTTTCACTTTTGGGATGTTGAGCTGATTATTTTTTGGAATGATAGGCTTGCCTGTGGGGAAAAAGGTGATGCCACATCAGATGACAAAGATATTGGATGCAGTGACAAAGAAGAAACCTCTATTTGAGCTTGTGAAGATGACAAAACCCTCATTGAGGCAGATATCAACAACTTTAGCAATAAAGACAAAAACAATTGATACACCAGAGGATCTTGCAGAGAAACTTTGGCCAAAGTGAGCCAACTGTTTCAATCAAATCAGAGATTCAGTCTACTGACGTTGTAATTTCCCCAAGTTTTGGGCAATCACCAAGAAACTGAGGTTCTCCCCCAATTCAAAAGCAGATTTCATTGAGATCTGTCAGGAAAAAGGATGTGCAACCCCGCACAACATTGAATGAGATGTATGTACTCAATGGAATTTGACTGGTGCTCAACTCAAAAGCGTCATCAGATGTGAATCTGCCATGTTAGTGTTTTTTCCTTGGAATCAATCATCAAACAATAATCCACTGACCAAGCCGTCTCTTTGAAGGTCTGGAGTGGCAGCGTCATAAAAAACACTGTGTTAGACGCAAGTACCATGTGGACCAATCCGATTTCAATTTGGCCTGCAATTTAGTCCATGTACTTGATTTTTTCTACAAAATGATGTTGCAAATGTTGGTAGCAGGCTCGGCTTGATTGGCCAATGTAGTTTCATTCATTGATCAGATCACCAAACATTTATCTACCGCCATCAAGAACTTCAAATATCCTACTTCATTGAGAAATGCCTGTTGAATTGGCTTAAAGAAGGTGAACAAGTACTACAGCTTGACTGATTCCTCTCCTCAGCTCTTTATAGAATTGCAATATGTAAGTTTCTTTCCCCATGGTTTTTGATTTTCCTTCTGTTCCTCTTTTCTTTTTTACTAAACTTATTTCTTCCCCGGTGCTGCACCCTTCTTTTTGGGACAAGTACTTTAAGCTTACTCACTGGGAACCTGAATGGATAGACAAAGCTATCCAACTTGCTGTAAGGACTCAAGATTGAGTCCTTCACTGGATGTTGAAGAGAGTGGCACGGTGGGACGGTGTGGAACTCCTACCGTGCCAGGCGGTAAGCAGAGCGTTGAGGGGATGGGTGCTGTTGAGGCTGCCCTCGAGGTGGTCCGGCAAATGAGATGTGGATCAAAAAGTGATAGCGTTGGGGGGGGGATTTTTGAGAGACGACGGGGATGGAATACCGTTGGCGGTGGTTGGTTTGTTGAGGATTGGATGATGATGATAAGGGGATCAGGGATGAAGGATCAGGAATAGTGCTGGGGATACTGCCAGCAGATCAGAAAAAAGGTGATGAAATTTCTCTTGGATCAGAGCAAGTCCCATGTTGTCCCATCCTCCAAGTTCAAACTTGAACTTGGACTCTGGGGAGTGACATGTCACAGGACATGTCATCACATCCCTAACTACAAAACAAAACCACCAGGAAAGAAAAGAAAACAAAACCCAACAAACAACAAGCAGAAGAAAAGAATAAACAAAGCTTAAAGAGGAAACCAAACAGGATAAAGTGAAGAAATAAAACATCATAATAAACCCACATAGTACATGTGTTAGGACCAAGAAAGGAAAAGAGAAACTGGGAGGGATCCAGAATCTTGAGGCTGTGAGAAAGTGAGGGAAGGGATCATCTTGAGGATGAATCTTGAGGGATCTTGAGAATCTTAAGGCTGAAGGGTTTTGCTGGTGAGATTGCTGATCTTTCTGACTTGATGATTTTGATGCTCTTGTGGGCCTCTACTGGTATGACCACCACAACGGGGCACGGGTCTTGGAGACCAAGTTCTAGTTCACAGCTGTTCTTTTCAGATGAGGAAGGAAGCTAGCCGGAGAGATGTGGGGAACAGAATCTCTCAGTATGTACAACCAGGGAACAGAAGAATGGGAGAGAAGGAAAGGAAAAGGGTGAAGGCTTACCTAGCCGGAGAGATGTGGGGAACAGGATCTCTGCCAGCTAGGAAGGGAGAAATTGGCTTGAACTAAGTCGGAAGGAAATGTCACAAGCTGAGGTGATCTTGTGAAAGGTTCTTGTAAGACCCCAGGGATAGGGCTTACACTTGCACACAACATGTGGGTCTTGCATTACAAGCCACAAGTGATCCCTACCACCACTGCACCAACTCCAAGCGCCAAGGTGAGTTATTCGTTCCAAATTTGATGTGGTGTAAACAATGAAATTAATGCAATTTGATTTTATAGCCAAATACCTCAATGCTTGCCTGCCTTGGAAATGCTGCTGCAGACCAAGGTAGCCTCAGCTCATGTGACCCGTTTGATATGTGGCTCAATGGCGCACTTATTCTTGAGGATGGCAATCCGGTGAATCCTTTGGATTGGTGGGTGAAACAGAAGGCTTTAGGAAACATGCATGGGGACTGGTGCATATGGCACTAGACATTTTAAGCTGTCCAGGTGAGCAATAACTATCCCAATCATACAAATCGTCCCGCATCATTGATTGTCTGAAATTCCTAGCAACATTGGTTGATGTCAAGCGGGCTTTCAGCTTTGGGCGCGATTACGTGACATCAAAGAGGCACAGACTTGCACCCCAATTGCTGAGCAGGGGCATGGCTGTTGCTTTCTATTCGAAGAACAATAAAATCCCAGGGGGTGTTGTAAGGGTTGAGTCCCTTCACTGGAGCGGATGACGGAGGAGCGGCGGAATGGGCGCGGAGGAGGAGTTCTAGGACCAAACTGGGGGGCTTTGATTGCTGGCTCAGAGAGAAGAGGGATCAGTTCTCTCCTGTGAGAAGCATGAAAGAGAAAGACAAGAGAAGGAGGAAAGAGCTTACCTGGCTCAGAGAGAAGAGGGATCAGTTCTCTGCTGAGCCAGGGATAAAAGATGAGAGGGCTATATACAATACTGTGACAGGCTTGTGTCATCCAATGACATCTTGTAAGCCCAACTGAGGAGGGGGGCTTACAGTTTTCTTGGCGCAGTGGAAACAAGGAGCTAAAGAAAATCAGAAGATGCAGAAGAAAGGCAAGAGAAACGCAATAGTACTTGATGAGTGATAGCACTCAACAATCTGTATATAGTCTGTATGTGTGGTAGTCAGTGCTAGTTGGGGAATAAACATGATTAAATATTTTTTTACTACATTTTTGGCTGTAAGTACCGCCGGTACCCGCTCAGAGGTGCCGGGTGTGGTACTTGGTACCTAATTTCAGCCAAATTTCAACCTGGTACCCGGGTGTCAACCGGTACCCGGGTCCCACGGGGCCATCTCTACGCTCATGACAGTGGCCGTCCCAAACAGCCATGTAAAATAATTTAAGCCTGGTAATAATCTCAATAAGGTTCATAAACCTTGCTTGGGATTATTACGCAGCAGCTTATTCCCACATATGACGCTGGGCCCAGCCAAACCGGGCCTAAAGATATGGCACTGACCTCATAAATCACTGAGCTAGGTAAAATATCTTTTCCCTCTATCCCTCTCTTCCCTCTAGTATCCATCCTTGTATATAGGAGAAATCTGGGACTAAACTCATCACTGAAATTAATGTCCATTAGTTTTGTTCCAGAACTTGTCCCCCAGCCTTGAGACCATTAATATTTCCTCCATCACATGCCCTTGCCTTACAGACTCTCCCACTCTTTACAAGTGTCCTTCATCTCATTTTATCAAACCTACAGTTTTATTGAAACTGATGAAGTTCCTTAGTGATGGAACTTTGCACCTGCACTATGCAAAAAAAAAAAAACTTAATAAACTGCTCAAAAAAAATAATTAATAAACTGCTGTCAGTTGACACGCAAGAACCAGGTTCAGAGTCTGAGCTTTAACCAAGTTCATCCAACTTTTTGACTTTTACCCCAGTTTTTCCAGGTTCATTCCATGTTCTCTTACTAACTACCTCAGTATGACCCGGTGCTAAGCACAGCTTCTCAGTCTTCAGCTTTGAGGACAGTAACATGAGAGATGCAGGGGGGTGCAGAACCAGATCTGCAGCCCCATTTCCCTGAAATAATTATGGTTTTCTGGCTGCAGTTCTGGTTCTGCAGGGGCCTTCAGATTGATGGGAAGTCCTCCATTGTTGTGTTTGTAACCTCATATTCCTGGCCATCCTGAACGCAGGACTTACGCAAACGGGGAAGCCCTCGGGGTGGTTTACCCCCGTCGGAGGGCTCCGAGACCCACCGGCACCGGGTGGTGATGATCATACGGCCTGCCATTGGTCAATACTCAAGACTCAACAGCCGATCACATCCACCTCGACTCTTGACCACCACCAACAAACCCGCAATGAGCACCACAACCCTCAAACAAGCCTTGCTTGCTAGTAAGTCCACACACGTCTTGCCGAAGTCGTTGATTTAAATCTCATCCGCTCACCTTCTCCGTCTGCCAGCCTCGCTCAAGCCCGCCAGCCGACTCGGCGTACACACCACCTGCCTCAAGTCACCGGTCTTGGCGAGCTTATCGGGCCTTCATCAACGAAGGTATATCCAGCCCTTTATTCTTACTTCTATCGTAACTTTTTATGTTTTTGATTGACTTGTCTCCCGTTTTTCAGGTTTAACAGCTCCAAGACACTCAAATGCTCCGAAGACGATGCACTCAAGTTGTTGAATGAGCAGCGAAAGCTTCGTCCCTCATCTCCTCATTTCACCATCTACCAACCCCAGGTGAGCGCGATTTCTTAGTTAAGTGGATGGGCTTTCGAACTAACCTTCATTTTCCTTCACTTCATTATCAAGTTGACTTGGTATTCTAGTATTGCAAACCGAGTTACCGGTTGCGCCCTATCAGGCGGTGAGTGCTGTTTCCCCCCGACAAAAAACTCTACGAGAGTTAAGCAATAAGGTTAAGATTGAAGCTTGCTTCCTGGACAGGTTTTTACGCGTATGCGTTGGGTTACATGGCCTTGTCTGGTAGTATCCCATTAGATTCAGATACCGTTGTACAAGTTGTGGCCTCCAGTCCCGAATGGGCCAAGGTAAAACTACATACTAATAGCTTCGCAACTTTTACTCATCTGGCTTACTGATCTACCTTCGCACCTCGTCGACTTGCTTATTATAGGTCGCCGGAAAAGCTATCGTTGCTTTACCATTCACCTATCACACATTTAACGGAGTCAGACATCTAGCTTGGGACATGGGATACCGTGAGGCATTTCACTCATAGGGTTTATTCTTGTTGGCTGCTCGATTAACTCACTTCAGATCGTGTTCATTTAGTCCTTGACCTCAAAACAAGCTACACCGCAGGTAAGATGCCGCTCTCATTATTTATCCAGTCCTCGATTCAACAGCTGAAGTGCGTTTTCTACAAAGGGTACACCGTCCTTGGTTTGACAGCTGTATCTACCGTCGGGTTGGCTCTGATCTAGAGCTTGAATGGTGGAGGTGTGTTAATTGTCGCAGTCCTCTGGCCACCACACTCTTCGGTTGCTTCTCGAGTCCGTTGTACATTTACTAAAATTAAACTCGAGATCACAATCTGCATTAAGGCATTGTATCAATTTGATGATCTGTGTGGATACATCGTGATTTTATTGTTTAATTTTCTCAGACGAGTAAGATCGCCATCGGTAGAATGATAGAAGAGAGACCGCACAGCGTGAATCACTTTGGAGCAGCGGGCTGTGTGTATTATGGATACCTTTCCTTCGTTTCTCAGATTAGCACTGTTCACGCAAGCTAAACATCAGCAAGATTGAAATAAAGTTTATCCCATTGTGCCAGCCAATTTGGCTGGGAAAGTATGCTGATGTATATCTCTCACATGGTCATAGATTTCTTACGTGAACAGTGCTATTGTTCTTATCTTGACTTGATCTATTGATGGTCTTGTTGCAGTTATGGTGTTCAAAGTTGGTTTGCATAATTTTATGCATGCATAAATCATAAAATCATAAAAATATTTTGGTGAGGAAATTTTGTATTACATAATCAGACAGTCATATCCCCTGCAAAAAAGATTTTATGATTTTATGATTTATGCATGCATAAAATTATGCAAACCAACTTTGAACACCATAAGTATAGATGGGCAATCAGTGTTGCAAAATCATTGGACCATCTCAGGTCAGATTGAACCAATGGCAATATAAGGTGCTCATGATTCATGAACTTCCTAGAATCATGAGGCAAAGGGTGCCAAGATAATTATCCATGGAAAGGAGCATCTACACCAATTTCTTCGGAAAGGGATTATGTATTTATGAAGCATGGATTTTCTGCTACTTGCCTGATCCGTACCCGGGGAGACGCCATGTGTTCCGAGCTTCCGCGCCAGCCCGCGCGCGCGGTGGCGATACTTCAACTGGTGATCTCGCCCGAGCCAGTCATCGGCCTGCCCCGAGACTCCAACGGCAACTGACCGCACTCGATAGACCGATTGTTAAAGATGGCTACACCCAGTCTCGCTCGAACGATCAAAAACTTCTTGACTCTCGGTCCCAGGGTGAGTGCTCGATTGAATAGTATGTACTAATCAATCTCATCGAAATGATCGACGTGCTTTCCTGACTCGGTCTTTCTCTAATCATCTAGGAATACATCAGGCAGTTGTGGTACATCGGCGACCCTAAACCTGGAACTCTTAGAGGCATAGACGAGTTGGGTTTCTTTTTCTTTTCCTTCTCGCATACATAGACCCATCCGAACAGTTTCACGCATGTGGCTAAGCAGTCTGAAATCCTGTCCGAATCGATGTTTGATGATTGACTGACAAAATCTAACGTCATCTCTGAATCTGGCTTCCTGGGACGGCGAATGCAGACATGGTAACAAATATTTTGAAGACCCTAGCGAATCGATGTTTAGAAATCGATGGGTAGATTACAAAGTTCATGATTATAATGCGAGTCAGGTCCCTCCAGAATGGCACTCTTGGCTCCAGCATATCCGTAAAGATCCTCCTCATTTGGATCCAATCATCATCCAATCTCGACAATCTTGGCAAACGGTAATCACATCTCGCTTATTCTCTACGCTCCTCTTTTATCGTATCGAATTTGAACATCTCCTAACCTAATCTTCTGTTTTCATCTAGCCGCACGTCGAGAATATCACAGGAACCAGGGGTGCCTTCAAAACTTATCCTACCACTCTTCCTAAGGTTCAAAGTTGGGAACCTCGAGTGTCGGAAAGAGTATCGAGTTAAAACGATTCTCGTTGTAGTTCTAATCATTTCTCTCTTATCTAACTCGTTTCGTAAATGCCTGCGCGTATCCAAAGGAGTCGAAAATGAAAATATTATCATTCCGGTCGGCTCAGTCTTAGCAAGACAGATAGCTTCTTATATAGCCTTGGAATCGCGCCACCTCTGGAAGGGCGATCAAATGCTAGTGCGCTCACTCTACGTAGTCTTAGACCTTTAAGAAGCAAATGTGATGTTTATCATAACAGGTCAGCTTCGCTGTTCCGCACTTATTTGCAGTCAAAATCAGTGCAAGGCTTCGGGGTAAGTGACGTTCCCTCGGAAAACCAATCCTCGACACCCTCACCATTAGCATTCATATACTAAACAAGCAGGTTTAGTTGAGCTGTCACCGGGCATATGCTGTCCAGCCGGTTCTGCGTTCTTGGGCGCCTAGTTGCAGGACTGATCGAACAATTCTGCCCTAACAGCCGTTGCCGCCAGCGGGCCTCTTCTCAGACTCCACTCGTGAATATTGAGGCGAAGGAATTCCTGTGCTTTGTTCCTTGCGAATGACCCCATTCATGATCCATAACCTATTATAATTTCAGTCGCTTGCTATCTGGCTGAGAGACAGGTGCGGGAGCTGCGCGAAGCACAATCTCCGCTGAAGCGGTGGACAGCAATTTCTAAAGTAAGAAACTCGACTTCACTCTTTCAGTGAGTCGGGCTGAAAAACCGGAGATCTTGTGATCTATTCGGAGTTCCTCGGGATAGGCAAAAAGCACTCGGAGGATCCACCTTTGTTCCACATCTTCAACTGGTCTCACGTCGAGATTCATGTCGGCATATGCGTAGCAGTCAGTCATAACTTACATTCTGTGGCGGGATGTTTTTAGTTTGGCAGCCAGCATTGTCCTCCGGCCTTCTCCGGCGCGATGGATATCTATTCAAAACTTTAACCTTTCCGGGAGAGACCAAAGACCAATTTTGCCGCAGGACGAAACCATGTTGGCGGCTGAGAGAATCATGGGACGAGATCATGATATCGTATAACCTGGTTGCCTCCACAGTACTTTGCCTGTGTGATTATTCATGATCATCATGATTCAGGCGCGGAAAACTCAGAGACAGGGGAGGACGGCCCGATATCATAGTTATCCATCCATTCATATGATAACTGTGGCCTCCAGTTGTTTTCATCTCACCATTGTAACCCTCTGATCGCTAACACGAGCAATCTTTCGTGGCACGAATGGCCTCCCTCCAGCCAGAAAACGACCAGCCGATAGGCGCGCTTCAACCATCTCAATCGATCGTTAATGGCCCCCAAGAACTCCCTATTATCTCAGCAGACGCCTCCCCACTCAGCTTAAATGAGAGCACAATGAAGACCCTCACAGGTTTCCTGGAGAGCCCATTGACAGACATTCAAGAGACAAAGGGTCCTTTGAATTTTAGCGATCAGTCATCTAGAAAATCACTTCGAGATCTGAACTCGCCTCCAGCTCTTCCACAACCAGGCTTGGAGACGGATGTCAAGAACCCGCCTATTCCTGATAGCGGAGCAGAAATCATACCTTTGGAAGATGATCCTGGGAGCCCGGTTCTAACTGTTAGATCGGTCTTGGTCGGAGTGTTTCTAGCTGCTTTGGGCGCTTCAGTAACCCAGGTACCCCTCTTTTTTCGTGATAAAATTGACCAACACACAACAGTTAATAATCTGACGAACCATAAATAGCTTTTCTATTTCAAGCCGGTTCATATGCAAATCAAACTTCCATTTCTTCAAGTGAGCGGGTACCAAATATTGGTGACTATTAAATGTATGACCCTTTATTGATGGCGTTGTTTTTCCGATCAGATAGTAGCATTTATCATCGGCCGAAGTGTCGCATTGCTACCTGGCCCCCAATGGTGGAATCCAGGACCATTTAGTCTTGTAGGCAACTCACCACCTTCGATTGAAGCTCGAGGCTCATAACATGAAATTAAAATCTTCAAACGTGCAAAGAAAGAGACAGGTTTTGCAGCTTTGATGGCTGCTGCGGCAGGCGTAGCTACAATTCCAGCAGAGGTGCATAAATTGGTTTTTTGGGTTTTGGGATCGATGTTTAATTAGCTGAGCCACACTTTTCTCCGCTTGTTTATGGCCATCACGGATGGTCAGTTGATTGCAGTATACGAACTCTACTTTGGCCAAGTCATCAATTTCGGCATTGCTCTTGGGATTTTAATTGGCGCGCAGCTCTTAGCATATGGATGGGCTGGCTTAATGCAACCTCTCTTGATTTATCCGTCTCGAGCTGTTTATCCGTAAATATCTCATCTTACCCTCTAGGAAGAGGACCATTGCTGAGCAGATGCATTTGCTCTTAGTGAATCGCTTCCCAGTGTTTCTCTTTTGAACTCCCTCTTCAAGGTAGGATCAAAAGCCGACGATCAGGTAAAATTCTTCATGAAGGCTTTCTTAGCGATTGGAATTTGTAAGTTTCATCTGATCGATTCTCAAGGAAAAAAGGTTCAATAGCAAAATAACTACCAGAGTATAGGTTCACAAATTCATTTGACAAGGCTCTTTTTTTCCACATAAAACATTGGCCTGGTGCACGAAATGGAATTAAGACGAGATTATCCCAACGTATATTGCACCCGCTTTCCAGGCCATCAACGTCTTCTGTTTGACTTTGCCAAAAAACCAACTCATAACCAACATTTTTGGTGGTGCTAGACCATTCGAAGGCATGGGACTCTTCAGTATTTCCCTAGATTGGTCTCTGGCCGGCGGCCGAGGCCCACTTTTTATGCCTCTTAGCACGCAGGTAAGCTCAAGCTCTAAATAAAATAACTAGAGACAAAGTAAATTGATGATTTTGATTATCACAGATTCATGAGATAGTGTCTTTGGTGATTTCTATCTTCGCCTTCTTCTTAGTTTATTCGAAATCATGGCATGGTACGATATTTTGGCTGTCTATTTTATGACAATTTATTTTTTGCCATCAATTCATTAACCAGGTCCTGAATTCCTCACGAAAACCAAGGTGCCGGTCTCAATCAAAACTTTCCTTTCCTGTCGGCAAGTCTCCTTACCGCAGATGGGAAGCCATATCCATATCGACAAGCTATCAACGCAGATGGGACAGCAAACGAGGCGTTCATACAAACAGTCGGACTTCCCTTTTTTACGGCGACATTTTACTTGATTCAGATTCTTACTTCGGCTTATTTGACTAGTTCTCTTTCACATGCTTTTTTGAATAATTACCACCTCATCGGTCCACTTCTCAAGAGATTGAAGAGTCCGGAAGAGATTGACCCACATCGAGTGGTTTGCCAGAAATACAAGGATTTCCCGCTCTGGTGCGCTCTGAGGAAAATTGATTTCGTAAAGCTATATATTCATTGGAATCTTTGACTTTCTCACTATCACTGGATGTAATCAGGGGGTTTGCGGTGATGGTAGTTGTCTCCTTTGGCTTGACTTTTGGGATGTCCGCTGCTAGTCCCTCGGGGATATCATTTGTTGGTTTATTAGTTGCTTTGATAGTTTCTTTCTTGATGACGTGCGTATCAACTTCAACAATTTCCAGAATAATTGATCAATTGCAAACTAATGAATGAACTGTTTGCTGGACTGTAGACTTGCGGGAGGTTTTATTAGTGCGGTAACCGGTTTCCAAGTAAGGCTCACACCTGGAATTCAAATGCTTGTAAGTTCTTAAAAAGGTAAATGTAACTTACCTTCCAATAACTAACGATGAGAGGAATGGAGGGCGGTCTTATGTTTCCAGGTCGCGTTTTTCAGAGCATTTGGTTCACAGCCTACGGTGCAGGAAGTGCCATGCAGGCCATGAGTATCCTTCGAGATCTTAAATTTGGTCAATACGTCCATTTGCCACAGTATCTCGTAGTTTACTCCCAATTAATGGGCGGTGGAGTCGGTACATTGGCTACTGTTATAATCGTGAAAGCGATCCTAAAAAATGAGCGTGACGTACTGATCTCCACACATGGCAACGGAGTCTTTTCTGGTGCCGAAACTGCTGCTTCTCAGGCTCGCGCCATTAGGTTTGCGATTTTTCCTGTTTCTTTTGATCTAATGATCGGAATTCTTCTACTCAAAGCTTATCATTCGACACCACTAATCCTGGGTCATCTCAGCTGGGGAATATTTTCTAGGCGCCTCTTCCTTTTTGGTCAGAAATACGTAAATCCCCATCTTTCTTGTACTTTGATAGGAACAGAACCTCCAAAGGTTTTTCTTTTTGATGTGGTTGAGCTAGAGCGTGACTCGTCGATTTTTGTGTTGAATGAGGAAAAAAGTCGGCAGTCAGTTGGGGCATGGTAGTTGGTTTCTTCCTTCCCATCCCGTTCTTCGTTGCCCATAAGTATTTCCCACGATACAAGTTCGATCTCTTCAACGTCCCACTACTCCTTGCGACAACGACTGGTCTTTATACCTGTAAGCTTTCCGATAAATTAAGCTTCAATTTGCGTTAACGCTTCGCTTCTTTTTCAAGTGGCCTCGGCAGGAGAAAACATGCGCACCATTATAGGACTGATGTCACAATTCTGGGCGCGAAAGTATCGAACACGATGGTAACTAGCATACTTTGATTTACGTATCCAATGAACCATGATATAACCCTATTTCTGCCCTTTTGGTGTTGGATAAACCATACAGGTTTCGAAAATACAATTACATTCTGTCGGCTGCTCTCGACGGTGGAACGGAGCTGGTGGTTTTTTTCTTAGCCATTTTCTTTCAAGGGGGTGATGGTCGCAAAATCAATTTTCCAACGTAAGTCATGAATTAAGCGCTCAGGGTGAAATTGGAGTCATCTGAACCGCTTCTCAAAACTCAACCAAACACATCACAGGTATTTTCTCAACCCTCCTTCGTCTACACCTAGGGATTACTGCTTCTTGACTTCTGATCCCCGCTCAAGCGAATAATAGATCAGACAAGATCAGAAGGAACACATGAAACTCTTCTTGTGTCGATCTCAATTCTAATTTATCTTTTGTTTATAAGGTGAAATGAACGCTTTCTTCAATAACATTTTGTAATCACTTGTCAAGGCAGGAGACAGTGAATTAAACTTTGGGCGAATTGCTTGAATGAAAGACAAGAAAAAGACCGGAGGGTGAAAGAAGGCCAATCGTTAGCCAGGTTCATGTTGAGCAAATTCCATTTTCATCAAATTTTATTGGTTAAGTTTCGTGTAAATTTGAAAACTCAGAATATTGAGTGAATTCTAAAGAATTTGACTAGTTTTCAAAATTTGCAAGATTCTAATAATAAATCTGTTAAAAAACTGTCAAAGTCCCAATAGGGGGGTTCACAATCACAATTGAAATTCACATGACTTGGGAACATATTTTAAGGTGTTTATGAACATTTTTTTAAAAGTTGATAATTTGCACCAACTGATCAGTATCACTTGCTGCTGTGTGTTTTACCAAAATTTTAAAACTTTGTTCATAAAAGCCTTAAATTTAGCTCAAAGTTTAGTAAAATTCAATTGTGAACCCCCCTAATTTGAACCAGGTCATTAATTGAAAAGGGAGAGGTGACAGTAAAAAGGGAGATAAATTAAAGCAATTCTTCTCAACTTTAAAAAGATGCATGTCAATTCTCACAGTCCTGAAAATGAAATTATTCTTGATGTACAGCTAGCCTAGAAGAGCTTGCGGCTTTGGCCGCAAGCTCTGGAAGTTTGTGCCGCAGCGGTGAAAGTTTTGCGCAGCTGTAGGGACCGTGCACGCGGACCGTGGTCGGGGGGTCCCGGGGGAGCCCGCAGGTACATAGCGCCACCGATCCCCTGCCACCCACCGCCGTCGCATCCACCACCATCCAGCCACCACCGCCGTCAAATCCCCCACCACCATCCAGCCACCACCGCCGTCAAATCCCCCCAAACGCCATCCTCCTCAGCCCCACACCCCTCCCCACCGCCCCCCGTAACCAAAGAGCAGTGCACGACTGAACCAAAAAAATACACACCCCACCACTCCCCCACCACCGTCAAATCCCCCACGGCCGTCGCATCCAGCCACCACCGCCGTCAAATCCACCCGTTTGACCACCACCCCCAAATCCACTTCAGCCGCCAGACAGAATCATCCGGCCATCGGAACAATCCACGCAGGTATTTGAATGCGGCAGTATACTTGACATACATCAACGGCGGTGGGGGAGTGGTGGGGTGTGTATTTTTTTGGTTCAGTCGTGCACTGCTCTTTGGTTACAGGGGGCGGTGGGGAGGGGTGTGGGGCTGAGGAGGATGGTGTTTGGGGGGATTTGAAGGCAGTGGTGGCTGGATGGTGGTGGATGCAACAGTGGTGGGGGATTTGACGGTGGTGGTGGATGCGACGGCGGTGGGGGATTTGACGGCAGTGGTGGCTGGATGTGACGGCGGTGGGGGATTTGACGGCACTGGTGGGGGATTCAACGGCGGTGGTGGCTGGATGGTGGTGGATGCGATAGCGGTGGGGGATTCGACGGCAGTGGTGGCTGGATGGTGGTGGATGCAACAGCGGTGGTGGCTGGATAGTGGTGGGTGGCAGGGGATCGGTGGCGCTATGTACCTGTGGGCTCCCCCGTGACCCCCCGACCACAGTCCGCGTGCACAGTCCCTACAGCTGCGCAAAACTTTCACCGCTGCGGCACAAACTTCCAGAGCTTGCAGTATGGAGCTCCGCTCGGTGCTAGGCCGGCGGCTGCGCTGGGAGGGGAATGGTGTCGTGTAGACTGCCCTCACGGATGGTCCGGATGATGAGTCGTTGAGATTCGAGTTGATAGCTGTTGTGGAGTGGTTTTGAGAGTTTGCCGGGGTTTTGGATCCTTGGCGGCGGTTTGGGTTTGCTGGGTAGGTGGATTCTGGGGATTCTTGATGGGACTCTTGACTCGAAGAAGAAAAAAAAAGACCTTGATTACGATAACTCCCGTCTTGCATCAGAACAGGTGCTATGGCCCCCTATCCTCCAAGTTCGCCGGGAACTTGGATTCCTGGAGGCCTGTCACAGACATGTCATCATCTCCTCGCGCGCACCCACCGCAGACAACAGAGAGAAAGAAAAGAAAAATACAACACAAAGAAGAAAAAAAGGAAGAGAAATAAAACCAAGACCTGAAACGTGAAACCAAAGAGGACCACAAGAAATAAGAGAGGAACCAGGAGAAATGGAAATAAACATGACAAAAGACAAGGAAGAAACAAAAACCAGAAAAGGACAACAACTAGGAATAAACCCACAGACGGATCTGTGTTAGGACCAAGAAAGAGAAGAAGGGGAAAGAAGGGGAAGTGAGAATGAGGAGAGTAGGGGGAAAAGGGAGGAGGAGGATCTGAGAGAATCTTGGGATTTGAATCTTGAGCCTTGAGGATCTTGAGGCTTGAGTCTTGATCTTGAAGATGTTTTTCTTGAGGGTTGATCTTGAAGCTTGACTACCATTTTGACCACCACAGCGGCCAAAGTTGCAAGCTCTTCTAGGCTAGCTGTATATGATCTGACCTTCAATTGATTGATCACACCTTGTTTGGCAGGGGTATGAATGTGCCATGTACAGTTGCAAGGGGCATATTACTATACAGAGTAAACCCCCAGGAGTCCCTGGTTTGGAATTTTGGGATCTGGGAGGAACAAAAAAAAAAAAAAAAAAAAAACGGGAAATTCAGCCTAATTTGGCAGGATCTGACACTGATTTTCTGAATGAACAACCTCTGGGATGGTCTCAAGTCCCAAGGAGAAGCAGCCGGCGACAGCCGCGTGTGGTTCAAACAGAAACCTGGCAAAGACATAATATGTACTAGGACAAGAACAGCACCGACTGTGCCAAGAGCAACAATGGCGGCAAGAGTTGGGTCAGCTACAGGTTGGACAACCCATCCACTGATGATTGATCTGTGAACACTGTTGTCTCACACCATTCTCCTATGTTCACGTTGTGTGAAGGGTGCTGAGAGGATTCTGAAGAGGGCACTTGGACTCTGTAGCTATGGGCTGATGAGTGCCCAGACCCCGTGGCTATGGGTTTATGGGATCCATATTCATGGAACTACAGCCTATAAAGCCACAATTACATGTTTATGGCATGTACTTAGCAGCGGGTTTGTAATGTAGGGGCTAAAAAAATTGGCTGGTCAGAAACCTTAGCCCCAATAGAACTAGAATCTACAGCCTCCAAAAGGCCCAAAACTATCATTTAAATGTTGTATTTTAAGCCCATGTATATGGGCTTAATTTGGCCTGTGTCTCAGATCTGATTTTGTGGGCGAGGCCGTACAGTAATATGCCCCTTGCAACTGCAATCCAGATTCTTGTGACATCTGATGAAGCTTTGGTGTGTTATGACACATCTTTTCATGTTTTGTTCATGTCACATATTTCCCACTATGGAATTTGATTTCTTACCATCCTAACTATGTACATGTTATGAGCCATAGCATGGGCTCTCATATGTGCATAGCTTACATGTACATGTCACGGACCACACTCTCAAGGTTTGAGAGGCTGAAGATCCAGGCTCCCTCCTCATCCTACAATCTACTTTATGGCATCCTGAACCACCAGTGTGAGCCTGAGTCTCTATAGTGACAGCAGGACACAAGAAAGAAGGGGGAAATAATTGGATTTCTTTGGATAAAGAAAATACAATTATGAGAGAGAGAGAGAAAGAGAAAGAGAAACAGAGCAGGATCAGGATAAGGAGATATTCAAGGTTATTCAGGTGGCAATGCACGTCCACTGGCAATGCTACCTCTTCTGAAGAGTGCTGCCAAGCTGTGCTAGAGAGTGCTACAGCCTCCTCTCACCAAAGAAACGTGGAGGGATCCTGACAGATATGAAGGGACAGCCCTGTGACCAAGAATGAAGCAAAGGCCAGCAGATATGAAGGGACAGACCTTTTTTCAAGAAGAGGCAAAGGCCAACAGTTATAGAGGGACAGCCCTGTGGTCAAGAGAAGGCTAAGGCCAGCAGTTATGGAGGGACAGCCCTGTGATCAAAAGTAGGCAAAGGCCAGTAGAAAAGAACAGATCAAGCAAGACACAGAGTTGTACCTCTGAGATAAACAAGGTTCAGTGAAAGAGGTTACTTACTGTCAATATCCTAGGCGCCTGTGACGGTAGTTATACTGGGAGTGTTGTAAACTCTTTGATGGTGATCCTGGGATTATCTGGGGTGTGGTTCTGGTGTGCTGAAGTCTGTCGATCCGCCTCAGGCAAGGGGGATCCTGACTACAAAAATTTTCACAGTTTGCTTATGTAATTTACATATGTACATGTGGTTTGGCGCGCCTGGTAGCGCTGACACGTCACAACTGCGCATGCGCGCCACAACTCAATAACTCAAGGAAGGAGTATAGTTACAAGGAATTGATAAGTTGTAAATAGGGTTAAAATTGCATGAGGAAACAGAATATGAAGTCAAAACAAGGTTATCTCATAAGATGAAAAAGATATGAATTAATTCATATGTAAAAAGTATATAAAGGCAGACTTTAGGTCAGCTGAGTTGACTCTAAGGCTGACATTCCCTACCACCAAAAGGGTTGAATTTCTGTAAGAAATTAAACCACAGGGGTAGACCTCTTCTCACTTCTGAATTTCCTAAGAAGAATAGCAGAGTCTGGAATGTCCTTCTCAAGGAGCCATTCATCATGATCAGCACTCATGCCTTTGTATCTAGCCAAGCACATCATAACATCTCTGCTCTCCACTCTCAATCTTTTGTCTCTGAGAATCTTCTGTATAACTTTACTCTGAGGGGTCTTATCCATGGGGGGAATGACAACTTTAACCTTCTGTATAAAGGGGAACTTATCTGGATTTGGGTCTCTGTATGGTTTTACCAAGCTGACAGGGAAGGTAGGATGTTTCCTGCTGAACTCTTCAGTCAGAATCACTTCTACAGCATTATTCCCATGTAAAGCTTTCACAAGGAATGGTCCTGTAAAGGAGTCTCTCATCTTCTTAGGGCCAGACAAATTGTTGAAGTTTGCTGTGGATATCAGGACTTTGTCACCAACTTTAAAGGATGGTTCTTTGTGAGTCTTGTCCCATCTTTCTTTGTTGTAAGAGGTAGCTTCTGTTATGCATTGTTCAGCATGTTTTCTTGCTTTCTCAAAGATTTTCCCATAGGCAAGAGCAGTAGGATGAATGTCTACAGAGTCTTGTTTCAAGAAATTTCTGGGAAGGTTTGGGATCCAGCCTTTCTCTAGGATGGCAGGAGGTTTTCCAGTGGTTGAATGTATGCTGGTACAATATGCTAGCTCAAGGATTGGTAGGAGTGAAACCCAGTCATGAGTGTATCCATCATTTTCTTTGAATTCTAGGCCATATGCACAAAACCTCCTGATCATATCTTCCAGTGTTTGAATCATTCTCTCAGCCAATCCATCAGTCTGGGGGTGGTAAGCAGTGGAGAAGGAGAGTTTTGTTCCTAGCATGCTATGTAAACCAGTCCAGAATTCAGATGTGAACTTGGGATCTCTGTCAGAGATGATGATTCTGGGGATGCCAGTTCTGGGCATTACTCTGTTCCAAAACAGTATGGCAGTACTGTCCATGGCAGAGTCATCCTTGAAGCAGGGTACAAATATGGGGGTCTCAGAGTATCTGTCTACTATTACCAGACAAGCATTGAAACTAGCAGCTCCTCCAGGAGACAAGGATGTTACCCAATCCATGTTAATCAGATCCCATGGTTTTGAGGGTTCTTCAATTTTCATGAGCAGTCCAAATCTCTTGCCTGTGGCTTTATTTGCTTTCTGGCATCTATCACAGGAAGAGAAGTATTCACCAGTGTCCTGTCTCCAATTAGCCCACCAGGCAGTATCAGCTACTTTCTCTCTTCAGAAAAATGACCAGAGTAGACACTGTCATGGCATTCATGCAAAATGGTGTTGACACTTTCTTTGTCAGCTAGGACTAGGACAGAATTGTGTTTTTCTCTGAAGTAGATGAGGCCATCAAACATAGAGAACCTTCCTTCATCATATAGCTTTCTCCATGGATCTTGTAGAGAATTTTTCAGCTGGGCATCTTTAGCATCTTTCAACAAAAGTTCAGACAATACAGCAGTGTTTTTATCTTGCTTGTAACCCTCTCTTACTGAGTCAAAGAACTCATTCTTGAAAGTAGAGACATGTATGCCCATGATGGGGAATCTATCATCATCTTTGTCTTCTGGGTCATAAGCAGGGTTACTAGGATCATTTGGCAAGGCCCATCTGCTAAGTCCATCAGCATTCTTGTGAATATTCCCATCTCTGTGGATGATAGTCATGTTGCCTCTGTATTCCTGAATGGCAATCTGCCACCTGAGCATGTGTCTGTTGGGAGTCTTCATGTTCAGCAGTGATCTCAAAGCTGTGCAATCTGTTACAACATGAAAAACACTGCCATCCAAGTAGTAATGAAGTTTTTCCAGAGCCCAAACCAGACATAAGCATTCAAGTTGACTAGCACCATATCTTGTTTCACTATCCTTCAGTTGTCTGGATATGAAAACAATAGGCCCTTCTTTTCTCACTCCATCAATGACTTGGACTTGATGTAGAGCAGCACCTAAACCAGTCATACTAGCATCTACATATAGTGTGAAAGGATGGGCCCAGTCAGAAAACAGCAGCAATGGAGCAGTGGTCAGTTTCTCTTTCAACAAGTTGTAGGCTACTATCCTATGATGAGTCATCTCATATATGACATCAATCCTTGTGAGCTCAGTTAAGGGTTTTGCTATCTCTGCAAATTTCTCAATGTGTTGCCTGTAGTAACCAGCAAAACCAAGAAAGGATTGCATTTCTTTCCTACTACTAGGCACAGGCTTTTGGAGGACAGCAGCTACTTTGTTCTGGTCTATTCCTATGGCAATTCCAGAGACAAGATGGCCTAGAGCTTTGATCTGATCAAATCCAAAGTTACACTTTTTCAGGGAGATTTTCATATTCATATTGATGACAACTTTCAGTATCCTGTCTATCCTATTGAGGTGTTCTTCCCAAGTGTTGGACATAATGATGATATCATCAATGTAGATAATGACCCACTTCTCATCAATTTCTTTTCTGAACTCAATGTCCATCATTCTCTGGAAATGAGAGGGGGCATTCTTGATCCCAAAGGGCATTCTCAGGTATTCATAGATTCCTTTGTGCATAATAATCCTGAGTAGGTGTCTGGAATCTTCTGCAATAACATTCTGGTGAAAACCTTGAAGTACATCCATACTAGTCAGATACTTAGCTTTTGCTAGGTTTTTCAGAGTCTCACTGATCTTGGGAATGGGATACCTGTCTGAAGCAGTATAGGAGTTTAGGGCTCTGAAATCTCCTACCATTCTGGACTTTCCATTGTGCCAGGCAATGATTACAGGAGTTGTGATCTCAACTACCTCATTATGGCCAACTTTCCTCAGAACATTCAGGTTTACCAGTTCTTCAATATGTTGCTCAAGAGCCTCCCTGCTTTTGGGGCTGGCAGGGTAAGGAGGTCTCCTGAGCAGAGGAGGATAGGGCCTCTCAGTTGTCAATTTGAGATGAACTTCATGACCTTTAATGGCACCAAGGGGCTGATTGGTGTTAGAGAAGGCAGTTTTGTTATTCTAGAGGACTTCAAACAGCTTCTCTTTTTGGTCAATGGTTAGTTTATCACTGAACTTGGCTTCACAAAGTTCTTCTGCAATAAATTGTTGCAGTTGGGGATTGGACTTCTTTACAGCAGAGATTTCATTTGAAGGACTCATTTTTTCTAGATGATGGGATTTGAAACTGAATTTCTTCCTCTTGTTCTCATTCCCAATGGTGAAGAATCTCTCTTTACTGTTTGTAATATCAAAACCATAAAGAGACATGTAATCATTTCCAAGGATAAGGTAGTTTATTCTTGCATTTTTCATAACTACAAATTCTGCTAGAATTCTAATGGAACCTTTAGTGTGAGGAAAAATCAAAGCCATTTCTATTATGCCCATTGGCTGTAATTGGTCACTACAGCTGTGAAATTTAGCATGGTTGATTGGCATGAGCTTGTTTTCCCATTCTGGTATTATAGAATCCAGCAATTTGTTGCTGATGATTGAGCAAGAAGCTCCACTATCAAGAAGACATGAGTGTTCTCTGGATTCAATGAGGACAGTAGTGAGACTTGCTTTTCCAGTAAGATGAGCTTTTCCTCTATCAGGTTTACATTTCATCAGTCTAGCATCCTCTATGTGGGAAGATTGGCAGGATTTGTCCCAGGTCTGGGGTTGATGAGTTTCAGCTTGAATTTCAGCAATGGAGAAGTCTTGGTTTATCTCACACTCCACTGCATGTGCTCCAAAATCAAAATCAACTAATGGATCATAGTTGGCACCATTTCCATTGTCCATGGCAAGGATCATGTGATTGGTTCTATGATTCTCTTCCTTTTCATCCAGTTCTGATTCAGACTTATGTGGTTCACCTTGATCTTCTCCATTGTCACTCTTGGGATCATCATCATCATCCATTCCTACATTATTGATTCTGTTCTTCTTCTTAGGGCATTCCCTGGATAAGTGGCCAGTTTGTTTGCAGAAATGACATACAAGTTTTTCTTTCTCAGGGGCAGAGACAGGATTCCTTTTGGTAGAGGAGTCAGTTGGCTTATCAGTTTTCTCAGGGGCAGGATTGTTTCTCCATTGGGATCTGTTAGGAGTGTTATAATTGTTTGTCACAGGCTTGTTCCTTTTCATGACTCTGTCTATGACTTCTTCAGCAATTATAACCATATCCTCAAAACTCATTTCAGTAGCATCTCTTTTGTATCTGCTTTTAATAGCATGCTCAAGGTTTGGAGGGCATTGCTTCAAGATTTTCTCACAAATAAGATACTCACTGAGTTCAGGTTGATAAGCTTTCAGTCTTTCTCTCTGATTACCAAACCATTTATCGATTTTCCTCCCATCATAGGCAAAGTGATCATTCTCAAACTCTTGTTGCATTTTCCATTTCCAGTTCTCAGTGCCAAACTTGTTTCTGATGGCATTCTTCCACCAAGCCCAAGATTTGTTCCCATACTGGTCTCTGATGCCTAGGTACCAATTCCTTGGAGTGTCAGTCAACAAGATTGTTAATCTGCTGATTATCATGTTATCCAGCATCAAGTAGTCTCTGACCAGGATATCAGTGTTTTTAATCCAAAGTTCATGATTGTAAGGCAATTCTCCAGAGAATTTCTCCCAGTCTCCATTCTTAGGGATACCTTTCCACAATTCCTTCCTCATTTCAAAGTCTACTGCTCCATGATCAATGTAGGGGAATTCTTCTTGAGCATTTGCATCAGGAGTATTGCTTGCAGGCTTGGGGAAGTTATCTCTTGATGGTCTCTGGGGTTCAGGAGTAGTAACAGGAGGAGGGGCTCTGTGTTCCTGTTGTTGCTCATGGTGGACATTCTGAAAGTGATTATTGTATAAGAGATGAGGGGGTTGGTCTCTGTCATCTGGTATTATCAAGGAATCTAGCTTTGAGCTCACAGAGTTTACTACAGAAGATATGTCACTGAATCTCCTCTTAGATTGTTCAAATCTGTTTTGCTCATTGGCATGAAGGTCATTGATTTGATTACCAATGGATGAAAGAGTTTTGCTCACTTTCTCTTCAAAATCTTTCAGATTTTGACCAATTGTATCCATATTAGAATGACATTGGGATTCATTCACCAGAATTAGATCTTGAACTGTCTCAAACTTCTCATCTATGTGTTTCTTCAGTTGTTCTAACACATTGTTATTCACTGTGGACTTCTCTCTGGCACTTTCACCTATGTTGTTCAGGATTTGATCAAGAAAAAAGGGAATGAATTCATTTTTAAACCAATCAAGAATGGAATGATGCAGGACATCTTTAAAATTGCTGACACAAGATTCAAGAAGAGTACCAGGAATGGTTTCAACAGTACCAGATAATTCAGAGAGAAATTTAGAGAACAGGACTTGTAATTTTTCTTCTAGAAACAAAGGGCCATTTCTAGACATTTCAGTGTTAAGATTATTGAGGAAAAATTCTCTATTTGAAGGATCAGAGAGATTGCCAATATCTAAACTAAGGCCTAGTGGGGAATCACTACTTAAAGAACTCTTAGGCAAAGATTCATCTAATAAGGGCCTCTCCCCCTGGCTCTCCTGCGTCCATAGCCTCTCCTCACTCCTTGTGTTGCTCTCATTAGGTATTCTCCTATTTCTAGAACTCTCTGAGTGTCGTCCTGGGAGCGTCTCCAGTTCTTCCCTGATCCTCTCCAATTGTCTTGAGGATGAGGGGGGTTGTGGTCTGCGTATCCGTGCGGCGTGTGAGGATAATGCTTGAACATCCCGACTCCGAAACCTTGAATATCCCGCAATCCACTCCTAGAAACCTTGAATATCCCGCTCCAACATCACACAGCAATACAATGGATGCCTCCAAAGCCGCCAAACTCCAACAACAACTGGCGGACATTACTAAGAAGGCCAACAACAAGGAGGAAAAACGTCGCCAGGCCGAGGCCAAGTTGGAGGACGCACTCCGCACTCCAAATCCACCCCCTCCCCCAACCGCAACCAAGACCCCCAAGATCGCTCAACCCAACAAGTTCGATGGAGAACGTGGAGCGGTGGCGGAGACGTTTGCCCGCCAGGTTGGCATCTATATGACTGTGAACAAGCACTTGTTCCGGACCAACACGACACAAATCCTTTTTGTGTCCTCGTACATGACCGGCCCCGCGGGCGTGTGGGCAGCCCCGTTCCTTGACCAGGCAGCAGTGGAACCACCCACCCTGACCTACGCGGAGTTCACGGCAGCCTTCCGTGGCATGTTTTTCGACCCAGAAAAGAAGGCAAAGGCGGAACAAGCCCTCCGAGCGCTGAAGCAGACCGGTTCTGTGGCGGACTACACCCACACCTTCGTCCAGCACGCCTCCGCAGCGGGATGGGAAATCCCCACCCTCCTCAGCCAGTACCGCCAAGGTCTGAAGCGGGACATCCGGATGGCGCTCATCGTTTCCTGCACCGCATTCACAACCATTAATGAGGTTGCTACCTTGGCCCTAGAGCTTGACACGGCGATGAGCGGAGCGGATGCCGGAACAGCGCCGGCTAAACAGAAGATCGACCCCAACGCCATGGACCTATCGGCGTTAAACGGACGACTATCCGACTCCGAGAAGGCCAGGATGATGCGGGAAGGACTCTGTTTCCAATGTGGAGCGCAGGGCCACATCTCCCGCGACTGTCTGACCAAGAAGGGGAAAGGCCGCGGAAACGCCAGGATTGCGGCAATGGAGGATCAGATCCAACAATTAGTGGAAGGGATGGCGGCGATAGGCGGAGGCGGACCAGCGGATAAAGGCGGAAAAGGCCGGGCCAACTCGTCAAAAAATGGAGGCGCTCAGGAATGAAGGTTGTGCCTTTCCTGAGCGCGGCGGAGTTGTCTTGTAGTATTGGTGCTAGTCAAACTTTAACCAGAAATGAAATTGACCCCAGATGTTTCATCTCTCACACCATCACAACTCCCAGAGCCACACCCCAGAACCCCTTACCCCCTGCCTCCTTTTTGATTGATTCCGGAGCAACCCATGATGTGTTGAGCGAGTCCTATGCCGCCGTGGCGGGATTACTCCGCAACGCCACCGCCTCAAGGCGGACAGTGTTGGGATTTGATGGATCCACATCCCGAGCGGCATATGAGATTGACCTGACCCTGAATGAAGAACCCCGCCCTTCAAAATTCATCATCACCCGACTGAAAGACACGTACGACGGCATCCTTGGGATGCCATGGATCCGCAAACATGGACACCAAATTGACTGGACCACCCGCACACTCCGCTCCGACCACTCCGACATTGCAGCTGCCTCCGCAGCTTCGTCCACTCCGAAAACATCCTCAACAGAGGGCCAAGGGCCCATGATGGGGAAAGCTAGGATTCGTGACGAGGGGGTGTGTGTTTTACCGCCCCCGCAATGTGATTTCGATAGACTACCCTCTTTCATACTCCCTGAAAGGGCTGGCAAGCTTTTTGTCCCCGTAGATAGTACTCCGCACCCCGACTGGAATCCCACCCCCCTGCAGCTGGAATGGAACCCCGCTAACCCCGCCGACAATTTTGCTGCCGCTTCGGCGGTATCGTCCACTCCGCAAACATCCTCAACAGAGGGCCAAGGGCCCATGATGGGGAAAGCTAGGAGTTGTGACAAGGGGGTGTGTATTTTACCGCCCCCGCAATGTGAGTCCAATAAAGTTTCTCCGCAATCATTTTCCAAATCAGCTGGCAAGCCCCTTTCTCTCCTAGAACTGTACACTGCAGAGATTAGCGCCGCCAAGACATCGTGGTCGACCTCCGCCCGGCTAGCAGCGGCGGGAAAGGCCGCTATTGCAACACGGACCGTCGAGGAACTTGTCCCGCAGTGCTACCATTGATTCATTGACATGTTCCGGAAATCCAGTGCTAAGAGCCTACCGCCACAAAGAAAGTATGACTTCTGTGTTGACCTAGTCCCAGGAGCCACACCGCAAGCAAGCCGGATCATTCCGCTTTCACCGGCGGAGGACCAGGAACTTGACACACTGATTGCGGAAGGACTGGCCAGCAGAACAATCCGGCGGACCACATCACCATGGGCAGCCCCAGTTCTATTCACCGGAAAGAAGGACGGAAACCTTCGCCCCTGTTTTGACTACCGAAAACTCAACGCACTGACAGTGAAGAACCGCTACCCCCTTCTGCTGACCATGGACCTGGTTGACAGCCTGCTAGACGCCAACACCTTCACGAAGCTGGACCTCCGCAACGCCTACGGAAACCTCCGAGTGGCGGAGGGAGATGAGGATAAGCTAGCGTTCATCTGCAAGGCGGGGCAATTTGCTCCGCTCACCATGCCGTTTGGACCCACAGGAGCGCCAGGATACTTTGAATACTTCATGCAGGACATTCTCCTTGGACGAATTGGAAAGGACACCGCCGCATACCTGGATGACATTATGGTATACACACAGAAAGGCTCCGATCACACGGCGGCGGTCAACGGAATCCTGGAGACCCTGAGCAAGCACCAATTATGGCTGAAACCGGAGAAATGTGAATTTTTGAAACCGGAGGTGGAATATCTTGGACTCTTAATTGCGTGTAACCAGATTAGAATGGACCCCGCAAAAGTGAAGGCGGTGAAGGAGTGGCCCGCACCGCGGAACGTTACGGAAATTCAGCGGTTCATCGGATTCTCCAACTTTTACCGCCGGTTCATTGACCACTTCTTGGGGAAGACCAGACCTCTACACGACCTGACCAAAGCAAAAACCCCCTTTGTCTGGGATGAAAAATGTAACTCCGCTTTCGAATGCCTAAAGACCGCCTTCACCTCCGCTCCAATACTTAAGATTGCGGACCCATACAAGCCGTTTATCCTGGAATGTGACTGCTCCGACTTCGCGCTTGGAGCAGTCTTGTCTCAAGTCTGCAACAAAGACAAAGAAATCCACCCCGTCGCTTACTTATCCCAATCATTGGTGCAGGCGGAGAAGAACTACGAGATCTTTGACAAGGAACTATTGGCCATTGTTGCCGCTTTCAAAGAGTGGCGGCAGTACCTGGAAGGAAACCCGCACTGCCTGACCGCCATTGTTTACACGGACCACCGGAACCTAGAAAGCTTCATGACCACCAAGGAGCTCACTTGGAGACAGGCGCGGTGGGCGGAGACCATGGGTTGCTTTGATTTTGAAATCATCTTCCGCCCGGGCCACCAAGCCACCAAACCCGATGCCCTATCAAGAAGACCGGACCTAGCCCCCGCCCCTGGTGAAAAACTGACCTTTGGACAGCTGCTGAAGCCCAATAACATCACGGAGCGGACTTTTGCGGAGATATTGGAGTTTGAATCCTGGTTCGAGGACGAATCAATTGACTTGGCGGAGGCGGAGCACTGGTTTGAGGTAGACGTACTGGGGATAGACGCGGAGCACGGAGCGGAAAATGAACTGGCAATGGCTGATGCGGAGATCATTGCAAGAATCAGAGAATTGACCCCACTCAATGCCCAACTGACCGGATGGATAGAATCCTTGAAAACCCCCACAGGTAACCGGAACAGATACACGGAGACTGATGGCATCTTGTACAACAAAGGGCGGATAGTGGTACCGGCGGACCCAGCACTGCGGACCGAGATCCTGAAGAGCCAACATGACACCAAAGCGGCGGGCCACCCAGGCCAATCCCGCACCCTTGCCCTGGTCCGACGGAGTTTTGTGTGGAACGGCCAGAAGAAGTTCGTCAACCAATACGTGGATGGATGTGATTCTTGTCAAAGAGTTAAAGCCTCGACGCAACAGCCATTTGGGACACTGGAGCCGCTGCCAATTCCGGCGGGGCCGTGGACGGACATCAGCTATGACCTCATCACAGACCTACCTGAATCCCGCTCCCACAACAGCAATATACTGACTGTTGTTGACCGTCTGACAAAGATGGCACACTTTATCCCCTGCAGGAAGTCCATGAATGCGGAGCAGTTAGCGGACCTGATGGCGGAGCACGTTTGGAAACTCCACGGCACTCCAAAGACTATTGTTTCCGACCGAGGGAGCATTTTTGTATCCCAAATCACCCGGGAATTGGACAACAGATTAGGCATCCGCCTCCAACCATCTACGGCGTACCATCCAAGGACAGACGGACAGTCGGAAATTGCAAACAAAGCGGTGGAGCAATATCTCCGCCATTTTGTGAGCTATCAACAGGGCAATTGGGCTCCGCTCCTGGCAACGGCGGAATTTGCTTACAACAACAACGATCACACGTCAACAGGGGTGTCACCATTCAAGGCAAATTACGGTTTCAACCCATTGTACAGCGGAATTCTATTGGCGGGACAGTGTGCACCGGCGGTGGCAGAGCGACTCCGCCAGCTTGCGGAGGTACAGGACAAACTGAAGCACTGTCTAGAAGGGGCGCAGGAGGTCATGAAAAGCCAGTTTGACCGCGGAGTGCGGAAAACACCGGAATGGAACAGTGGAGACGAGGTTTGGCTAGATGGGTGCAATATCTCGACAACACACCCCAGCCCCAAATTGGAACACCGCTGGCTTGGACCATTCCCAATAGCTAGCAGAATTTCAACCTCCGCTTACAAACTGACCCTTCCGCTTTCCATGCAGGGAGTCCACCCAGTTTTCCACGTGTCAGTACTCCGCAAACACAAGCCCGACGAGATCGCCCACCGACAGCGGCGGACCCCGGAGCCAGTAACAGTCAACGGCGGAGATGAGTGGGAGGTTGACGGAATACTGGACAGCCGGCGGAGAGGGCGGACGACTCAATACCTTGTCAGCTGGCGCGGATTTGGACCGGCGGAAAATTCTTGGGAGCCGGAGGCAAACTTGAAGAACAGCGGAGACCTATTGGCGGAGTTTAACTCAAAATTTCCGGAGGCGGCGGCCAGGCATCGGAGGACGCGGAGAAGAAAGTGAGAGGGCAAGCTTTTTCCCACTGGGTTTTTTAATGCTGCCCGGGGACAGAATGCAGAGCCAAAAGAGGAGGATTTTTTTTTTCTCATTGACCAACCAGAAAAGGGGGCGGCTTGGGCATTAAAGGGGGGATAATGTTATGAGCCGTAGTGCGGGCTCCGCAGCGCAGACTCACATGTACATAGACTACACGTACATGTCACGGACCATACTCAAGGTTCGAGAGGCTGGAGATCCAAGCCTCTTCCTCATCCTGCAATCTACCATCTTGGATCCAGAACCCCCAGAACCCCAGAACCCAGACCCCATCTTCCTCTCCACAGAACAGACCTTAACGGAAATTCAAATTTTCTTGTCCTCAAGTTTCAAAAATGATGGGGTGGAAATGCAACAATAAAAAAAATATGGAAAAATCAAGAGGATGGTGGACTATCAGAAAAACAAAACAAGAAATAATGACAATGAGTGGTGTAGAAGCCAGAGGAGGAAGTCTGATAAATGGCTTCAATATAACGTCTGGCTCACGCGAACTTGGTGCGCCAATCCATAAGCCTCTTTGGTGAGACTGGGCTGCCGCCCAGACCCGCTCACCACGAGTGTTGGCTTATGTAGTTAAAATTGTGATTGTGCAAAATGTGGGCATGGGAACTCAAGGAGATGCCGTCCGGCTGTCACAGCTCTGTGACAGTCCAGGGCCTGACCACTGACCATGCCGATCGCGGGGCCCGCAGTGATCCTCAGCCACCTCGTTCTCTGTTTTCGTCGCTCCAGAAAACACCGCCAAGTACAACCATGCCACCCAAGCAGAAACAAAATTCGGCCCACCTTCAAGCCGACTTGAAAGACGAGCAGGTCCTACAGTCTGTCTTATTAGTGGACCCATTCGGTGCCCAAGACTCATGGGGACCCTTGGCAAGACAAGCAAACGACGACGAAGATGATGAGAGTAGGGGTAGTAAAACGGGTGAAAGTTTGCCTTGGGTCCGTATCTTTTCTACTTTCAAATTCATGCGGAATGGCTGAAGATAGCGCTGACGGAGTGATTTATTTGTCTCTCTGTGGAAACCAAATAAAACAGTGTCTCCTACCGCTATTAGGTACCCCCTTGTTGTCGTGGACGCTCGATTCTTTGGCTCTAGGTGGCGTTCAACAAGTCTTTTTGTTTATTCGAGATGGAACGGATATGGTCCGATCGTATCTCTCGTAAGTCTCCTTTTTTTAACCTCAGGGATACATTTTTCTGCTTGGGAAGTCCCACTAACGGAAGACGCTCCTGTGATTAATCAGAACTACCTCGTATCTTAACCCGGACTCCTCGATGGTCGTTACGATTATTCCTACCACTTCATTCACACCTGGGGATGTCTTGAGAGAAGTTGATTCAAGGGCACTCTTGAAAACAAAGACTGGAAGTGGCACGGATATAGGCACCTTCATCTTGGCGAGGTGTGGCTATATCGGAAACCTTGATCTTGCCAAGGCTGCCCAGAGATTTACTGTCCGCCGGAAGGAGGATGGTGGATTACCATGTCTCTCTGGAATTATGGAGTCGCGAACTAGCAGAATGGGTTCATCAAATTCAACAGCCATCCATCTTCTCGATCCGACCTCTCGATTACTCTATTTTCACACCGAACCGCACAAATTCCCACGTCCTAAACGAATTCAAATTCCGCCAGAGCTGTTTCATGAACCCAAAGATCTTCTGATGAGGTCCGATCTGGAGTCGGTGGGGATCGACCTATGCTCGGTAGAAGTACCCCAACTGTTTACCGAAAACTTTGACTATCAACTCGTCCGTCCAGATTTCGTACATGGAATCTTGACCAGCGACTTGCTTGGAAAAACCATACTTTGTGAGGTCGTCAAGGAATCTGAAAACTTGGGATCAGGTGCAAAATGGGCAACTTTAGTTGGTGACGTCAAAACATACGATCGAGCCGCGTAGGTCAGATATTTTACAACTCCTTTTTTTGTGCTTTCTATCCCGAAGTGCAAACCATTTTCCCTCTTCTTAAACATTCCGGTTTGGCCTTAGACGCGGTATCATAGCACGTCGGTCCCAGCCATTTGTTTTGGATCAGACTCGTTTGGAAGGCCATCCTGTCTTTTCTCAGCGTCGAGGAATGATTTACATTGGGAAAGACGTCGATCTTGCTCCGTAAGTGGTTGATTTGGTTTTAATTAATAACATAGCTTCCAACACGTTGATTGAACTATTTGGAGGTGTTTATTAGTGAATCTAAGATTGGCAACTCGACTTGTCTGGCGCCAAGCTGTACCATCTCTCATCGAGCTGAAATCCGACAGTCATACATTGGATCATCTTCTCTAATTGGAGACCGCTCTCAGGTTGAAGACTCATACATCTTCGATCGCGTTACGATTGGATCCAACACAAAAATCAAAAACTCGATTATCGGCTCAAATGTAACGATTAAAGCAGACTGTGTGATTGAAGGGGGATGCTTGCTAGGAAGTGGTGTAGTTATTGGAGAAGGTATTGTGCTCACAGGCGTCAATGTTAGTCTCTCAGGGCCTACTGGATCGGATAAGCTGGAGGGGCCAGGGTCGGTTGGGGTCGTTTGGCCGCAAACCGAGGACTCATCCAGTCAGATAGGTACGCTCAATGGCAACGCGAGCGAGGACAGCGATGATGAGCTGGGGAATATAGACATAAGGAACTTGAAGTTTGCTCGATTAGGTCAGCCTACTCCCTGAAACTCGCAAACTTTCCCCTGAGATCTGATACTGATAATATTGGCGGAAAATAAATCTCTTGGACACAGGTGCCACATACCAGAACCAAGATTTGGAGTCGCCAAACTCATCTACCACATCCCTTTCATCACTCTCGTCAAATGCATCCTCTTCTCGATCAGCGAACATTCAAAATATCGAATCCATCGGAGAAGTCGGCTCTACCCAAGACTTCGTTGTCGAATGTGTTCGCTCGTTAGAACGCGCATTCGAGGAAGACCACACCGTCGAAAACGCAACAATCGAGCTCAAAACCCTCAGAATGGCTTCTAACGTACCTCAATCGCAAGTTCGCAAAATCGTCTTTGCTCGCGTTCTCACACTGGCGCAACACGATCTATCGAAGTTAAATAAATGGATCCAATTGATTAAGAACATGATGAATACTGCCAGCCATGGTAACAATCGCCGGACAGAGGAAGAAGAAGAAGAAGAATTAGTTGAAATGGTGGAAATCTTGCTCGACTTACAATCTTTCTGTTGCCTTGAAAAGAACTTTACTAGCTCTCAATCTCAAGAATCGGTCAAGTTCTTCTCGAAATGTTTACAAGCATTCTACAATTTGGAGATTATCTCTGAAGAATCGCTCCTCAAATGGTTCAAATCTGTGCAATCCAAAGCTCTCAAACCTGTCCACCCCCTTCCCGATAATGACAAGGAGGATGAGCATCGAAGGAATCATTGTCTGAAGTTAAGGGAAGTCGGGGGGAAATTGTTGCAAATGTTGATGGAGGCCGAATCTGAATCATCCGACGAGGATTAATCAATAAGCCATGCTCACCATTTTCCTCCTATCAAACATGTTCCCTTCATAGGCTTGGAAATTTTCACTCTTACTTCATTATGTTTTTCTTTGCCTTCAATTGATCTGTTTTCCTTTTTTTTTGGATATTGATTTTTCCATAATCTGACTAGCTATCTACAAAAAAAGAAGCCTGACAATATAATGTTCAAGAAATAAAAACTCGGCACACTGTGTTTAGGCATGCAATACAATGTTCTTTTTGCAAGTCCAACAGTCACGGACAATCACTGTTTGATCTAATTCCCACCATCCTCGAATTTTCTTAACACCACACATGTAGAATTAAGGAGCCTCTAAAACTTCCCAGGTTTGCTTGTTTCGGTCGACTTTGACCCGCGGTGTAACCCATTAAATGTGGCACAATATTTTTCATGGCTGGCAAATATTTGTGCCATCCTGTAATTTCTATCTACATCTAATTCTACACTGGAGGACTTCCCGTCGATCTGGAAAGTCAGATCTGAGCCACCAGATATCAAATTTCGCAGGGAAATCTGGGTCCCCGAAGATCCCCGAAGTGATCCAGAGTTCCAGATTCCAGATTTCCCTGCGAAATCTGAAATTCCAGATCTGTTCAAAAGTGACGGGAAGTCCTCCACTAGTCGTCGATCTGGAAGTCCTTCCACATGCAGATATGGGAGGACTTCCCGCCGATCTGGAAACCCAGATTTTCCCAGATTTCGCAGGGAAATCTGGGAAGATCTAGGATTTGGGAAGATTGAGCCCAGATTTCCCCGCAAAATCTGGAAAAATCTGGGTTCCCAGATCGACGGGAAGTCCTCCATGTAGTCCCAGATTCCACATTTCTGGTGGGGCTCCCCCGTGGACCCACCGGAAATCTGGGCCTGAATCTGGATCTGGAAGAGGTTTCCAGATTGACGGAAAGTCCTCCATTCCCTTCCCTCCACCCGGGAGTCATGTAAATACATATCTCGGCCGCAGTACATGCAACAAATCTTGAAAACACGAGGCTGTTGTATGTGTCAAAATGTCCAAGGGATGTGCTCATACATGTCGGCAAGGACTGGGTGTTTTGAACATTCGAGTCCGTCCGCAAACTCACAAGGATTCGAAGCACCAACTGCGAAACGTTATCTGATGACCAAGCCTAATGACATGAAGTTAGTGGGTTGAGGTTCTGTAATCCAGCAGAATAGTCCATAAACATATGGTGAGACATTGTCCTATTCAATGACGAGGGCACAATGATTGAGGGGATTCTAGTTACATATTTACATCACCTCCCCTTCAACCCTTGGGCTGCCAATTGTGCTCACAGTAGTCACACCTGGGAGCACCTGTAACAAGTAGTCCCTAGGGAGGGGAAAGTCCTTCGGACGCGGGGTTCCCCTGGTTCTCCCAGGAGTTTGAGAGGCTCAGACTCAGTTTGCCCTCGAATTTAACTTCCTGGGCGCAGAGCGACCCCCTCTAGGGAGCACCTGGGTCTCACTTGACACTTTGACTTCCCGGTCTCCAATCCCTGCATTCTGGATGAACTTCCCCGAATCACGCGCGTCCTTCAGGGGCTTGCATCTGCCCTGCCGTGGTGGCGTGGGCCGACAAATTTGCCGCTAGAGGCGCAATGGTCCAATCTTGTTGAAGGAAAGTGAAAGCAGTGTCTCGGTCATTGGGAGTCATTGGGTGCGCGCAGGCGGCATAGGCTAATACGATGATACGTACCCTGGACCTGCCCGAATGACATGTTGTGCCACTGACGACCGAAACACATCTTCTAGAGAATTACTACTAGAACTATATGTGCATATTTCACATTAGCTTCGGGGACTATACCAGCGTGGCGCGTTGCTGCCTCGTCAAGCATTCTGTCAGATCAAACCATCTCTCTGTTTCCATACATGTGTATTATGAGGCTTCTCTATTACAACATCCTCACGGACCGTTGACGGGACGCGTTCGAGAGAAACTCTCTCCTCCCATCATAGTCTACATGTGATGAAGCGGCTAGATAGTTGGCGCCTGGAGAATCTCGAAACCATTCAGCAACCTGTCCGACCCGGATGATACCCCAGGTCTGATGAGCCCTCGGCGGCTTGACCAGGAACTTGAGAGAAGCTCTGCGTGGAATAAATACTTTCAAATCATTCAGAACATGCGCTTGAACTTTGCACAGGCTCTTCCTGCTTGCTGCCCAATTTTGGGAGTTCACACATACTAACATCCATCATAAACACGTCTCCTGGTGGCAAGGTCTTTAAGCCAGAGTCAAGTTCTTATCCTTCTTTGAAAGTAGCTTTTGCGCAGAGTTTTTTCCCCCGACGTTTCGCACTACCAAGTTCAGTCGCAAGAAACTTGCATTTCCACACCCTGGCTTGATTTTTTTTCCGCCTTCACATTTGGGATCTACTGCAGTTTCTATCGCACCAATTATCAGCTATAATAGTTTACTGCCGAAAAATCCTGCAAAGGACTTTTATGGAATATATGTATGCGGCTAATTTCTACCTTCCCATTCGATTGCCCCGTCATCGCATCGCAAGCTGTTGAAGCTTCTACTTCAACCTTGGGCGCATTATCCTCTGCTTCACCCCGGGGCTGACGTTTGGTCCAAAGCTATCCCAGTCGACACTGAATCGCCACTCCTTGTAAAAGGAAAACATGATCAATCGACCAAATTTACCTCCTCTGCGCATAGCTGTTGCTCAGTTTGATGACCCGGAGGTACTTCAATATTTTCGAGATCATTCCAACCGGAACGTCACGCATCACACGGGCTGTTCAACTCGACTGCATAGTGACCTCTCATTTTACTCTCTGGCCTCTTCTTCCACTCCTCAGAGTAAATCTTCTTCAAGCTATCTCCTATCTCCAAAGGGAGAACTATTGCCATCCGGTCCGATTGACAATGTAGGATGTTCCTCTATGCCTCCAAGTATCAATCACTCGGAAAGGCGCAGCTGCGGCACTCTGTATCAAGCTTCGACGAGTCGGCAGGATACCTACGTGGACCTCAAGGATAATAAAGGATATAGACAAGAGGTGCAAGTTCAACCGGAAAGAATATCTGCAAGTGATTCATGCAATCAACCGAACATGCAATTCTCCAGGTCTTACCACAACAAGCAAAGTGAAAATCCTTGTCTTCTAGAAGACAAGCCCGTGCCAGATCACCGTACCAAACGCTACACCCATTCGGATAACATAATTCAATGCCAAAGGCCACAGCTTGAAGTCGGAAAAACTTCTGAATCAATCAGCATTCAACCACATCCCAACTTTCCCCGTCAAATTTCCAAGCTTAGGGAATCTCAGGTCGGTTGCTCGGAACCGGGAGGCAAAACAACCCAAGATTTGCCGGAAATTTCACCAAGATTAAAAATCCAACCCACAGAAACAGCATCAGGAACTCGTTACTTTTGTCCAGTATGGGGGTGCGGCAAATCATTTACGAGAAATTTCAATCTAACCCAACACATATCCGCAATACACAAAGATGAAAGACGGTTCCAGTGCACCTAGTACGGCTGCTTCCTCTTCCACTTCACTGGCTAGTACTTCGTATACTCCGAATATGATGGCTGACTCTTTTGCCTCTCATGATCCCATTTTTTTCTTCTAGCTGTATGGCCCTATTCTATCGCCGGAATGACTTGACCCGACATGAGCGGTCACACACCGGAGTACGGTGAGCTTTATCTATCAATCCAGTGACAGTTTCTCAAGACGGTGTATCCATGCAAATCCTGACAGTTGGCCCTTGGCAAAACTCAACATGCAAACGGACTTCAAAAACTTTCAACGTGCTCTTTCATAGCCCTTATCAATGCGAATGCGGGCAAAACTTTACAAGAACCGATCTTCTGACACGACACAAACATTCTGGAAACTGTACAAACAAAAGAGATGTCTAGTAGTAGCATCCGCCAGCGTGTATCAGAGAAGCTATTAATTAATTATCTAGCAAAATTTTGAGTCTAAAATGAATTGAAGTTTCATTCAGCTTGATATATAGTTTTTTATTTTTATTTTTTTATTCATTATTTTTTCATACAGATTTGACATTTATTACAGATATAGTTATGGAAATTTTTATTGATTTATTTGCCTATTTTTTCAATTCAAAACAGCACAAATAATAGGGGATCTGGGTCTTGAGACTTGATGTTAGAAACTGAGTGAGGTTTGAGCTTCTTTTGGGTTGACTCTGGCTGTACTGGTTCAAATACAACTCACAATAAATCAGTCTCTTGGAATCTACATACATTGATTTCATCTCCATGTATGATTATTAATCAGTGGCCTTGATTACATAAAAAAACTTCAATCATCATTAGTTGAGGTTTATTTTGAGTCTCCATGGATTGAGGTGAGGTCCTTGGAAGGCTGATGAAAAGTTGAGTAATATCTATAAAAAATGGCCACCTATCAACAATAAATCAATGTTTCATAGCATGTTTGGCAATATTGCAATCAATGCAATGAATCATCAATATTTCACCACTATGAAAGCAAAAGAATCCCAGAGATAATCCTGAAAATTTGGTTAGAAAACTGTCAGTGTCAGCAAGCATGATGCCAATTACTGAATCTTCTAGAAGCCAGTAGTTGAGCATCCAAGGATATCATTTAGGGGCAAATTAGCCATTTTCCAAATTCACCCATTCTAAGCTTGTATTTTTAGAGCATGCCACTAGTGGTACTAGACACAGGTTTCCAGTCTAGGTAGAAATTCAGGCAGGTACACAGGCGGGCACTTGGCAAGGATTAAAACATCATTTGGATGCCACTTCCCTGCCGCCATCCTGGAGAAGCCCCAGAAGTCCTCTTGGCACCATGTCCCACAGGTGCCACTGGATGTGCACCACACAGCTGCCCCAAATCCCAAAGAGCCATGGAATTGCTGTCCATATTGTGGCCAGCGGAAGAGCAGTGCTCACCTGGAAATGTGACAGCATTGATGCAACAGGTTGCCACCCTCTGTATGGTGTAGAGATGGCCATTTTGCACCCGCTGGCGGGTACCCGCCACCTTTCAGGATGCAACTGTGTGCCCTGGCAGGTACCCAGGGCTGCTGTGGAGTGAATTCCTTAAATTTTTACTAGGATTGAACATCCCACACCGCCATGGGTACCTGCAAGTGCACGCAGTTGCCTTCTGAAAGGTGGCGGGTACCCGCCAGCGGGTGCAAAATGGCCATCTCTAGTATGGTGTCCCAAATGGAGCGCGCCAACAGCCCCACATCACCCTTCCCTCACATGGATACCCTGCCTAATGGGAAACAAGGAAGATACCTGAAGCAGCACGGAGGCTGTGATGAGTGAGAAAAACACGCCGAGGACACAAAAGCGGTGGAGGCACACCTGAAGCAGCACAGAGGCTGTGATGAGTGAGACAAACACACTGAGGACACAGAAGTGGTGGAGGCACACCTAAGACCAAGTGAGTTGAATGTCATTGATAACAATAATCAAGATGAATGAAAAAAATGATGATACTAATGTAAGGACTCACACCAGGAAAAAAATATAGTCACTACATGGCAAGTGACATGATGCAGCTTTGGTTTCTGCTCCGGAGCTTCTCCAGAGCTTCTCCAACTCTGCTCCACCAGCACTTGTAGAGCTTGCAGGACTGCACCAGAGCACTCAATCTGGCACAGTCAGCTGATCCTAAATTTTTCCCAGGAACAGCTGATGCTCATCAAAAACTGAGCAGTAGGCATTGACTGAGCCTGGTCCAAAGCTGAGCATTGGCTGAGCCTGGGCCACATCTGAGCATTGGCTATTCCAAGCCTGATACAAAGTGTTGGAATTTTGCTATTTTCTCTTACTTACACCTCTATAACATTGTTTCATATCATTCTCAAGCATTTTCAGAATCACTGTTAGTACAGAAGCTATCACACCATGTAGTCTAAGAACCGTGAGTAGTAGATAACATTTTGTCATACGTGTATCAAACATAGTCTCTGAGATAGAATACTTGTAACTTGTCTCATAGTCACCTTCCTTTTATTTTCTCTTCCAGCCACATGTTGGCCGCCTGTTGTTATTCTACTTGAACCCAGCATACAAACAAGCAATTACCTTCATTGGTTCTAGCTCTTCTATTTTTTCCGCGCCACCCTGAATCACATACGGTGAACTTTTCACCCTCACTGTACCCTTTCTTGAGCCACTAGGCTCATCTTTTGTGTTGAACTTGTGTGGCCTTAAAGTTAAATTTCAACACAAAGTCAAGTGTAATCTGGACAAAGAATATTCCAAATATGAGCATCAGCTTAGCTAAAAATGGTCCCAAGCTGAGCATCATATTGGAAAAGGCTTGTGCAGAGCTGAGGATCAGCGCCTGGGAAAATACTGTTCCAAAGATTAAAACCAGCTGGGCCAAGAATTTTCAAAAGCTGAGAATCAGCTGAGCCAATACTGGTCCAAAGCTGAGCATTGGGTGAGCCAAGGCTGTTCCAAAGCTGAGAATCAGGTGTTTTAAGACTATTCAAAAGATGAGTATCACCTGAGCCAAGGCTGTTCCACAGCTGAGTATCAGCTGAGCCAAGGCTGGTCCACAGATGAGCATCAGCCGTTACAAAAGTGGTCAGAAGCTGAGCATTGGCTGGGCTAAGGTTTATCCAAAGCTGAAAATCAGCTGAGCCAATACTAGTCCAAAGGTGAGCATTGGCTGGGCCAATGATAGTCCTAATCTGAGTCCAAGCTGAGCCATGACTGGACTAAAGCTGAGAATCAGCTGGTCCAGGAATGGTTCAAAGCTGAGCATGAGCTGGACACCAAAGCTGAGCATGAGATTGGCACCAAAGCTGAGCATGAGCTGGGAGCCAAAGCTGAGTATCAGCTGACCAGAAATGAGGATTTGTGGTGCCCAGCTAAAACTGAGGATCTCTTGTGGAAGTTCTGGGAGGTAATTAGATGGGGGGGAGATGTGGTTAGAGGGTGGGTAGATGGTGGGTAGCCCTCTGGAGCTGGCATGATGTCACTTGTCATCAAGTGATTATTATTTTTCCTGGTGTCAGGATTTGAGTCCTTCACTGATTTTCATAGAGGGGCACGATGGACAAGGCAAAAGCCTATGAAACTTTTCTAGTACCAATGTAGGGGCTGTATTCCAGGTATCTAGCCGGGAGAGAGGGAAGCTCTTTCTAGTGAGTATAACTAGAAAAACTAGGAGAATGAGAAGAAATGGAAATAGCTTACCTAGCCGGGAGAGAGGGAAGCTTTCTGCCGGACTAGGGAAGTACAAACTTGACAAAGTCCCTCAATACTTTGGGGGTGAACTTGCAAAGCAAGCCTCCATCAGGAGGTACTTACCCCTTAGCTCCCCAAACTCGCACACCAAGAATGAATTTTGAAGGTAGTTTGTTCAATTTTCTACAGCTCACCTACCACACCTGCTCCTATATTGTTAGCTCACTTTCATCAGAAGATGCTGAAGAAAATAGTACAATTTTTTATATTGCCAGTGATTCCCTCTATGTTCTGGTGGAGAGCCAACTGTGGAAACCAAGTTGGTGAGCACAGACCTTCCTGGTGCAAAATCCATATTTTGGGTGGATTTGATTCTTTTATTTGGAATGGAAGGAATACCTTCAGATATCTCAGATTCTATAGGTTGGACAGGCACAAGGCAGTCTTCAACCTCAGCAAATTGAATTTTGAGGAAATTTTGTAAGCAAGGAATTAAACACATCTGAAAATTCCTTCCACCCAAATTTAGAATCTAGCCCCCACAAAAAGGGGTGATAGGGTGCAAGTCCCTCCTGACAAGGACTTTCATAGGCTTGCTTTGCACACAGAGTTTGGGGAACCCAGAGAGCAGCCCCCACCACCAATGCACACCATATTGTGGGTTACCAAAGTGCAGTGGGGGTGGCCCAGGTCCAGCTCAAGTGCATAACCCATCAGAGGATTGTCTGAGCCCAATTCTATTTGTTGGGTACAATATATCCAAGTTACTTGAGTGGTATAGTGTGAAGCCAATACTCTCTGCTGCTTCAAAAATTGACAATCCAAGGATTTGTTTGCATTGCAAGGACTGCAAACCCATTTGAAGGCCAAGCGCACCAAGGGCACTGACCCTACAGGGATGGCCTCTCTTGAGATCCCTAGACGCAGGATGGCTATTGTGGAGCTCCGTCTTTCCTAGGCTGAGGCAGTTGGGAGAGGAGAATAGGCACTGTTTTGGCTGACCTCATTTACAGTTTGGACAATGAGCTCTGAATATATAAAATAGATAGCTTTTCTGGGGGGGGGATTTTGAGATAAACTTTGAGGTTGGATACTTGGTGGCAGCTTGGGTGTTGGATTCCTATCTCTTCCTTCTGCCTCATTGTCTCCCCAGAGCTCTTGGTTGTCATTCTCATATCACCTTATGCCTGTCACACCTGATGTTTCCTTTTAGATTGGTCATGCTTCCTGTCTCACTAGCCATGTGACTTTGATCCCTGTCTAGATTAGCCCAATTAGCTTTCCAACTACTGTGTTTCCTTGTGCGCACTCGCTCTGCTTGTGATACCTTGACTGTCACCAATCTCTCCTTGAGTTCCATCTGATTCCATCACCTTTTTTGCATATCCATTGTCATGTTGCCCACAAGTTGATTCCCTGTATGTAGTCTATATATACATAGCCTACAACCTGCAATCAACTCTCATCGGTTCTTCCTCTGTTTTTTCCGCGCCCACTATCCGAGCCGATCCGGTGAGCACTATCCCCCTCACCGTCCTCTCTCAAGCCCAAAGGCTCATCTCTGTGCCCTATTTGTGCTGCGGTCTTCTTGTGAAATCCCTTCATTGGGTTTGTGGTTGAGGATCAGAACAAGGATCTGGCACCAGGAAAAAAATAATCACTTGATGGCAAGTGACATCATGCCAGCTCCAGCGGGCTACCCACCATCTACCCACCATCTAACCACATGTCTCCCCCACCTACGTACCTCTCAGAACTTCAACAGGAGATCCTCAGTTTTGGCTGGGCACCAGTAATCCTCCTTTCTGGTCAGCTGTTACTCAGCTTTAGCTCCCAGCTCATGATCAGCTTTGGTGCCCAGCTCATGCTCAGCTTTGAAAACCAGTCGTGGCCCAGCTGATTCTCAGCTTTAGTGCAGTCATTTCTCAGCTTAGACTCAGATTAGGACTATCATTGGCCCAGCAAATGCTAAGCTTTGGACCAGTATTGGCTGAGCTGATTTTCAGCTTTGGATCAATCTTGGCCCAGCCAATGCTCATCTGTGGACCAGCATTGGCTCAGCTGATGCTCAGCTGTGGACCAGCCTTGGCTCAGCTGATGCTCAGCTGTGGACCAGCCTTGGATCAGGTGATACTAATATTTTGAATAGTCTTAAAACACCTGATTCTCAGCTTTAGGAAAGCCTTGGCTCAGCTAATGCTCAGCTTTGGACCATGATTGGCTCAGCTGATGCTCAGCTTTTGAGAATTCTTGGCCCAGCTGGTTTTGATCTTTGGAACAGTATTGTCCCAGCTGATCCTCAGCTCTGCACAAGCCTTTTACAAGATTATTCTCAGCTTGGGACCATTTTTGGCTAATTTCAGCCTTAGAGTCATCTCATCTGACCTAAAGTCTGCCTTTTTCTACTTTGTACATATGAATTACTTCATATCCTTTTTATCTTGCAAGATAACCTTGTTTAGACTTCATATTCTGTTTGCTCATGCAATTTTAACCCTAGTTACAACTTACCAATTCTTTGTATTTATACTCCTTCCCTGAGTTACTGAGTTGTGGCGCGCATGCACAGTTGTGACGTGTCAGCGCTACCAGGCGCGCCAAACCACATGTACATATGTAAATTACATAAGCAAACTGTGAAAATTTTTGTAGTCAGGATCCCCCTTGCCTGAGGCGTATCTACAGACTTCAGCACACCAGGACCACACCCCAGATAACCCCAGGATCACCACCAAAGAGTTTACAACACTCACAGTATACCTACCGTCACAGGTGCCTAGGATATTGACAGTAAGTAACTTCTTTCACTGAAACTTGTTTATCTCAGAGGTACAACTCTGTTTCTTGCTTGATCTGCTCTTTTCTGCTGGCCTTTGCCTCATCTTGATCACAGGGCTGTCCCTCCATATCTGCTGGCCTTTGCCTCTTCTTGATCACAGGGCTGTCCCTTCATATCTGCATTCTTTTTCTGTGGTTTTTGCAAGAAACAAACCACACACACTGCAAAAAAAACTTGGTCAACTGCTTGCAGTTGACACGCAGGATACTCGAGTCAAGCTGCCATTGTAACTCCACCTGGATGCGCAAGTGCCTTTGTTGGCACAGTCACTGTGCAAGGTGCCCAGTGACTGTGCATTGAAGCTTGGGTTGAGTCAAACCTTGAGTAAGGCTGGTGTAACACCACAAGCTTCCTCAGAGTTACCACATGTCAACTGCTCACAGTTGACACAGTTTTTTTTGCAGTGACAGGTTTCCCTTTAAAGAACCTTGACTATCCAGAAGGAAGCTAAAAAATTGTGGCTGGATTAAACTTATCTAATCCAGAGACCCTCCACGTTTCTTTGGTGAGAGGAGGCTGTAGCACTCTCTAGCACAGCTTGGCAGCACTCTTCTGAAGAGGTAGCATTGCCAGTGGATGTGCATTCCCACCTGAATAACTTTGAATATCTGCAAATCTTGATTCTGCTCAGTCTCTCTCTCTCTTTCTCTTCCTCTCTTATATTTGTATTTTCTTTATCCAAAGAAATCCAAATATTGCCCCCCCATTTCTTGTGTCCTGTTGTCACCATAGAGACTCAGGCTCACAGCTAAGCTGATGTTCAGATTTGGAATATTCTTGGTCCAGTTGAAACTGGACTTTGTATCAGGCTTGGAATAACTAATGCTCAGCCAATGCTCAGCTATGGCCCAGGCTCAGTCAATGCCTACTTCTCAGCTTTTGATGAGCATCAGCTGTTCCTGGGAAAAATTTAGGATCAGATGAATGTGCCACATTGAGTGCTCTGGTGCAGTCCTGCAAGCTCTACAAGCGCTGGTGGAGCAGACTTGGAGCAGCGCTGGAGTAGCTCTGGAGCATAAACCAAAGCTGCATCATGTCACTTGCCATCAAGTGACTATATCTTTTTCCTGGTGTGGGTTGGAATGGACTCTGCTAGACTCTATACAGTAACATATTCATCTCTCAGTGTAATACATAATTTCTCTTTATTTCGCACCCTCCATAGTTGAGTGGCTAGTTGTGAACCTGAGTCTCTTATGTGACTACAGGACACAAGAAAAAGGGGGCAATCTGGTTGGATTTCTTGTGATAAAGAAATACAAACAGAAGGAGAGAAAGAAATAGAGAAAAAGAGAAGATCAGGCCTAGACTTGAAGTCTTTTAATTATTGATCTGGGCTATTCTCAACCTGAAAAAGTTGGATGCCAGCTGTGCAAGGCCAAGAGAGTGCAACAGTGTTGGAATTTCACTTGTTTCAGCTCTCCTAACCATTTCCTTTTTTTTATGTCATTACACATGTTTCATGTCTCCTTGATTCTGTTTGACTTTTTTCTTATTCATTATGCTTGAATAACTCGCACCCACAAGTCAAACACTTTGTATCTAGTCTATTTAAAACACCTTAGACTAGAAGCAAAGAAAATCATCAGTCCTGACCATCTTGATCCCTTGTGCGCACTTGAGCCCGCACTCTGTCTTATCTACAAAGGCACTTAAGCCCCTTCAAGTGAGTTATCTGGTCCTATTTTCAGACTTCGTCTGTTCTTGGCTAAGCCAACTTTTCCCCTTTCCACTCCGCCTTGCTTCGCCTCTGGTTGTAATTTCTTCAAACAGCATCCACTCACACCAAGGAAACGTTGGTGGGATTCAGAAGTAGGGTTACTACTCTGCTCTGATTTTATAGGTCTTAATCAGAGACAACCTTTTGATCTTTGATGATTGAAAGAGTTAAAGAAATGAAGAGGCAATCAAGAGCAACAGAGTTTCACTCTGGATAAGCAAGGTTCAGTGAAAGAGTTTACTTACTGTCAATATCCTAGGTGCCTGTGACGGTAGGTATACTGGGAGTGTGGTAATCTTCTTGGTGGTGATCCTGGGTTATCTGGGGTGTGGTTCTGGTGTGCTGAAGTCTGTAGATCCGCCTCAGGCAAGGGGGATCCTGAATTCAAAAAATTTCACAGTTTGCTTATGTAATTACATATGTACATGTGGTTTTGGCACGCCTGGTAGCGCTTACACGTCACAACTGCGCATGTGCGTTGCACCTCAAGAACTCAGGGAAGGAGTAGAGTTACAAAGAAATGGTAAGTTGTAACGAGGGTTGAAATTGCATGGGGAAACAGAATATGAAGTCAAAACAAGGATATCTCTTAAGAGGGAAAATATATGAGGCAATTCATATGTAAAAAGGTAGAAAAGGCAGACTTTAGGTCAGCTACACTGACTCTAAGGCTGACACTAGTACGGAACCTCCCAGAAAAACCGCCTACTAGCATTTTGAAACTTCAAGCTATGCAATTTCAGGGCAAAAATACACATTAAGAGCATTCACATTTGTTTGCTAAGTTTTTGGGTTAAATAAGCCCAGGTTTGTGGGCAGGTTAGCTGACAAGGTTGCCTTCAAGTGGGCAAACACATTTGTTTGGTCAGTTTCAGGCTAAAGTGCGCTGAAATGAGTCGCAGACCGCCCTAGCCTGAGGCTAGATTTCAGGTTAAGGCTTGCTAAATTTAGCTGACCTTAGCCTGAAATCAAACCTGAGGCTTGTTGACCCGGGGTTGGCCCGGACCGATGCACCAGGAAAAAAAAGTAGTCAGTTGATGACAACTGACATAACACAGCTCTGGTTTCAGCTCCAAAGCTACTCCATCTGCTAGTTAAGGGCTGGCTGGCACACAGCTCAGTGCCCATTTTGGCACAGCTGAAGCCTCTAGCTTGCATTTTTCACAAGCTGCTCCTCAGCTTTGTCCCAGGCACAGCTGCTGCTCAGCCTTGGCCCAGGCCCAGCTGCCCCTCAGTCTTGGCACAGGAAAAGCCACTGCTCAGCCTTTGCTTGAGCAAGAACGGGTGTTGATAAACGCACACCCGTCCCCCGGGGGCACACCCTCGCCCACGCCCTTTGAAAAGGGCGTGTGGCGCTGGTTGGGTGTACATAACACACCCTTGAAGGATGTCTCCCGCGCGCGCGGGAACAATCCTTCAAGGGGGGAATATGCGGACCGGTCAGGTGGACCGCACGCCCTTTATCAAGGGTGTGCGAGTCGAAGGGCATGCACGCCGCTGTATGGGCGTGCGAGGGCGTGCACGCCCCCACATGGGCGTTCACGGGCGTGCACCATGGCTCGTTGGGAGCCCCTTGGCGGGCAGGTGCAAGTATACCTGCTCGCCGAGAGCCCCTCGGCGGGCAGGTACAGATCCCACCTCGCCGAGAGCCTCTCGGAGAGCAGGTATACATGCACCTGCTCGCCGAGAGCCTTGCCTGCTCGCCGAGAAGAATAACTCTCGGCGAGCAGGTATACAAACACCTGCCCGCCCCCCTCGGCGGGTAGGTGTATGTATCCCTGCTCGCCGAGAAGGATAACTCTCGGCGAGCAGGTGCATGTATACCTGCTCACCGAGAGCCCCTCGGCGGGCAGGTGCATGTATACCTGCTCGCCGAGAGAAATCCTCGGCGAGCAGGCATACAGATCCCACCTCGCCGAGAGCCTCTCGGCGAGCAGGTATACATACACCTGCCCGCCGAGCCTGCTCACCGAGAGCCCCTCGGCGGGCAGGTGCATTTATACCTCCTCGGCGAGCAGGCATACATATCCCACCTCGCCAAGAGCCTCTCGGCGAGCAGGTATACTTGCACCTGCCCGACGAGGGGCTCTTGGCGAGCGGGCTCGGCGGGAGGTGCATGTATACCTGCTCGCCGAGAGAAATCCATGGCGAGCAGGCATACACCTCTCGGCGAGCAGGCATACATATCCCCGCTCGCCGAGAGCCTTGCCTGCTCGCCGAGAAGGATAACTCTCGGCGAGCAGGTATACAAACACTTTCCCGGCGAGCCTGCTCGCCAAGAGCCCCTCGGCGGGCAGGTTCAAGTATACCTGCTCCCGAGAGGCCCTCGGCGAGGTGGGATCTGTATGCCTGCTCGCCGAGGATTCCTCTCGGCGAGCAGGTATAAATGCACCTGCCCGCCGAGGGGCTCTCGGTGAGCAGGCTTGGTGGGCAGGTATATGTATACCTTCTCGCCAAGAGGCTCTCGGCGAGGTGGGATCTGTATGCCTGCTCGCCGATAATTTCTCTCGGCGAGCAGGTATACATGCACCTGCCCGCCGAGGGGCTCTCGGTGAGCAGGTATACATGCCCTGCTCGCCGAGAGTTATCCTTCTCGCGAGCAGGCAAGGCTCTCGGCGAGGTGGGATCTGTACCTGCCCGCCGAGGGGCTCTAGGTGAGCAGGCTTGGCGGGCAGGTGTTTGTATACTTGCTCGCCGAGAGTTATCCTTCTCGGCGAGCAGGGATACATACACCTACCCGCCGAGGGGCTCTCGGCGAGCAGGTATATGTATGTACATGCACCTGCCCACCGAGGGGCTCTCGGCGAGCAGGCACGGTGCACGCTTGTCACGCCTATGTGGGGGCGTGCACGCCCTCGCACGCCCTTGATAAAGCTTTTCAAAGGGGGTGGGCGTGGGCGTGCCCCCGGGGGACGGGTGTGCATTTATCAATGCCCGTTCTTGCTCAGGCAAAGGCTGAGCAGCAGCTGGGCCTGGGCCAAGGCTGAGCAGCAGCTGGGCCTGGGCCAAGGCTGAGCAGCAGCTGGGCCTGGGCCAAGGCTGAGCAGCAGCTGGGCCTGGGCCAAGGCTGAGCAGCAGCTGGGCCTGGGCCAAGGCTGAGCAGCAGCTGGGCCTGGGCCAAGGCTGAGCAGCAGCTGGGCCTGGGCCAAGGCTGAGCAGCAGCTGGGCCTGGGACAAAGCTGAGGATCAGCTTGTGAAAATTGCACTAGAGGCTGGATAGCCAGCTGGAGCAGGTGTCATGTCAGTTGTCATCTAGTGACTACTGATTTTTCCTGGTGATGCGATTGCCGCTCGGGTTACGTTGCCCAAAATCGTCAACTTAACCCGACGAATGCGAATGCTCTAAAAAAGCTGTCTCAAAGGCAAAACACCTCTCCCATGAGGACCTGTGAATTTGAAAGAGCACAGACGCGCGAGAACAATTGCCCTCCCACCATCTCAGCAGGGTTCCACTCATGCTCTACGACTACACTGACCGTCTCAGGGCTTAAACCTGAGATGATTTTTTGCCGGGCTTGCCTAGGAAGATAAGACCATCAGGAAACCCTTAAAGGGCTTATCTCCGAAAATATGAAGCTAAAAGGAAATTAAATAAGCAAAGCGAAAGCGCAAGGAACATAGGCAGCGAGCCTTCCACCAGGGGGAACATCTGACATCTGTGTTAAGCTAGCTGAAAGCTTGTAACAAGTCGCCCGATTTTTAAAGACGCTCGATGTACTGAGAGCAGTCCCTCTACGAGACGCGGTGTCCTAAAACTGGTGGGCCCTCCCTCACACTGAGAGGTTGAGGGTTGGCTCGTCGATGAACTCGCGCGTGGCGGTGGTCACCACCAGCAATTCCCTCCGCAGTTCTATGTTGTAGATTGTATGTTTTCCTGACATAAGGCGTAGTCCAGGGTCTGTATGGATTTTATCCTTTCAGCACGGATTGGCTCTGCTGAATAGGACTCGAAGCGAAAGCTGGGTACATACATAATGAATCCCGGTGGCCTCCACCGCAACAGCATGGTCCGCACTCGGACATGTTCCCAGCGTCGGCGAGCTAGCCGAAGCAATCACATAAGCTCAAGATGATTTTATTTTCGCTCAGGAGTTTCAGTGCTGTCCAGTGTCATGATGGCCGCACATGGTGTGATTTGTTTGCCTCAAAGTCCCGAGTGCTTGTCCCCATTTCCTAGCCGTCGAAGTTGGGTTCACAGCTGATGGTTCTCTTGGTTGCCCTTGCCTTGACATAGGCGTGCCAAGACCTCAATGACCAGTCCAATGGAGTCGCGGGTCGCGAGTTCCTTTGAAATCGGCCGACGGGCCCCACTAGTCTACTTTACTAATTTGGTCGATATGTTCGCTTTTGCCCTGCAAAGTGATTTGTAAGAAGCCGACGCGGCTGTTCATCACCGATCGAATCATTACTCATCTCCGCAGTCAGTCAAGCGAAGTGACTGGAACCGTCTATGAGCCTCCAAGGCTAGCCAAGGCTGCAATGATGTAAAGAATTAGAATCTCCCCACTCATACTCCGACTCTCGCCAACACATAAACAGCTTTGTTTGTTCAGGGTTGTATATCTACCTGACGCGGTTGAATTTCGAAGCGAAAAACCAACGAGATGAACATCAGAGAACCAAGTTCTGGTGCTTGCCTTGTTCAATTTACCGAGCTTTGTACATCGAATCATCGTTCTTGCCGGATGATATACGAAGACATAATAAGTTGCACATGACCATCTATAATCTGGTGCGCAAAGAAAAGCCCATATGCAGTGAGACAAAGGTGCAATTCGGATTTGACATTGCGTTGCGAGAAATGTTGATGACTTAACCAAGCGTCAACATTCTTTCGACGAAGTCTAGCGTTTCTTTGAGAGAAAATTTGGCCTGGCATCAGTCATCCGAGTTTGTTAGCTCCACATGAATAGTTCGCAAATTACAGCAGGATTCTAGGTGCTGGGGGCAGATACTTGTTTGGTGACAGAGCCTTGGATTTGTAATACTACCTTAATCCTCTTAGAATCGGTCCTTCCACCGCTGTGCACATACGCGTACCTCGGTGCTAGACGAGGAGGCTTCAAGGGCAGGCCGTATGTAAGCTGGTTTCCCGGCTATTTTTTCGGATATTTAAAGACCAGCTCTTCTGACCGTGTTGATTTCTCCAGGCACCTTCCATCCGCCATCAGTTCATCAGAATCCCAACAAGGCTTCTTATCCACAAAAACACCTCCAGCTTTCCAAATTTTCCCAACCTGCTAGGTCCTAAATTAGATCAGAATGTTCAAGTTAAGATACGCGATCTTGGCTTGCGTGTTGGGTGAGCCTTATCAATTGATCTGCATCGCCCCGTGTCTTTTACTTGCACGAATTTTATAGTATCTGATCGCATTGCTTTTCTGGTCTTCTCATGGGCTTCTGCAGCTCTCCAAGCCTCTGCGCTCCATTTGGGTTCAGTGTCAGTGGAATAATTATATATATTTAGTTGGATTTCCCATCCATGGTCTGGCCCTGAACCGCCCATTACACCGTTTTTATTTTAGATCGGCATCGTCCAAGCGAGATGTCATCCCGCCCAAGGAACACTATGGCTACGCACCCTATAAGCCCGCTGAGCCGAAGTACACGCCCCCGAAGAAGGAAGAGCCGAAGTACCCACAGCCACCGGTTTACAACCCTCCGAAGCCCCCACAGCCACCGGCTTACGACCCTCCGAAGTACAAACAGCCTCCAGTTTACCAGCCTCCGAAGTATAATCAGCCTCCGGTTTACCAGCCTCCGAAATACGAGCAGCCCCCGAAGAAGGAAGAGCCGAAGTACGAGCCGCCGAAGTACAATCAGCCCCCCAAGAAGGAAGAACCGAAGTACGAGCAACCAAAAACCCCACCACCATCACCACCACCAGCCAAGCCCGACTATCCCAAGTATGATGCCCCAAAGCCCGCCCCGCCAGTTCCACTTCCCAAGCCCCAGGAGCCCAAATACGCAGACGGCCCAAAGTACTCGCCCCCCGCCTACACTCCGCCAAAGTACGGCGGCTACGGTGGTCATTGATGAATTACGGAATCCAACACGCTTCATCACCGGAGACCAAGGTCTTTCTATCATAGGATTAGCCCCTTTTTCCTTCTAAACCCACCCCGCCTGTACGGACAAAGTGTATCATTTCTATTTTTATCACGCGCGACTTCTCGATTAGCTAAATGATGATGATTGTGAAACCTACCTTGAATCCATATTTAGCCATCTATCGACCATGTCTTCTTTTTCCTTCCACAAAACATACTACTAAACCCAAAAAAATACCTATGATGTTTGTAATCAAAACCCTGTGCGCGTAAGATTCTTGAGTGAGAAAGAAAACTTTGTGAGTGAGAGCAGAGAAAAATTTGATTTCCTGAGCCTTGGTACGTGGAAATTCGTGCAATCAGATCAGTTTGATATGGCAGTTGGTCGAATGACTCCATCAAAAATGTGCCATTTCCTTGAGTTCATGGGGAATCCAATGGAGCTTGTCCCTTGATACTTTTTTGGTACGAGGAGGGAGAACTTCTTCGCATCTTTATCCCATTTGTGCATCTTTACTTTCATTTTTTTTTGGCCTTCCGCGCGTGCTATTTCCACCATCTCTCGACCCGTGTAAATTATTTTTCCTGCATTGCATCCAGTTACCTGACTGCGGTTATAAGTAATTGGATGTTTTGCTTTTTCTGTGTCTCTTCTTGCATCATGCTTGATGAATTTGACTCAATAAAACAAATGAGAGCAAGTCTTTGCTTTTTTTGGCCGTGGAATAAGTGAAATGGCTTGGTTGAGTGTGAGTATGTGACAGCAGGTAAGACACGAAGCAGATGAGACGCAAGAAAAATTAGCCAATTTTGCAATGAAACCCTCAAAGCTTTGGATGATTTATAAGGTGGTTGAGGGAGAAGATTGATTCTTCCAACAAATGAAAAAAATCTCATTCAATAAAGTTAAAAGAACTTCCTGCAGGATGTTTGATGAAGCGTCCACTAGCTGAACTTATAGGCCATTGATAAGTTTAAGTCAAATCCAGGCATCTAAAAATCCAGGCATCTGAAAGTAGGAAAAGGAAGTGGACTGGACTCGTCCATTTATAAGGTGAGACATAAAATAATGAATTCTGGACAAGGCTCAAGCCTCATTGAGCTTTGTCTTAATGAACCATCCTAATAAGGGCCCATAATAATTCTTAGCACTGGCCTTGATGTACGCGAGCTTGGTGGCATCATTCCAAGAGTTCCTGCCTCTAAAGTCAACCAAAATTCAATTATGAACATTGGTAAAGAAAAGATAAGTGGAAAATTAGATCAGCTCGCAGAGGAGCCAACAAACAATTAAAAAGTGACGAAGCTAGAGTCTAGAGGGCAGAATGGAAGTACATAATTAAAGTGATGATATGCAAGAACAAGAAATAAAGATATGGGGAGGAGATTATAACACCGATTAATCGCGCTTGGCAGCTCTGTATTTCGAGTGGGGGCAGTCGGACCAACTCGGGCCAGACTTATTGGCCACATCCGGTGGTATCAGACCACTAGAAAAAAGAAGAAGAAAGGGAGGATCAATACAACGATCAAGGGTGATTATGACACGCGTCATTTTCACATGAAAGGGATAGAAGACTTACACCCCACCATACCGGATGACCCCAAGAGGAAGAAGCCCCAGGTGCACACGGCTAATAAGAGTGTCGACACCAAGAATCAGTCCCGCGGTATCCCGGAAAAAAAGAGAGAATGATAGGTGAACAGACCTCCGATCCAGCGGGGGAATGAGCCGGCTGGGCCTGCAAGTCGGCCGTCTTGAAGTGAGCGGGGGGCGCCTGCAAGTCGGCGGTCTTGATATTAGCGGCCTTCAACTCCATCTCAGTCTCGGGAGAGATGGACTTCATGCTCGTTTCCGAGGGAGGGGGTTGGGAGGATTCGAAGTCGGACGGAGGGCCGGGCTCGGTCTGCGCTTGACCAGTCGGGCCCTCCGGTTGTCCTGCGCCTGGTTGGGTCCCGCCCGGACGCCTCTGCTGCTCCTGCATTTGCATTTGTTGGAGATACTGCAGGCGTCGTTGCTCCTGCTCGCGCATGATGGCCTGTCTCATATTGTTACCCTGTAAGATCAACCGCAAAAACAACATCAGTCTACACTCGATAGCCATGTTTGAACTCATCCATGCGGAGAGAAAAATGAATCCTACCTGGGGCTATTTTCGCAAAACAAAAGGGTCCGCCGAGCCAAGTAAGGGAAAAATGCATCGTAGAGGAAGGAGTGAGTGACGATGAGTAGACTCGACGGGAAAGAGGCACCCCCCAAAAAGGGAAAGAAAGTGACGATGCTTACATAGTTATAACCACCTCCTTGAACGGGCTGGTACCCGTTGCGATAGCCATTATTATTGTTGTAATCACCATTGTTGTTGTTGTTGTAATTCCCATTGTTGTTGTTACGCATACTCCATGAAGGAGAATATAAGCCGGCGAATTGTTGGGGGTACGAGGGGTAGGACGGGGCGACACTGGAGTCCATCTTTCAGATTCTCTGATATTTTAGTGACAAGGACTAAGGGCTGATAAGCTAGGACGAGCAGGAGACGGTGTGCGAGAGGGGAGCAAAAAGGAGCAGATGCTGAAGATGCAGGGGAAGAAGGATTGCTGAGGGTGAACCAACCGAGCAAACAAGAGGGGATTTATCTAGCATGCGGGACACTAGTAATGGAGCGCAGAGAGACGGCATGGAAGAGGGGAACTAAGGCCTAGGGGCACCGAGGCCAACCGGGCTGAACTTGGCCCCGGCGGTTGTTGCTCCTCAGAGTGATGATTGCCGACCTGGGTCGGGCAGGCCCGGCGGTCGCTAGGAATCCGCACTCAGAGCTCGCCAATGGGCTGCAGCCGAGAGTTGAACCGGCCAGGCCAAACCGGCAAGTTGCACATGTGGGCATGTCGTCATCGATGAAAACAGAAAGTTTAATTTTTTTGGCATAGGGGGCATTGGGTAACATGATACGGCGGAAAAAGTTGACAGGCTTGAACAAACGCAGCGTGCGACACGAGCGGATAGGGAATCATTGAGATTGTCTTCATCGTAAACGTGGATACTTCGTCAGGGGGTCTAAACAAGAAAGATAATAGTAGATACATGCATCTAATCCTTGTAAGTTTCACGGGCCCATTTAGCGGCAGCAACCATGTTCTTCAAAGCAGCCTCGGTCTCGGGCCAAGCACGGGTTTCTAGCGAGGGAGAAAGAAAAAAAGACAGGTCAGCCGAGATGTCAAGAGAAATGTAAATTCTGTGGGGTCTACTCACTCAAACCACAGTCAGGGTTGATGAAGAGCAAGCTCGGGTTAACGGCCTTCAAGGTATCCGCGATCTTCTGTTGGATCTCTTGTTGGGAGGGAACTCGAGGAGAGTGGATATCTTTAAAAAAGCACATGGTCACGAGTCAGTAAGGAGCAAAGCGGGGAAAATTGATGAGCGTTGATAGACGGGCAACTTACCGTAGACACCAGGGCCAATTTGGTTGGAGTAATCAACCGAGGCGAAAACCTTCAAAAGTTTGTGGTCCGATTTGCTGGCCTCGATCGAGATGACATCGGCATCCAATCGAGCGATGTCTGGAAGAAAGGAAACAGGATGAAGTTAACAGGGGTTTCGAGTGAGGGGCCGGAAGAGAGAAGTGGATGACGATGAAGGCTTACGGGCCATGATCTCGTTGAAGTCCGAGTAACAGAAGTGAGAGTGGGTTTGGGTACGGTCCTCGACACCAGCAGTGGCCAACTTGAAGCTGTCGACAGCCCAGTGGAGGTATTCGTCCCAGTCAGACTTTCGGAGGGGCATGCCCTCTCGGATCGCGGGCTCGTCGACTTGGATGGCAAAGATGCCGGCCTTCTCGAGGTCACACACTTCATCACGGAGCGCAAGGGCCAATTGTCGGGATTGGACTTCTCGGGACACATCCACACGCGGGAAAGACCAGGCCAAAATAGTCACAGGACTAAAAAGAAAAAAACAGATGCGATCAGGATGCGGTGACGGATACAACATAACCGATTCGGTGGCTTACCCAGTGAGCATTCCCTTGACAGGGAGCTTGGACAGGGACTGAGCGTATGAGGACCATCTGGTGGTCATTGCTGAGGGTCGAGCAACATCCGCAACGATGATTGGAGGTCGGACGTAACGGGAGCCATAGGATTGGACCCATGCGTTCTCAGTGAAGACGAATCCTTTCAATTGTTCACCAAAGTACCTGTTCAAAAAATATAAAAAGCCATGTTAAGGTGCGATTGACCACTATCGGTTATGTAAGGAGGGTCAGAGACTACTGACATGACCATGTCGTTTCTTTCGGCTTCACCGTGGACCAACAAGTCGAGGCCGCAAGATTCCTGGAATCGGACGACGTGTTCGATTTCCTTGGCGATGAAGTCGTCATACTCCTTGGCGGTGATCTCGCCCTTGGTGAATTTGGAACGAGCGACTCGGATCTCTTTGGTTTGGGGGAAGGAGCCGATGGTGGTAGTGGGGAACTTGGGGAGCTTGACGACTGCGCTTTGAGCGGCACGACGCTGGGCGAATGGGCTCTTTCGGTTGTACATCTCCGGGGTAACCTTGGCGAGTCGTTCACGAACGGAGGCATCACTTTGAGCCTCAAAGTCACGTCTCTTTTTGATGGAGACTGCGTTGGCTTCGAGCTTTTGCTTGACGGCCTCGTCGACGTTGGATGAGACAGCCTTGGCCAAAGTGCTCACTTCCTCGCACTTCTCGAGGGCAAATGAGAACCAATCCTTCTGGTCTGCGGGCATCTTGATCTCACCGGCCAGAGAGATCGGGGTGTGGAGCAAGGAGGAGGATGTGGCAACGATGACCCGGTCCTCACCGAGGGCTGAGATGGCTTCCTTGATGATGCTGAGTGATTTGCCCATGTCATTTTTCCAGACGTTGCGTCCGGAAACCAAGCCGAGAGAGAGGGCGACCTTGGTGGGCTTGAGTAGTTCAAGGGCCAACTTGATCTGCTCGGGCTTGCCTCGTTCGGTGAGATCGAGGTGGACGGCATGAACGGGGCATTGGACGAGCGAAGGAAGGATGGCTTCGGCGCTTCCAAAGAAGGTGGTGATGGTGATGGGGACCGATTGGGCGGCCTCAGCCAACTTGGTGTAGGTGGCAATGAGTTCTTTGCCGAGGCCGTCGGCCGAGTCCAAGACAAGTCCAGGTTCATCGAGCTGGAGGGATTTGACGCCGGCAGCGACCAATTTCTTGATCAATTCGACGTACACAGGCACGAGCTGATCCAAGAGGGTGATGGGCTCGTAGTCTTCGCTGCCCGATCGAGGGGTTTTGCCCATCAGGAGGAAGGAGAGCGGGCCAAAGATCGCTGGCCTGGTTTCGATCCCGGCAGCCTTGGCCTCCAAGTATTCATCGACTGGCTTTTGGTGGCACAACTTGAATTGGGTGGCTTTGGAAACCTCAGGGACGATGTAATGGTAGTTTGTACCGAGGTACTTGTTCCTGTGTGCAGATGAGAGAGATAAGCAAGCTTCCAGATGATCTACTGGATGGCGGAAAGGGCAATAAATGCGCACATCTCGCAAGCTGGGAGATCGACTCCATCCCTTTGACGACCTCGTCCCATGGCAAAGCTGAGGTCCAAGGGGCTGAGTTTGGCGTCGTAGTATTTCGAAGGCACGGCGTTAAACATGGTGCAGTGGTCGAGGACATGGTCGTAGAGGGTGAAGTCGTTGCTGGGAACGAAATCCACACCGGCGGCCTTGATTCTTTGCCAGTTCGAGAGTCTGACCTCCTTGGCAGCAGCCAGAAGGTCGGCTTCGGAGATCTTGTCGCCCCAGTAGGCTTCGACGGCCTTTTTGACCTCTCTCTTGTCACCAATTCGGGGGAAACCGAGCACTGGGGCGGAAAAGAGAAAGCATCTCGATCAGTCAAGGGGCCATCCGATGTGGTGCCAGGAGAGTTGAGCTGACCGGCGGAGTGAACCATTTTTGCTTTGGATAGGAAGGGGAAGTGGGTGATCTGATGGGATAAGTCTGGGGAAAGCGGTTCTCAGGAGACGAGCGACAAGATTCGGCTGGGGAAACGGGCCCAACGGGTTCAGTGGCAATCCCGATCGGATGGCTGTCCGAGATGTGGGTGCAGCCCTCGATAGACGGATATCCTAGGGGGGCTCGGGGGAGATGTCACACGACGGGGGGGATGTCTCAGGGGGGATGCAGAAGAATCGATTTCCGTAGCGGATGGGGGGAAAACACGAAGGAAGACGAGGCCTTCTTATAAAGATGAGGACAGCCCGAGGCGAGCTGGCAAACATAGGATGGCCAGTCCGGCACCGGCGTTAAGGCGAGCAAGCGATGCCTTGGAAAGGAATCTCCATGACCCAAGCAGCGTCATCCGAAAGGGACGTGTGTGTGTGTGGCCTGCATGCCTCATCAAGTGAGGATAGTGGGAAGTGCAGCGCTACAAGGCACCCATCTTTCCTATTAGGAGTATTTGACGGAGGGCCTTTAGGCGGGATGCGATGTGGACACAAGGGACTCAACGCCGCCAAGCATCTGCAACACTTGAAAGCCGGGTTTATTAAGATCCTTACCAGAAGCCGGATGTACAATTGAAGCGTCACAGAAAGGCGGATCGACATATAAAGGGATGAGTGGATTGGCCTGCAGTCAACCAAATGAAAATCAGATACCTCTCAACGTCAGGGGAAACGAGAAGCTGTAACAAACGCCTTGCTAAAAGATTCTTGATTGCGCATCAAATCAACCGTCAACAGACAATGAAAAGCATGCCACCCCGCGCATCAGGCTCGGGTGGAGCTTGTCCAACATCTGAACCCGGCCAATCCATGCCCGGCAACGGATGTACGGCAGATCCTGGCTGCCCAACGTGCACATGAGCTTTGAGCTTCTGAGCGCAAACTTGTTCCTCCATTCTCCAACCTGTGAGATTTTCTAAAGGCAACTCAGCTAAAATGGTGAGGGATGGGGAAGAGCTTGTTCGACCTCCGAGATCACTGCCTAGACAACGAGTTTCTTCTCACGCAACCTAGCTAGCCAGTCTCATAGGGAACACCCCCCGCCAGCGGTACTTGCATCGCGTGAAGTTCAAAAAATAGGTCACGATCAAACATTCCCTTCCAAACACAGATGTAGTTTTGCCTAAGCATTACTGACAGACAATAGTTACAAATTGGCGATCTCATGTGGGGACTATTATCATTCGGTGTCAGTTAGCGTACTACCGATTGATAATATAGTGATGAGGAAGTTGGGAAGTGGAAGCGGTTGGAGCGTGACAGGGGAAGAAGGAATGGAATGGCAGAGTTCAGTCGAGATGGCCATTGAGTCGGATGGGTGTCTCCTGGCCGGGCAAGGGGACTGAGGGGATGGGGTGGTAAGAGTAAAGATGAGGGACTCGTCGACGCATTGGGAGCTTCCGTACTTCCACTCGCGAGGACCCTGAGGAGCGCAAAACTACAAGAGGTGTTCAGGGAGCTGTTAGGGATAAATGCATAATCACACTTTTGGTTCTACATTAGATGGCGAGCTTACGATGATCCTGACCTGTGCCTAACAGTAAGGAGGATTAGGGCATCCGTGACTTGGTGCGCCCACTGTGGATCCTGCACGCGGTGCGACGATGGCGCCCATGAGAAGCGCGACCGTGACCACAAACATGAACATCTTCATCTTGTGTGTTAATTTACACCACGGGCCGTCGCGGACGTTGATCGGACATGTATATGGACATGTTTGCGGATGTCCAGCTCTGGCGCTGCAGGAAACATCCGCTGGATGCCACTTGCATTGCGCGATGGCGGACGTCCCGCCAGAATGCATCCGCTGGATGAAATGAAAACGTCCACCGGATATCAGCCACTATCACCAGGTTGGAAAAAAATGTAGGGAATCCATCTGTGACCTGGTGTATTCGCTCACTCGCGCTCATCGCGGGGGGCCACAGAGTTTGGTGGATAGGTGGGATCAGGCGCGGGGGGTTGTAGGGGGGGCGAGGGGAAGGGCATGGCCTGAGGGGGATCGAACACCAACCTGCTTCGCCGGGGTTCGCGCTCGCAGGTGGCAGTGAACAGTCTCCACAACCAGCTGCGACGTCATGCCTTTGACGCAAGGTCTCTAAACGCAATTTATATAGGGTCAAGTTTGCAACGGCAGACCCTCTTGCCACCCAACAGGCAGCGGAACATCTTGGACTGTCGAAATCTAGACAGTACAAGATGCAGCCATTGGAGACTTGTTCCAATGGTTGAATTGATAAATTCCTTCGGTCACTCCAGCTCGGGTGTCCGATGGATAGTGAGTTATGGTGTCCATCAGACACTCTTGATCAAGAGTGTCTGATGGACAGTGGTTTTTGGTTTCCATCGGACACTCTGGCTGGAGTGTCCGATGGATGCTGAGCTTTGTGGAACATCAAGATGTCCATCGGACACTCTCACTTGGGAGTGTCCGCTGGACAGTGTTTTTTGATGTCCAGTGGACATTTCCGAGTGCTGAGCATCACTTGGACGCTTCCAGAAGCGTCCAAGTGATGCTCAGTGCCCCTCGCGTCCGCTGGATGCCCTCCGGACATCCTCTGGACATGTCTCAGTGAGAAACGTCCGCGGGATGCAGGGCATTTCCAGGAATGCGCCCCGTGGTGTACTCTTGCTGTTTCTTCAAGAACCTGGCCCCTTGGGGCCGCAAGTTGGGTCGCGGCGGAGCCGCGTTTGGCGGCGGAGCCGCCCCCTCAGCAGGATGAGCAATTTTGCGGCGAAGCCGCCCACTCCGTTGGAGTGCGGCGAAGCCGCGGGGCGGGGTAGAGCTGATGCTCGGCCCCTTGAGGCCTGGTGCTCGAAGAAGTTTTGGACTGAGCTGTTGCTCTGGGTTCAGACGCCAATGCGCACAAACAAGTCTAGATGGGTAGGAAGGCTCACGCTGATGCGCTGCAGCCTTAGCAGACCCGGGGTATTTTGTGGTGAAAATAAGAGCCCTATTTAAGCAAATCAGAAAATCGGCGCAGCTGCTCTATCCCGGTCCTCCCACAGGAGTGGTAACATGGGGTCATCTCCGATGAAGTCATGCCACGATCAGCCCCAGGACCCCCAATCTGGATAGTGACCGCGAGTCCGCTCATCTGCTCGCACTTATTCACGGGCTGCCGATCTCAGCCCGGCGCTTTTCCACAAAGGAAACACACGCACCACCTTATGCGGAATGTCATTCGCGAAGCGTCTGACACCACGTAGTTTCAACTGTCCCTAGCCAGAGAGCCAGGATGAGCCCATACATTAAAGACACCGGCCCTCAGAGCCAAGCGACAAGCATGATTCTTCACCGGCGTGCTGGTGCATACAACAGCTTAGCAAATAAAATCCTGCTTGGCAAGCAGGTGCTGGGTAGCTGCTCTGTGGAAAGGTGTCCTCAACGGCAAGAACATCGCCAAGGAGGAGGCTGCTCCGGCAAGCGGGTCTTTTCACTGCTTGCTGGGGAGGAATCTCTGTTGGAATCATCCCCGGCAAGCGGATCCCCACTTGCCCGGGAGGATTCCTCATGTCTGAGGACCTTGCACCTGCTTGCTGAGAAATCTTCCTCAACAAGCAGGTACAAGTCATGGGGGGAATGGAACAAAATCCATCCCGCCAAGTACAAAGGTGTACCCGTTTGGAAAGCCCCCCCAGAAAGCAGTTACCATTTTTAACTGCTTGGAGGAATCTTCCTTGGAATCATGCGCCAGCGGAACAATCCCCAAGTAATATGTACATGTACCCGCTTGCCCAAGATGATTCCCAGACCTTGGCAAGCAGGTGTAATTTTTATGCCCAAGAGGAAGCCTTCCGGCTGCAACATTTCACGTCAAAGGTATCAACAGGTTTGAAGCAAGGAAAAGACACACAAAAATGATGAGCCCGGTATATTTTCCCACTGTCAATAAAGGCCAGAAATATTACCTTTGTCTGCTACTGTTACACTGACAAGGTATCACTAGCTTCACAGACATGGAAACAATGAACAGAGGGACCTATGACACTTACTGGAAAACAGCAGAGGTACTCAGACTTGCATTGCTGCCAATGCTGGCACAAAACCGCAGGCTGGCAGATGGGCAAAGCCCTACATCATTTTTTCTGCATCCTACTTATCCACAGCCCACTCTCAAACCCTCAAGAATTGTTCAACCACATTGCTGTTGAGCTCTTGGATGACCTGCTGCACCAACTCCAAACGGTCTACCAGGTCAAAAACCCCTCAGATCAACTTCACATCTTGCTCTGCTACTACCTACTGGCAAGGAAGCCTCAGAAGAGTGGAAAAACTCTTGCCAGTTGGACTCCATACCCCCGCTGCTGGGGAGGGGCAATTATTGAAAACACCATGCATGAAGAAGATCTCCATTAAGGGGAGTGTGCAGACCTATTCCAAAAAATGTGACAAACCCTGAACCATAAAAAATGGATCATTGTTGACTTAGCTGTGCATTTGGCGGAAGCAAATGCTGCCAGAATGCTATATGTGGATGAGCCCGGTGGGTGTGGCAAAACCTACACAATGAATACTGTTATCCATTCCCTGAAAGCCATGCACATCCCCACAGTAGTGGTTTCATCCTCAGATGCTGCTTCCCTAATGTCAGTCAATGGTGCCACTGCCCACTCCCGCCTCAAATTTCCAATAGTAATCCACTCAACCAGCACCTTCATGTTTGCCCTTTGGTCTCAATGCGCTTAGGTATTGAAAGAGGCAGGTGTGAATTGATCATATGAGACAAGGTTTCAATGCAACATGACATGCTGTTGAGGTGGTTGCAGACCGCTTTCTTCAAGATCTTATGCAAGACGGCCAAACTTTTGGTGGCATGTTAGTCATATTTGGGAGGGGGGGATTTCCAACAGATGCTCTTGGTTGTGCGCAATGGGACTATCTTTGACCTGGAGGCAGCCTTCATGGTCACCTCATCTCTATGGGCCCATGTTATCAAGTTCTCCTTGACCAAGAACTTGAGGCTGAGTGGTGGTTCAGACTCTGCACTGACAGAGCTGAATGCTTCATTCTACCGCTGGCTACTGACCATTGGAAACAGTACCAGGCAGCACAAATATCATACCCCCCAGACACTGGACTTTGGAGATGTATATGCAAGCCTGACTGAGACAGCTGTTCCCAATCATTTTATAACCACCATGTACCCCAGTTCACCTCTGCACTCCCGAGATTGAGCCACCAACGTCAAATATTACGGCTCATGTGTGATTTTGGTGTTGCTCAACCATCAATGATGTTTGTTCCCGGCACCTGCCCAGGAGATTTGTTGAGTTCCTCTCAATTGACGCCATGGCCACCAATATGAATGTGATCAATGAAGAGGAAGCAGTGACAGCAGAAGTCCCCCACATCACCAGGCAAAAAAAAAATTATCACTTGCCTACAAGTGACATGAAATAGTAAAAAGGCCCCTTTTTACTTTGCTGTGTCACCTGCAGACAAGTGATCATTGGTTTTTTCCTGTGGTATGTTCTTGATCCCCAGCCTGCCAGAATCAACCCTCCAAATCAAGTTTGCCATGCCCATAATCCTGCTCTGCAACCTTAACCTGGGAGCAGGAACCGACTATTGCCCCTGGTGGGCTCAAGTGCACCATACTTACCAGATTGCATGTCAGCTCTACGTGCACCATGCCCAAGATCAAACTTATCCACAAAGCTAATCCCTCTAATGGTGTATTGTTCAGTTGGTTCCGATTCCCGGTTGCAATAGCATTTGCGCTCACAATCAACAAGTCCCAGGGCCAATCACTTGCGTAAAGTTCATGGTGTACCTCCCATACTCTGTTTTCAGCCATGGCCAACTGTATGTTGCCCTCTCCCAGGTAACATCCATCATGGCTCTCTCAATAGGGATTGTCACAAAGCCAACACAGCCCAATTCCAAAATCAATGTTTTTAACCTTGATGTGATCAGGAGGCGCACAACTCACCCAGCACAAGCTTGAGTGAACCAGAGATCAGGATTCTTTGCACATGTATATACAATATGGGCCTTCAATGCTATGTTATATGATTTATTTCTTTGGGGGCCCAAGACCTGGAGCCAAATTGACCCCAGTTGCTCTCATCCATACCCTCACCCCTTTTCCTATCACTGATTGCGCGGCGCTATTTACCACGGCCGGTTTTCAGTCACAGGCAACTGTACGTTGCCCTGTCCCGGGTAACGCCCGTCGCGGGTTTGTTGATTGGGATGGTTTGTGAGCCTATGGATGCCCCATCTGTGACTAACGTCGTCAATCTCGACATCCTCAGACGGGCAGGCGACGGAACCTTACTAGCCAACCAAAGGTAGGCACACACGGTGAATCTCATGTCCCTATCCCATGATCAAACTTCCCCATTGTCTCTTATAATCATCATTCTTCACTTTGTACATAATATTCTCAACCCTATGCGCTCTCCCAAAGATTGCATTGTACATTCCACTCAGGACCAATTCCCATTTCTTTCCCTTTCCCAAAGCTTGCAGCGGATACACCACGATTTCCTCTAGTTGAAGGTATTGAAGGTTGTTTTGATGGATATAGCACAAACGTTGGGTGGGGAGTTTGCTGTTCTGGGGACGATATAACGGCTGGTGATGGCCCCCTTTATGAATACGTGACAATATCAAATTATTCCTGGCGGCGGAGCCAGTACACCACTGTACACCACGAGAGCGATTTTGGCTCCCTCGGACCGACAACCCAACGAGAGAGGGACACACGTCGGCCTACCGTGTGAATGCACGGCAGCACGGCATCAGGGTGTCCATCCTGTCAGGCTGCCGTGCGAATGCAGGGCAGCACGTCGTTGGGATCTCCAACCGTCAGGCTGCCGTACCTCTTGACGACAGGCGACCACCTCGGTCAATCCGCCGCAAGCCTGCCGGTCAGTTGCCTGGCGGCGACCCGGTGGCTCGACCCAGCTCGCGCTGCCTGTCAGCCGCCCGGTAGCCGACCTCGTCCTGGGCTCCCTCGGAGCGACAAACCGACAACATACACAGCGGTTGCGGGAGGCCGGCAAAAAGTGTGGAAGTTCGGTGGTCAAATTGACCGACCCCCCTGAGCGCGCTTTGACCGTTCAAAAAGGGACCTCCGGTAAGCCGGCAAAAAGGCCGTCAACATCGCGACCCCCCCGCCCATACACATCCAGTCAAACCCCGGGCAAACTTAAGGGTTGATTGACGGCAAGGACAAATTGCCGTCCAGCCCGCTCCCCCCAAGATTGGTGGTCTCAGTCAGTTTGACCCCTCACGCCGGCAAACCACCGGCATTTCGCCAACCTAACACCCCTCCCGGAACCCAGATTTGGGCTGGATCGACCCATATTGGCTTGCTCAGCACTCTCACCATCCGATTGTTCTCGGTTCACATTCTTCTAGACAGCTCACAGGGCATCCTGACCAAAGTCAGGCAATCAAATACAGGCTACTGGGACATTTTTTTTGGTTTTCATTGCATCATTAAACTGTTTTGAGGCTCTAGTGTTTAGTGCTTTTTTCTGCTTTTTTTTGCCTTTCTTGTATTTCGAGTGCAAACAAACAAAGATCTGGGTGATTGAGAAGGAGTGCAAGAGAACAAACAGCAAGGAAGGAGGATAGGCAACGGGAGGAGGAATAACAGACGGAGCAAATAGTGATCAGTCCAAGAGGAGCATCCCGCCCCATTTTTTGTACACATACACCTTGAGATGCCCACTGCATTCTTTGAGCAGCATGCCAGATATTGCCGGGTGATGAACTCGTACACCCGCTTCTTGTCCCCACTCAGGTTGATGGCATGTGGGGTTGGGTGGATGGGAAGATGGGCTTTGTCGTTCTTCCGCCCGTTCTGTGGCATCTGGAAGTTGTCACCATCCTTCAAACAAAAAAATCAGCTGCGTTCATGTCCTTGACTGAGATAGGCTGCACACCTGGTTGCAAAATCTGATGAGACCTTTCTGGTAGAGCTTTTCTGCGATCTACATGTATGAATATGTTTTTGAATGTTGATTAGTAGGTGTGGCCGCCAGTGGGAATCACCTGAAGAAAGACAAGATACGCACGTCCAGAACCTTCTTTGGTGTCAGATGGAGCAGCCTAGAGCCGCATTTTTGCAGCTCGACTGTGGTGAGGGGTGATGGCTTCCTAGTTCAGAAACCCAAGCCAATGCAAATAACAGGAATCAGCGAGGTATTTGAGATACTGCTCTACTTATGTGGGTTTGAGAGAGAAAGGTCAGCTACCATTCAATATACGGCTTGATATTCACATCTGGACCGTGGCCTCGGGCACATCCATGCACAATGCTTCAAACACAAACACAGCTTGGTAATCAAAGAGAAGGTATTGCTTCCTCCAAAACTCAACTTTTGACTTCTCTCGTCCCAGGATTACACGGATGTACCAGAACGCTTTGGCCAAAAATGTGTTCACTTGATTGTACTGATCAACAACAAATCCAAGCTTGTCAGCGCGGCGAGCCTCAGCCTTGAGGTTGAAATGCCGAGGTGGCTGTAGGGACAAGAGAGGGCTCTCATGAGATCATTCTAAAAACCGCGGATTAAGTTGGGTTGGTGGGGAAAAGCCCTGCTCGGAAGGATGCTCACTGGATTGACGAACCGGTTGATGTGCGCATCAAAGAGCAAGAACGGGTTGCAGCTGTGCCAGCCTTGGTAAAGCCCGTCGAAGTTGAAGGGTGAGATGTCCAAGGACTGAAGTCACTGTGAAACTTTGTGCGGAAAGCTGTGAGGGTGATGGAGGTGAGTGGGACTTGGTTGAAAGTAAAATGTCCCTCTGGAGTCCAGAGGGGTGACGAGGAAATTGGTTGAAGATGAAATGTCCCTCTGGGGGTGACGAGGGACTTGGTTAGAGGTGAGATGGAGGGGTGTTGAGGGTGATGTGTCCCTCCGACGCATGGACTTTTGGAATCTGGGTAGCCCCCCTTCTGCTGGCCGCTGGTGGTTGTTGGCTTGCTGGCGGTCAAAGCTTCTTGACGGCATATTGCCGCTATGCCTGCCGGCAATGTTTGGTCAGGGCGTGTTTGCCAGCGACTGGACCGGGCAAGTTACCATAACTTGCCTGAAGTCGAGTCAACTTCACCTGGGCTTGAGTGTCGGCGGGGGTGTGGACAGATTGGCGGCAATTTGACAGCACGGGGGTCAATTTGCCGGTGGCTTCCACCCCCAGTCAATCTGACGGGCGAAACTTTAAAAAGCAAAACCGCCGTGTAAGACACACTGTTGGGCTGCCATGCGAATGCAGGGCAGCATGTCGTCGGTGTCTTGCAACGGTCAGTCTTTTTTCTGACATATTCTGATACTCGAGACTTGAGCTCACAGGGCTGTCAAACCAACCCAGAAGCTGTCTTGCCAAGGCTCACCCGGGTCAGGATGACCGCGCTTTGCCGTCAAGGCCTCCCTCAGCGTTGCATTTCCTATTCATCTCAGAGGTTATTATTTCATGTGAGAGCTCAAGAGAAAAAAAATTGAAGAGTTTTTTTTTTTTTTGACAAAAAATGACTTTGCAAAAAATTGGGTCAGCCCATCTTGAGGATGCTACAGCCTATAGTCTAATCCTACCTGTAAACCAACAAATTGGTCTTTGGCCAACACTGTGGGCATCTTGCTGTCGCTGCGGCCCACAGCGACATGATGATGCTGCATATCAGAATATGCAGCGTCAGCTGCAGCGACATTTGGCCGGCTGATTTGCATTTGGACAGCCGGCCATTGCAGTACATAACATCCTCTCGATGACCGGTCCTTGTGCCGGCCATTGAGAGGATTACACACTCCGCTCACTCCTCTCGGTGACCAGCTCATGGACCGGTCATCAGGAGGAGTCATCACTCCTCTCGGTGACCAGCTCATGGACCGGTCATCGGGAGGAGTCCTCACTCCTCTTGATGCCAGCACACACCGGCGTCAAGAGGAGTACAGACACCACTCAATGGCCGGCACAACGACCGGTCACCAAGAGGAGTACGCACTCCTCTTGATGGCTGGCCCAAGGCCCGGTCATCGGGAGGAGTACATACACACTTCCCTTGATGGACGGCACAGACCAGGCATCAAGTTGCATGTACTCCTCTTGACGCCGGCCTGTGTTGGCATTGAGAGGAGTATGGATTCCTCCTCCCGATGACTGCTCCTTGTGCTGGTCATTGAGAGGAGTGTGGACTCCTCCTCCCGATGACCAGTCGCTATGCTGGTCATCGAGAGGAGTGTGGACAACTCTCAACGGCCGGCACAAGGACTCCTCCTGATGGCCGGTCCTTGGGCCAGCCATCAAGAGGAGTGCGTACTCCTCTTGGTGACCGGTCGTTGTGCCAGCCATCTAGAGGTGCGGTGTGTGTACATACCCCGGTGGCCGGCTGATGGACAGCCGGCCAAGTGTTGCTGCAATACTTGTTGCACGGGGTTCAAATCCCCACTGAATTGTCAGATGTTGCTGCGGTCCGCAGCAACATTGAGATGCCTGCAGTGCCAGTTGGCAGAAGCAGTGCCTCTGAGCGTGGGTTTCAGCGCAACATCAGTTTGAGGCTAGCTTGGAAGATATTTTCTCATGCTTGGACTCTCACGGCCTCTCACGGCAGAGGTGCGAGTACATGATCCCACGCACCCATCACATGACGGGTGGCTCGACAGCTGATTGCCGACGGGCCGCTCCTGGCTGCCCAAAAACAATAATCTCCCGACCTGGAGAGTTGCTGAGAGATTTGTTTGAACAAGGGAAGCCTGTCGACGACCTGCCCCTGCTGCCGTCAGATGTGCGGCAGCGCTTGTGGTTGGCCCGACACTGTGGCTGCAAACTGCGACACCACAACGGCGGCCAGCAAGAAGGTTTGGCTGGGTTGGGGAGGGTCAGGTTGCCCGCAAAAACAATCAGCAAACCGACGTCGGCGCACTCCCGTGGTGTAGCCTGATTCCGGACACCGCCGCAACGGCAATCCTGCCAGAAAGACAAGTACCGTACGCAACGGATGGCCCATGGTCACACGCGGTTGATTATAATGATTGTTTTAAAATACTAAGGACAGGAATATATGTCTTGGAAGGTCACACTCTCACACTGACTAGGCGCAGAGACTAAGGTTCCGATCCGGTGCCCCGGAGCTGGATATCACCCATCCCGCACCCTGACCCTGGTCTTATCCGGAATCCGGCTGTATTTTCCCGGATCTGAAAGCAAGGGGCATTTCCCAAAAAAAGTACCAATTTGATCGGGTATGCCGGGGATTCCCCGGTAGGGTGCCCGATTCATGCGGGTTTAACGGGTATTCCCCGGTAGGGTGCCCGATTCATGCGGGTTTAACGGGTATTCCCCGAGAAAAGACCTTATTTTCGGGTGTTTTCTGGGGTTTACCCGCATAAATCTCGCTTTTGGAGCGCTGCTCACTATCCGACCGGATTCCGGATCCCTCGAGCTCAATCCCGAACCCTGATCCGGCTTGCGGGGTTTCCGGATGTCTCCGGATCTGCGGGGTCCGGATCGGAACCTTAGCAGAGATTATTAGAAGTTAGAACTTGCAAGGGCAGACACAACCATCAAGAGTTTTCTATACGTAACTCCTGAGCTCTTGTTGACCGGTGCCAATCATCAATGTGTCGATGACAAGTCCTGGTGACGGCCGGCACCGCCCATGCTGGGAAGCTCTGGATGAACAGTGCCGGCCACCGGATGCGCTTCATCGCACTGTTCCTCCATTAAGTTTTGGGGGGCAGCACGAGTTTAGGGGAACGGCATGGGCCGAGGTTGTTCGACATCCGAGCCCAGCAAATCCTGCCCAGACATCGGGTTTCTTCTCACGTAACTTAGCCAGTCTCATAGGGAACACCCCCGGCCAGCGGTACTTGCATGGTTTGAAGTTCAAAAGAAAAGTCACGATCAGATATTTACTTCCACACAAACATGTTCAGTCTAGACATTCCTGAAAGACAATTGTTACAGATTTGCGATCTCATGCGAAGACTATTATCCTTTGATGTCAGTTAGCATACTACCGATTGATAATGTGTACATGAGGGAGTTTAGAAGTTAAAGCAATTGGAGTGGGACAGGGAAAGGGGAAGAAGGAGAGGAAGTGGATAGTTCAGTCGAGGTTGCCATTCAGAATTTCAGTCGGATGGGGCAAGGGGGCTGAGGGGCTGGGGTTGTGAGAGTAAAGATGGTAAACTGGTTGACGCATTGGAAGCTTCCCTAGTTCGATTTGCGGGGAACCTGTGAAGCGCATAAGTACAAGAGGTGTTCAGGGAAATGTCAGGGATACATAATCACATCTTTGGTTACACATTGACTGGCGAGCTTACAGTGATCCTATTCTTCGCCTAACAGATATGAATATATTAGTCAACGGGAGTTGAGAGGCGATGTAAACAAGAAAGTAGAGGATCAGAGGCCTTGCTATCTTCGAGAGAGGGACTGGGGACCAAAAGAGGCATGTCTAACCGGCCTGATCGGGCATCATTTGCCCGTCCACCCTCCCTCCCTTGGCACTCTGCTTTATGCCAGCTGAACAAAGCTTCCCAGGGCTTCCCTTTTCCTTTGCTCCGTGCCCGTCCTCCACTACCTCCATCTATCTCGTAGATATCTTGTTGCAAAGAGTAATCCACTCCATCGAGTATCCGCAGCCACATATAGACCCTCTCCCGACAACCCGAGCACCCAGGGCCGCAGCTCACCCAGAGAGAAGCCTAGTAATCATCGGCAAGTTCACGACGGAATCCTTCTCTGTTGGAGGAATCCGTATTTGTTGGAAGGGCTCCTTCGGGAGGTTCGGCATTACTGGGGAGGTTCTCGTCGCGGCCATTGTTGAGGGGTGCCACAGGACTAGGGGCAGGAGGAGCGAGCGAGTCGATTCGCTCTTTGGCGGCCATTTCTTCCTCGCAAAGCCGTGCCCCCTCGGCCTGGGCTTTTCCGGTCTGGATCGACCAATCAAAGCTGTAGTCGTACGCAAAGCCCTTGTGGAGTACAGACAGGTCGCGGAAGAGCTCGCGGAGCCAGGCGTAGTCGGGCTTGCCATCGAACCGTAACGAACGCGAGTAGCTGAGGAGGATCGCGAATTCTTGCGGGAGCTTCCGGCAGAGAATTTCGCTGCATGCGGTCATCTTCTTCTCCATAATTCGATCGTACTTGCGCTGTTTATTCGGCGCCTGCAATCCTTGCCAGGGCAAGTCTCTTCGGAGGAAGTAGACGAGCATGTGCGTCCATGTCATCACGCCGGCCTGTTCGACGCCAAGATGGGCGTTGATGGAGGCGCACCGGACCGTTCCAATTAATTTCTTGTCTTCTCTGTATGGGATGTGCATCATGTGAAGATAAAGATGGCATGTCACAGATGACGTATGTGACCGATTAGGTTCCGGAGGCGGTTTCTTCATTTGGTTATCATACATTAGGTTTCGCACTATCTCATGTACCGGTACTCAACCTTGTTACTCCGCTCTCTCTTCTTTCTTTCCTCACACGTTCATCACATTGTGTCATCCTAATACCTCGTTTAGGTATTAGTCTTTTCCTCGACCTTGCTCGCTTCCCTCGGAGTCTTCTCTCTCCTCGCTCTGCTCACAGCTGTCTCTGGTGTTTCATAGGTTATGAGCCCAGCTCATTGAGCAAGAGGATTGATACGAGACTTCCGACGAAGCTCAAGGAACGAATAAAGCAAATACCCTGGCAAAACGAACTCCTCTTGAAGACTTCGGCCTTCATTCGCCCAAAGCCACTCCTGGACCAGTTTCTCCAGACAAGCCATCTACCAGTTCTTCAATCGAGCACGACTTAAAACCAAACATTGAACCTCTTTCAGCATCGCTTTCAGAAGATTCTAATTCTACTTTCCATCCCGAAGACCTTGTTCCCGTCACCATGGCCGCCAAGTCTTCCCTATCAAGTGGCTCAGCATCAACAGGTATCAAACTGTGTACCGAAAAACTGAATCATCACAACTTCATTTCGTGGCGCTACGACATCAGGTGCTCGTTGGGGTTTTTAGGCTTAGATAAATTCCTAAAACCACATACTCCAACTCTCATTGCTCGCACCGACTATCAATGCAAGGTTGAACAAGTCACAAACTACATTCGAATTCATCTTTCAAGAATTGATGCCGTTCGTTTTGTTCCTGATTTGGATGTCTACGATCCGGTGGCACTCTGGAATTCCATTCGAGACCACTATGCTGAAAGCTCCATCGAAAATTCGGCAAATCTCATGGATAAATTACATGACTTTACTTTTCCCAAAGACACTATGGCCGACAACATAGATCAGTTTTGAACCACCTTTCAACTAATGATCGAAGTAAGCGCAGAAGATTTCGACGTCAAAAGTCTCGAACTCGTTTGGATTTTCTTTGCTCTCAAACGGCTTCCATCTTCCTACGGGACTTTTCGTGCTTTTCAATTTTCAAGCATGAAGAAAGTCAACGGTGTTCGCCCAAAGATTTCCATGGCTCAATTTCTTTCGGACTTGGAAACGGAGCTACGTCGTCAAACCGAAGCGGCATCTCAAGCAACTGCGGCTGCTACTGCCTTAGCTTTGTATCAAAATCGAGGAAATCCCAAAAGCAACTCTACCAGCTTTCAAGGATCCTCCCAAAAATCCAAATCTCGTCGACAAACCTGTTGATTTGGCGCTCACAATCCCGACACATCTCACTCGGAAGAGGATTGTCATTAATTGCATCCCGACAAAGCTGTAGCTTATCATCAAGCCGCCATTGACCGAGTCAACTCAAACGCCTCCAACAAAGCTCTTCTAAGTGTCAACTCCGGCATAGCTGATGCAATAGTCTTTGACAGCGGAGCGTCCGGTCACTATCTCAAGTATCAACAATATTTTACTTCTTTTACCACAATATCCTCGTCAGTCTACGGTGCAAATGGTGCTGCGATTCCGGTCCTTGGTTTCGGCTCAGCTGTCATTCTTACTGCAGTCGGACCAATCACCATCTCCGAAGCCTTCTTTGTTCCCTCATTGTCGAACTCATTGATTCCTCAATCTTTTTACATGCGCCGTGGCTACTCAATTCTATCGATCTCAAATGGTTCCGGCTTCGAGTGTCGACGTGGCAATCATGTGTTATGTAAGGGTTCTACCACCGATAATGTGCTTCTTATTCACATGAACACTTCTTCAGCATTGGCGGTTACCGCAAATTCTTCTTTCAACTCTTTGGACCTACATCGAGCTCTAGGTCACCCCAGCTTTCCCTACTTAAAAAAAGCATTCCCCGACATTAAACTCGACTCCTTCAAATGCAGCGTCTGTGATTTATCGAAGATGCACAGAACTCCGTTCTCCGGTTCATTTCCGTTAGCTTCGAGGACGTTGGAGTGCATTCACATGGATCTCCGCGGTCCAATGACTCCTTCTTCTTGTGGTGGAAATCTCTACTTTCTAAAAATCGTGGACGGTTACAGCAAATTTCAATTCATCTTCCCACTGCGACGTAAGTCTGACACTTTCCCCACTTTTGTCGGATTCCTTAACCAGACTGAAACCTTTACCAACAACAAACTGGTTTCAGTGGTTTCCGACAATGGAGGAGAATTTGTTAACGCTCGATTTCAGTCCCTTTACGAAGAACGAGGAATCAAACATCTTACCACGGCTCCCTATACTCCACAGCAAAACCCCTTCTCTGAACGAGGAAACAGGACGACCATTGAAAAAGCGAGAACTTTGCTGCCCACTGCCAACATGCCATTGCTCTGGTGGGGGGAAGCTGTCACTACATCGGTTTTCCTCGAAAATCGTTCTCCGGACAGCTCTATTGGTTTCAAATCTCCCTTCAAACTCTGGCATGGAACTCCTCCTGATCTTTCTCGGCTGGTTCCTTTTGGTTGTCGAGCAGTTGCTTACATTCAAAAGACCGATCGAATCTCAAAATTCTCGCCATCAGGTGTAGAGGCAATCTTTTTAGGTTATGACGAGCATCATCACACCTATAAATTGTGGGTGTCGTCTAACTCCAAGATTGTCTTTACTCACCATGTCAAATTCTCACCCTCCTGTTTTCCTTTTCTTAACAACTCTCCTTCTAGCTCAGTATCGGATAACACTCTATTCGATTTTGGTGTTGATAATCTGCCATCGCCAGATCAACAAATTGACAGCAGCATCGACGATTCTCCATCAACTCCTGAGCGATTCGAGGAACTACCTAGTCAACCAATTAGTGACCAAGAGCGTTTCGACTCTTCAGCGCCTTCGAACTCTAATTCACCTCCACTTGACTCGGCAGTTCCTCTTCCTTCTCCCCTTCCATCGACTCTTCCTCCAACAAATCTTCCAACAACAAAAGGCTATGCTTATGTACCTGCGTATGACGTCGCGCCTAAGAACATCGACTCATCTATCAGCTCTTCCAACATTGTTGAAGCTCCTCGTCGACCGCGCGCTCAAGTCATAAGACAACATCAAGCCAATCTCATCGTCGGACAACCTTCTTCCCTCAACGATCCAAAAACATACGGTGAAATTCTTGGTCGACTTGATGAAAACAACTGGCTTATGGCCGTCGAAGTCGAATTGAACAACATTAAACGGCACGAAGTCTGGGTTGTTTCCCCACTCATTCCGGGTTGCAAACCATTGGATACGACTTGGGTCTTCAAACGGAAATTCGATGCAGATGGGATCCTTCTTAAATACAAAGCACGGCTCTGTGTCAGAGGTTTTCGACAGGTCGAAGGCACGGATTACGACGCGACTTTCGCACCGACAGGAAGACCTGCAACTCTCCGTCTCATTCTTGGAATCGGAGCACTTTACAACCTTGAAATCAATCAAATGGATGTGAAATGTGCTTTCCTGAATGGCATTCCGGAAGAAGACTTGTACATCAAGGTGCCGGATGGAGTTGGGATCGATCTTCCGCCAGGACACGGACTAAAGCTGCAAAAGTCACTATACGGTTTGAAACAGTCTCCGCGCTGTTGGTATCGAGCCTTGAGTGATTTCTTTGTCTCGATCGCGTCTCGGCGTCCCGGTACTTCATAGCCAGCCCAAAGTCGATGATGTGGACTTGGTTGACTCGTTTGCCCACGCCCATCAGAAAGATGTCGGGCTTGATGTCCCGATGGATGTAGTTCGTGTTGTGGACAGATTCGAGAAGAGGGATCAATTGGTCGGCGAGAAGTAAGACAGTCTTGAGGCTGAATTTGCGCCCGCAATCGTTGAACAATTCTTCCAAGTCAGGCCCGAGCAAGTCGATCACCATCGCATTCTAATCGTTCTCGACGCCAAACCATCGCAAAAGGGGGACGCCATCCTCGCCGGCCAGTTTCTTGTAGATCTTGGCTTCGTACTTGAGTGTGGTGGGCGCTCTCGGCTTTCACGGCGACCTCCTCACCGGAGTCGATGTCGACTGCAAGATAGATATCACCATACGAGCCCGATCCGATGTTCTTGACGATTCGATATTTACCGCCGAAACGGATATCCATGATGGTATGTGCGATGAACGTGAGGGCAGGAAGCTCAGGGGTTGCTTTCCGCTGGTCCGTTCTGTTGGGGGTATAATCTGACAGTACTGTGTCGATGGCAGGGGAGAGAGCGGGTCAGGCTGGCGATAGGGCTGCTTTGGGGTGTCGGGAGGAGGGCGGAGGGGCAAGTCGAGTGTTGGCGGGGTGGTTGTATGCGGCAGAGTGAAGTTTGGTTGGCCGGACAACTCCGGGCAAGCGCACAGCATGTCTCGGCTCGGGAGGCTGAAGATCCGGAACACACAACATGTGGAGGTACTGGCCTGCCATTCGTGCCCTAGAAAGTGATTCTCCGCCCCTGAATCGCCAAGTTGTACTTCCCGGACATCGAGCCAGTCTCGTCTCGGCCGGCAGAAATTCATCCCGGTCAAAGATAAAATCTTGTCTGGACCGAGTGGTATTTCGGCCATCTCATATGTTGGAAAGTAATAGAGTGGCTCATCAAGAGGGCCTCCTCCCAGCATATGCGGCCCGGACGACGGGTTTCTTCTCAGGTAACTTAGCCAGTCCCATAGCGAACGCCCGCTGCGGCCGGTGCTTGGATGGTGCGCAGTTCAAATCATAGGTCACGAGCAAATGTTGACTTCCAAACAAAGATGTTGTTGTGACTTTAAGCGTTACTGAAAGACAAGGTTACAAATTTGCGGTCTCATACGGGGGCTTTTATCATTCAATGTCAATTGTCGCGCTGCTGTCGATTGATGATGGTCATGAGAGGGTTAAGAAGTTGAAACAGTTGAAGCGTGACAGGGACCGGGGAAGAGGGAAAAGAAGGGGGTAATTCAGTCGAGGCTGCCATTGATTCGGGTGGGTTTCTCCTGACCCGGCATGGGCGGCTGTGGACTGGGGTGGCAGAAGTGAAGATGGTGGACTGGTTAACACATTGGGGGATTGCTTCGTTCGCTTCGCGAGGAACCTGCAGGGCGCAAAACTACAATTTCGGGGAGATGTTAGGGATGCTGTCACACTTCAGATTCCAGATCATCATTAGATAGTGCGCTTACGGTGATCCTGCTATGTCCCTAACTTGGACATGGCGGAGGGTGGTTGCAGACGGGATTTCCTGAGCCCGATCCGGGTGTTCCGGACGGCGGGACAATTGCCCCCATGAGAAGCGCGACCGTGATCACAAACATGACCATCTTCAATAGGCGAAGAGAGGATTGAATTCAGTCAAGGATTCAAAACTTACCTCCGCAATGCAGCTCGGCGGGTCTTACTTGATCCGACTATCCATTCTTACGGTAGCCGGGCGACTCGTCGGTTGCGTGTGTCTGAGACCCCTGTCAGCAAAGTAATGGTAAGCTATTTATTTCATCTTCATCTTCATGTTTTGCACTATTGAATTGCGCTGACGCTCTCTGCCGCCTCAGGCTGAGATTGAAGGTGCATCAGCCGAGTTTCGAGCCCCGAATTTACCCGCAAACTTCTCCGACATCGAGTTGGAGAAACTCGTTGCTGAAACAGTCAAACAAGAAAAAACGGCGCTTGCGGTGCTCATCAAGGTTGGATTGAGCGGGTCCGGCCCGCCCGCCGTGGTCCCCAACCTTTACAAACTCATTTGCAACGTATACAGCGGATTCCATCCGGATTTCAAAAGGCTCAGCGATGATAAAATTCACTCGGCCCTCGACACTGGCGCCAAGTTTCGCTTGTGTCACTTGCGATTCATGGCAAACCTTAACCGAATCAATCATCGCCGCCAATCCACCTCAAGGCAAATATCGTTCTGGGATGACATAGACGAGGACCTAGCCAGACTCCGAAGGAAATCAACGACCTACGGAGTCGCATACGCTCAACTGATATACAGACTCGACAAAGCCGTCTGGGACGGCAAAAAGACGGTCAAAGATGCAGAACAAGAAGAAGACAAACAACAACCTCCTTCCGAACAAGACATTGAGGCGCAAGTGGCGGTCATCAATCAAGACCGGGGCAACCAAGAGGTAGATCTTGAACTACCTTAAGTATTTCTCTCCTCCCTCTTCTTCTCTCCTCCCCTTTCTTCTCTCCTCCCCCTTCTTCTCTCCTCCCCCTTCTTCTCTCCTCCCCCTTCTTCTCCCCTCCTTCCTCTCCCGCGTCCTATAGCATGTATGATAAGACATGAGGCAACTATTTTTATTTATTGCTATCTACAAGTAAGGGGTGCCCCTTCAGGGGCCCCGTGAGCACTGGGAGCCCTTTGTGGCTTGCCCGCAATGATGCGAGCTATCCGATGCCGAACGGGCGGCGGCAAATGACCCAACCTGAATGGGCAGCCCGTGTGTGAATCTGGCCGGGCGGCCCGTTCCGACAAGCAACCCAGGCAAACCCGGCCCACTGGCTGAGCCGACTCCGAAGGAACTTCGAAGTTCCTTCGAATGTGCCCTCCAAACCAATCGGAGGGCATTCAAAGGCGGCAATCGAAGAAACTTCAAAGTCTAAACACTTTAGAGGCCCTTTGGAATATATTCGAATGTGCTTCGAATATTCCCTTGTGAGGAGAGTCGAAGGAGCTTTCCTCCGGAGGTACTCCGAAGCGCATTTGGAATACATTCGACATCCCCCTTCGGAGGGCCTTTGTTTCTGCTGTGGACCAAGGTCCGCGACGTCCCCTGCTACTGGTGGGAACTTCAAAGGATCTCCGAATGTTCTGCGGACATCCTTCGGAGTTTTGCGTCCCCCGTGTAGTGGGCTGATTTGAGCGGTGGTTTGAGGGATGATGGATAGGTGTTGGGTGGAGGGTTGGTTTTTCGGATCACTACCAAGATGGATGAATTTGCGATGTTGTATATTGATCAATATAGCGTATATTGATTGATTTATATTGATCAATTTTTTTTTATTATTATTCCTCTTGATACCTTTGTCTGTTTTCCATGTCTCCTTGATAGTATTCTATAATCTCTCTCCTTCTGCCTGTGTTAGCTTCAAGCCACAGGAATTTTTTTTTCTTTTGCCTGATAACATTCATAAATTTCTACATACACCACTCAATTCTTCCTGAAAAAAAGACGTTGCAAGTTTTAGGATTAATCCAGGGTAGCTGAGGGGTCTCAAATTTTTTTTCTTTTTTTTTTTACTTCAACAATTGATGTTATCAGAAGTCTCTAAATTGACTTTTTTTCAAAAGAGGAAAAACATTGACCCCTGACCTCTCTCATGATACCATCCTGCACACATTTTTAATTTGGTTGGTTGAACTTGCTCAAGATATTGCATATCATACTTGAAGTGCTACATGCATAGAAGGCCTTCTTGAAATTAGTTTACCATGGTTTAGCATATTTTTGTCAGGTTCTTTTTTTATCTACTTTTGTTATCAACCACAGATTAATGAGGAATATTTCCACATGAAATTTCATTGGACAATTTTTCTGCATATAAAACCCAGAAATATTTTGAAATATAATTTATTTGGGGTTGCATCCATTATGCAGCAGCAACAATGTGATCAGTTCCCAAATATCACTAATTTGGTAGTTTCTGGCCCTTTCTGCCACTATATCTCAACACAGCGTGGGAGTTCTTCCATAATATTGGTATCAAAATGATCAATAGCCCCCAAGGATTCATTTTGTACCTTAAATTACCACATAAACCAAATGTAGCAGCTACAATCTGATCAGTTGCCTATTGTCACTAATTTGGTAGTTTCTTGGTGTTGCTGCCACTATATCTCAACACAGCCTGGGAATTCTTCCACTATATTGCGATTCAAATGATGAATAGCCCCCAAGGATTCATTGTGTACCTTAAATGACCACGAAACCCCCTAATGTAGCCCCTACAATCTGATCAGTTGCCAAATATCACTGATTTGCTAGTTTCTTGGTGTTTCTGCCACTATATCTCAACACAGCCTGAGAGTTCTTCCATGATATTGGTACCAAAATGATCAAATGCCACTGAAGATTCATTGGGTACCTTGAATGACCACAAAACCCCCTAATGTAGCAGCCACAATGTGATCAGTTGCCAAATATCACTAATTTGGTAGTTTCTCGGTGTTTCTGCCACTATATCTCAGCCCAGCGTGGGAGTTCTTCCATGATATTGGTACCAAGATGATCAAATGCCTCCAAAGATTCATTGTGTACCTTGAATGACCACAAAACCCCCAAATGTAGCAGCCACAATGTGATTGGTTGCCAAATATCACGAAATTGGTAGTTTGTTGGTGTTTCTGCCACTATATCTCCGCCCAGCATAGGAGTTCTTCCACAATATAGGTATATCAAAATGATCACCTGCCCTCAAACATTCATTGAGTACCTTGGATGACCACAAAACCCCCAAATGTAGCAGCCACAATGTGATCAGTTGCCAAATATCACTAATTCGGTAGTTTCTTGATGTTTCTGCCACTATATCTCAGCGCAGTGTGGGAGTTCTTCCATGATATTTGTACCAAAATGATCCCATGCTCTCAAAGATTCATTGAGTACCTTGGATGACCACAAAACCCTCAAATGTAGCAGCCACAATGTGATCAGTTGCCAAATATCACTAATTTGGTAGTTTCTTGGTGTTTCTGCCACTATATCTCAGCGCAGCATGGGAGTTCTTCCATGATATTGGTACCAAAATGATCAATTGCCCCTGAAGATTCATTGAGTACCTTGAATGACCACAAAACCCCCAAATGTAGCAGCCACCATGTGATCAGTTGCCAAATATCACTAATTTGGTAGTTTCTTGGTGTTTCTGCCACTATATCTCAGTGCAGCATGGAAGTTCTTCCATGATATTGGTACCAAGATGATCTAATTCCCTCAAAGATTGATTGATTACCTTGAATGACCACAAAACCCCCAAGTGTAGCAGGCAAGATGTGATCAGTTGCCAAATATCACTAAGTTGGTAGTTTCTTGGTGTTTCTGCCACTATATCTCAGCGCAGAATGGGAGTTCTTCCATGATATTGTTACCAAAATAATCAAATGCCCTCAAATATTCATTGTGTCCCTTGAATGACCCCAAAACCCCCAAATGTAGCAGCTACAATGTGATTGGTTGCCAAATATCACTGATTTGGTAGTTTCTTGGTGGTTCTGCCACTATATCTCAGCGCAGCATGGGATTTCTTCCATGATATTGGTACCAAAATGATTAATAACCCCTGAAGATTCATTGTGTACCTTGAATGACCACAAAACCCCCAAATGTAGCAGCCACAATGTGATCAGTTGCCCAATATCACTAATTTGGTAGTTTCTTGATGTTTCGGCCACTATATCTCAGCACAGCGTGGGAGTTCTTCGATGGTATTTATACAAAAATGATCACATGCCCTGAAAGATTCATTGAGTAACTTGGACAACCACAAAACCCCCAAATGTAGCAGCCACAATGTGATCAGTTGACAAATATCATTAATTTGGTAGTTTTTTGGTGTTTCTGCCACTATATCTCAGCACAGCGTGGGAGTTCTTCCATGATATGTTGAGTTGTCTGTTAGTCTGCTACCATGATGTATCACCACGGTATGGAGGGCTGTTGGATCGACCCATGAGCACTACCAACCAACCACCCAGCTGGCAGCCACAAGCGTCTGTAGCCTAGTTGGTAAAGGCAGCACTCTAGTATGTGTCTCAGCATAGCTGAGGTCGTGAGTTCGACTCTCACCAGACACATCTTCATTTTACAGTCTCTACATGATATTGGTAACAAAGAGGCTAATCACCCCAGAAGATTTATTGTGTACCATGAATGACCACAAAACCCCCAAATGTAGCAGCCACACTGTGATCAGTTGCCAAATATCACTAATTTGGTAGTTTCTTGGTTTTTCTGCCACTATATCTCAGCGCAGCATGGGAGTTCTTCCATGATATTGGTACCAAAATGATCAAATGCCCCTGAAGATTCATTGTGTACCTTGAATGACCACAAAACCCCCAAATGTAGCAGCGACACTGTGAACAGTTGCCAAATATCACTAATTTGGTAGTTTCTTGGTGTTTCTGCCACTATATCTCAGCACAGCGTGGGATTTCTTCCATGATATTGGTACCAAAATGATCACATGCCCTCAAACATTTATTGACTACCTTGGATGACCACAAAACCCCCAAATGTAGCAGCCACCATGTGATCAGTTGCCAAATATCACTAATTTGGTAGTTTCTTGGTGTTTCTGCCACTATATCTCAGCGAAGCATAGGAGTTCTTCCATGATATCGGTACCAAAATGATCAAATGCCCTCAAACATCCATTCAGTACCTTGGATGACCACAAAACCCCCAAATGTAGCAGCCACCATGTGATCAGTTGCCAAATATCACTAATTTGGTAGTTTCTTGGTGTTTCTGCCACTATATCTCAGCACAGCGTGTGATTTCTTCCATGATATTGGTACCAAAATGATCAAATGCCCCTGAAGATTCATTGTGTACCTTGAATGACCACAAAACCCCCAAATGTAGCAGCCACAATGTGATTAGTTGCCAAATATCACTAATTTGGTAGTTTCTTGATGTTTCTGTCACTATATCTCAGCACGGCATGGGATTCCTTCCATGATATTGGTACAAAAATGATCACATGCCCTCAAACATTCATTCAGTACCTTGGATGACCACAAAACCCCCAAATGTAGCAGGCACAATGTGATCAGTTGCCAAATATCACTAATTTGGTAGTTTCTTGAAGTTTCTGCCACTATATCTCAGCACAGCGTGGGATTCCTTTCATGATATTGGTACCAAAATGATCACCTGCCCTCAAACATTCATTGACTACCTTGGATGACCACAAAACCCCCAAATGTAGCAGCCACCATGTGATCAGTTGCCAAATATCACCAATTTGGTAGTTTCTTGGTGTTTCTGCCACTATATCTCAGCGCAGCATGGGAGTTCTTCCATGATATTGGTACCAAAATGATCAAATGCCCCTGAAGATTCATTGTGTACCTTGAATGACCACAAAACCCCCAAATGTAGCAGCGACACTGTGATCAGTTGCCAAATATCACTAATTTGGTAGTTTCTTGGTGTTTCCGCCACTATATCTCAGTGCAGCATGGGAGTTCTTCCATGATATTGGTACCAAAATGATCACATGCCCTCAAAAATTCATTGAGTATTTTGGATGACCACAAAACCCCCAAATGTAGCAGCCACCATGTGATCAGTTGCCAAATATCACTAATTTGGCAGTTTCTTGGTGTTTCTGCCACTATATCTCAGCACAGTGTGGGAGTTCTTCCATGATATTCGTACCAAAATGATTACGTGCCCTCAAACATTCATTCAGTAACTTGGATGACCACAAAACCCCCAAATGTAGCAGCCACAATGTGATCAGTTGACAAATATCACTAATTTGGTAGTTTCTTGATGTTTCTGCCACTATATCTCAGCACAGCCTAGGAGTTCATCCATGATATTTGTACCAAAATGATCACATGCCCTCAAGCATTCATTGAGCACCTTGGATGACCACAAAACCCCCAAATGTAGCAGTCACAATGTGATCAGTTGCCAAATATCAATAATTTGGTAGTTTCTTGGTGTTTCTGCCACTATATCTCAGGCCAGCATGGGAGTTCTTCCATGATATTGGTACCAAAATAATCAAATGCCCTCAAAGATACATTGAGTACCTTGGATGACCACAAAACCCCCAAATGTAGCAGCCACCATGTGATCAGTTGCCAAATATCACTAATCTGGTAGTTTCTTCGTGTTTCTGCCGCTATATCTCAGCCCAGCATAGAAGTTCTTCCATGATATTGGTACCAAAATGATCACATGCCCTCAAACATTCATTCAGTACCTTGGATTACCACAAAACCCCCAAATGTAGCAGCCACAATGTGATCAGTTGCCAAATATCACTAATTTGGTAGTTTCTTGGTGTTTCTGCCACTATATCTCAGCGCAGCATAGGAGTTCTTCCATGATATTGGTACCAAAATGATCACATGCCCTCAGAAATTCATTGAGTACCTCGGATGACCACAAAACCCCCAAATGTAGCAGCCACCATGTGATCAGTTGCCAAATATCACTAATTTGGTAGTTTCTTGATGCTTCTGCCACTATATCTCAGCACAGCGTTGTGGTAAGACTAATCCACTTACAAACACGTCAAAAATAGGGAAAAATTAAGATAATAATATATTATACAGTACAAATAAAACCAATATAGTACAAAACATACTACAAACAACATTTTACGCATATTTTTCAATTATATTATCACCCAGAAAACCAGTACTAGTCTATTTAATTACATATTCAAGTACATAGTAGAATATTAAGTTTCACATACAAATCACACCCATTACATAATATAAATCTATTCTAGGACAGAAGTGGTCACTGCTGAAAGATTCCAATATCACATGTCAGAAAATCTACTCTTAGACAATGCTTTCTCCCCAAAGAGGAACAAGCCAAGTGATCATAATCCAAAGTGTTATACTATGTCACAAATATCATGTACAGCTTCCCAATATAGATTAGTATTTCAACACTACAAAGGTACAGCCTCCCAAAGTAGTACTCTATTTCACACTGGTAAAATCCACTCTCAGACTAGATTGTTTACTATATAAGGAGGCCTCTTCTGCCCCTTCTTGTTCCCTTTCTTCCGCATGTCAGCATAAATAGTAATATTAAGAAATTACTTCCGCTTCCATCACCCATCTAAATAGTAAGATCATAATAGTAATAATTATAATATAAATTGAAATCATAAATTGAGAACTTGATAACATAACAAATATAAATTGACCCTTTTAAGAAGTCACTTACGTCAAACTATAACACCTCTCATCCCACGCACAGAGTCCTGGTTCTTAGGGTCTGTAGTAGAAATAATTAAGAATGTTTCTTCTGATTTAGACACACTAAAATTCTTAGTGTAAATTTCTCCCAGAGTTTATTATAGGAAGGCAGCCCTTCAAGCACCTTCAGCCTCAACTTACCTAGTTTTTGCTATTTCCCTTCCAAGCTCAGATCACGCATTGCGCAGAAGTTCCACAGCGTGGGAGTTCTTACATGATACTGGTACAAAAATGATCAAATGCCCTCAAAGATTCATTGAGTACATTGGATGACCACAAAACCCCCAAATGTAGCAGCCACAATGTGATCAGTTCCCAAATATCACTAATTTGGTAGTTTCTTGGTGTTTCTGCCACTGTATCTCAGCGCAGCATAAAAGTCCTTCCATGATATTGGAACCAAAATGATCAAATGCCCTCAAACATTCATTGAGTACCTTGGATGACCACAAAACCCCCAAATGTAGCAGCCACAATGTGATCAGTTGAAAAATATCACTAATTTGGTAGTTTCTTGGTGTTTCTGCCAATATATCTCAGCGCAGCATGGGAGTTCTTCCATGATATTGGTACCAAAATGATCACATGCCCTCAAACATTCATTTGGTACCTTGGGTGACCACAAAAACCCCAAATGTAGCAGCCACAATGTGATCAGTTCCCAAATATCACTAATTTGGTAGTTTCTTGGTGTTTCTGCCACTATATCTCAGCCCAGCATGGGAATTCTTCCATGATATTGGTACCAAAATTATCAGATGCCCTCAAGCATTCATTGAGTACCTTGGATGACCACAAAACCCCCAAATGTAGCAGCCACAATGTGATCAGTTGCCAAATATCACTAATTTGGTAGTTTCTTGATGTTTCCGCCTCTATATCTCAGCACAGCGTGGGAGTTCTTCCATGATATTGGTACCAAAATGATCACATGCCCCTGAAGATTCATTGTGTACCTTAAATGAACACAAAACCCCCAAATGTAGCAGCCACAATGTGATCAGTTGCCAAATATCACTAATTTGGTAGTTTCTTGGTGTTTCTGCCACTATATCTCAGCCCAGCATTAGAATTCTTCCATGATATTGGTACTAAAAGATCCAATGGCCCTGAAGATTCATTGTGTACCTTGGATGACCACAAAAACCCCAAATGTAGCAGCCACAATGTGATCAGTTGCCAAATATCACTAATTTGGTAGTTTCTTGGTGTTTCTGCCACTATATCTCAGCTCAGCGTGGGAGTTCTTCCATGATGTTGGTACCGAAATGATCAAATTCCCCTGAAGATTCATTGTGTACCTTGAATGACCACAATACCCCCAAATGTAGCAGCCACACTGTGATCAGTTGCCAAATTAGTGATATTCGGCAACCATTCACATTGTAGCTGCTACATTTGGGGGTTTTGTGGTCATCCAAGGTACTCAATCAATCTTTGAGGGCATTTGATCATTTTGGTACCAATATAATTGAAGAATTCCCACGCTGCGCTGAGATATAGTGGCAGAAACACCAAGAAACTACCAAATTGGTGATATTTGGCAACTGATCACATTGTGGCTGCTACATATGGGGGTTTTGTGGTCATTCCAGGTACTCAATAAATCTTTGAGGGAATTTGATCATTTTGATACCAATATTATGGAAAAAATCCCACGCTGCGCTGAGATATAGTGGCAGAAACACCAGAAACTACCAAATTAGTGATATTTTGCAACTGATCACATCCTAGCTGCTACATTTGGGGGTATTGTGGTCATTAAAGGTACACAATTAATCTTCAGGGGAATCTGATCATTTTGGTACAGATATCATGGAAGAACTCCCACGCTGCGCTGAGATATAGTGGCAGAAACACCAAGAAACTACCAAATTAGTGATATTTGGCAACTGATCACATTGTGGCTGCTACATTTGGGGGTTTTGTGTTCATTTAAGGTACACAATGAATCTTCAGGGGCATGTGATCATTTTGGTACCAATATCATGGAAGAACTCCCACGCTGGGCTAAGATATAGTGGCAGAAACACCAAGAAACTACCAAATTAGTGATATTTGGTAACTGATCACATTGTGGCTGCTACATTTGGGGGTTTGTGGTCATCAAAGGTACTCAATGAATGTTTGAGGGCATGTGAATATTTTGGTACCAATATCATGGAAGAACTCCCAGGCTGCTTTGAGATATAGTGGCAGAAACACCAAGAAACTACCAAATTAGTGATATTTGGCAACTGATCAGGTCGTAGGGGCTACATTAGGAAGTTTCGTGGTCATTTAAGGTACACAATGAGTCCTTGGGGACTATTGATCATTTTTGAAACCAATATCATGGAAGAACTCCCAGGTTGTGTTGAGATATAGTGGCAGAAACACCAAGAACCTACCAAATTAGTGAGATTTGGCAACTGATGAGATTGTAGCTGCCACATTTGGGGGTTTTGTGGTCATTCAAGGTACACAATGGATCCTTGGGGGCTACTGAACATTTTGATACCAATATCATGGAAGAACCCCCAGGCTTTGTTGAGATATAGTGGCAGAAACACCAAGAAACTACCAAATTAGTGATATTTGGCAACTGATCAGGTCGTAGGGGCTACATCAGGGAGTTTTGTGGTCATTTAAGGTACACAATGAATTCTTGGGGACTATTGATCATTTTGAAACCAATATCATGGAAGAACTCCTGGGCTGTCTTGAGATATAGTGGCAGAAACACCAAGAAACTACCAAATTAGTGATATTTGGCCACTGATCAGATTGTAGCAGCTACATTTGGGGATTTTGTGGTCATTCAAGGTACACAATGAATCTATGGGGTCTTTTAAAAATTTTGGTACCAATTTCATGGAAAAATTTCCAGGCTATGTTGAGATATAGTTGCAGAAATACCAAGAAACTAACAAAGTAGTAAGATTTGGCAACTGATCAGATTGCAGCTGCTGCATAATGGATGTGACCCCAAAAACATTATTTCTGGGTTTTATATTCAGAAAAATTGTCCAACGAAATTTTATGTGGAAATATTCCTCATTAATCTGTGGTTGATAACAAAAGTAGATAAAAAAAGAACCTGACAAAAATATGCTAAACCATGGTAAACTAATTTCAAAAAGGCCTCCTATGCATGTAGCACTTCAAGTATGATATGCAATATCTTGAGCAAGTTCAACCAACCAAATTAAAAATGTGTGCAGGATGGTATCATGAGAGAGGTCAGGGGTAAATGTTTTTCCTTTTTTGAAAAAAAAGTCAATTTGCAGACTTCTTGATAACAGAACAATTGTTGAAGTAAAAAAAAAAGAAAAAAAAATTGAGACCCCTCAGCCACCCTGGATTAATCCTAAAACTTGCAATGTCTTTTTTTCAGGAAGAATTGAATGGTGTATGCAGAAATTTATGAATGTTATCAGGCAAAAAAAAAGATTCCTGTGGCTTGAAGCTAGCACAAGGGGAAGGAGAGAGATTATAGAATGGTATTAAGGAGACATGGAAAACAGACAAAGGTGTCAAGAAGAATAATAAAAAAAAATTGATCAATATAAATTGATCAATATATGCTATATTGATCAATATACGACATTGCAAATTCATCCATCTTGGTAGTGGATGGGGGTGCAATGGCTGGTGATGGCTCCCTTTATAAATCCGTGCCAATATCAAATTGTTCCTGGCAGCGGAGCCAGTAGCCAGAGTCCGGACACCGCCGCAACGGAATCCTGCCAGGAAGACAACCGCACACAACGGATGACCCATGGTCACACGCGGTTGTTTGGAATGATTGTGTTGAAACACTGGACAGGATGTCTTGGAAGGTCACACTCTTCAGCACTTTCGGAAAAGGATGTCGCTGGCTCCCAAAAACCAAAAACCAGAGCCTGCAGGTCATGCATGCGCCTGCATATGAACTGTGGGGCTGCAGATATCGGACGCTATTTGCAATCCTGAAAATCCAGCCCCGGCCGGCTCCCATACGCAAATGAGCCATCGACTGGATGACTTCCCGTCGTTGTTTAGAGAGCTCTAGATGCCCCTCTAAATCCTAAATTTAGACAGCTATCAAAAACTGAACCAGTGCACATGAAGTTAGTGAACTGTAGGGTTAGGAAAACATTTTCCTTTTTGTCAAAAAATAAGAATTTGGGGTTGTAAATTGAGATCTGGGAGGCTCCCAGACTCGACGGGAAGTCCTCCACTATGGCTGGGTACTGGCTTTGCTTTCTGCCAGGTACCCCAGTTCTGTCCGCAACCACGTCAAATTTTTTAAAAAATCTACCCCCCACACACCCCCAAATCCCAAATACACTCCTCAGCCCTGACAGAACTTCCTCTCCCCATGCCCACTGGCGACCCCCCTCCCGGTATCCGCTCTGAATCGGTTCAGGTCCTCTCGGACTTGATTCACAACTCCCGAGACGCGTATGCCGCCAACGATGCGTCGCCGGACATCGTCATGACCTCTGCCTCCGAACCGCGACGACTCCTCGATGCCCGTCTGCCGGCGCCCCCTGCGACTCCAGCGACCGAGGCCACGCCGGCTTCATTCCTCCGGTCCCTCCTGGCCCGCCCAGAAAACCAAACCCGTGATGGGAAAGTGGTTATGGACACGACGCTCATGTCCTTACTACTTCAACTTCTAGAAAGCAAAGCCGAGCAGAAGCGCATTATCCTACGTACAATGGACGAAATGCGCCAAACCATGCAGGAGATGAAACTCGCGATGGCGGACCTTCGCGAGCTACTGGGACGCGTCACAACCATTGAGGCAGGGCAATTGCCGCAAAAACAACCTGCACCGGTCAAATCCTACACGTCGACTACAGCCAAGCCAAAAGCCCCACCCCCCCCCCCCCTCCGACCAAGACTGAGATGACAGCGGCCCGACCGGGCCTGACGATCATTCACGCCCGAGCGGGTACCACACCACTGAAGGAAGTTGATGCCAAAATTGTTGTCCGGAAAGCAAACGAGGTCCTTGACAAGATGAATGCTACCGTCCAGGGCGAGAAGGTTACGGTTAAGGCAGTCCGGTTCCTGCCATCTGGTGACGTGTCCTTTTACTTGAGGAACCGCCAGCACAAAGAATGGCTGATGCGTAATAAACATGAGTGGAGCAAGCAGGTTCACCCCGACCTGGAGGCGTCGCCAAGCACATATTCTGTCCTGGCCCACGGAATTCCTCGGATATTCAACGTCGACGCGGCAGCGAGCAAGATCGCCATCGCTGCGGACAACAACAACTTTGGATCAGAAAAAATCTTCAGGATCCGATGGCTGGGAGGCTCCAGGGACCCGGCGGACCCTCGGCAGGCCGGTACTATTGTTATATCTTTCACTGATTCTGCAACCGCTGACCTATTAGTCAAGCAGAGAGGATTATTTTTGAGTGGGTGCTTTCATAGGGTCAAACGATTCAAGAAATTGCCGCCGCAGTGCTTCAAATGCCTGCAAATGGGTCACTTTGGCAAATGGTGCCGGGCGGACCCAAAGTGCGGTAAATGCGGTGCAAAACACGAGACTCGGGACTGCCAGGAGGCCGCAAACTCGGGCGAAAAGCTGTGTGTGATCTGCAAGGACGCTGGCAAGGGGAAGGGAGTTTGGGAAACCCACACGCCTTTTGATAAGGCGTGTGAGGTGAAACGGGCATGGCTACTTTCTAAGAATCACCTTTGCAATGAATAATATAGGCCCTATACCAACCCCTGTTGTTCCTAGTTCCTCAGTTGTAGATACTCCCCCTTTTTTTCCTAGCAATAAAGACTTTGTGCCCTCTTCTATTGTGCAGTTGAACTGCCATAATAGCCAAGCGACAACTCTTAGTATTCTCAACACTGAGCCGAGCTCAGTGATTTCTCTTATCATCCAAGAACCCTAGGTTAATCCGCTGACTTATTTTCCTCCCGACCACGAGGCTTGGTGGACCTTTTGTAGCCCGGAACATCAACCAACAGACCTCAAGAATAAGCACCGGACGGTGACTTACGTTTGGAAGTCAATTGCCTCTCAGGACATTAAGGTCCTGGGAGGCAGCGGTAAGTTTTTCATTGCCTTAGAGTTGACCTTGATGACAGAGACCCGGATACGGGTCCTGAACGCTTATAACCCACCAGGCACTACCAAGGGAGTCGACCGGATCAGGAGCTGGCTGGAGGCCGCCAACAACCGGTGCGTGGCATTGGTCATTGGAATGGACTCGAACCTCCACCACCGGGCTACACGCACATCCATAAAGAGGCTAAGTCTCTAGTTCAGATGTGCGGCAGGCATGGGTTCAGACTGACTTCTGAAAAGGATGCCCCCACATTTATTTCCAGTTGGGGATCAAGGACCACCATCGACCTCACGTGGACAAATTTCCGCGCCTCCCAGTTAATCCTCCGGACGTTGACCTCCTCGGACAACCACGGATCAGATCACCAGAAGCTCATCACGGAGCTACGGGACTCCCCACCGGCACCGGTTTACCGGGTGACGGCCCCTAGGCCGGCGGAGCTGGACCACAAGAGATTACGGGAGACAGCACGGAACACACTCAACCGGCTAAGTGCTCTTTCTCCACAACTAAGCATTGACGAGACAGAGGAAAGGCTGACATCAGGGCTACTCGACGCCTGGCAGGCTCAGGGAAAACAAACGCCAGTTGACCACGCCAAAATCAAGAAGTGGTGGGATAAGGAAATCCTCCGCCCCTTAGTTAAAATAAGAAATAAGTGCCGGTGCCTCCTATTCATGGCCCCTACGCAGGTCAATACTGACTGTTTCAACTATTGGAACGACAGGTTCTGCGGAGAGGTTAACCGGCTCAAACAACAGCACTGGCAAGATTTTTTAGCTTCGACCGATGCGACAACGGTTTTTCAGGCCCTGCATTTCACCAAGCCGAGGAACGGGGGAGGCGTTCTCCTGCTGCGCGACCCTAGTGGCAACATCACCTCAAACAAGGAGGAGCAGGCGGCGCTCCTCTTTGCCGGCACTTCGGTGGTCAAGAGCACGTGTGATCTGTCGGACATTCCCCCTGCGGAGCCCTCCTTTTTTGTGGTTTACCCCCCCGTCACGGGCAAGGAGGTGGCAGGGGTACTTAGTAGACTGGCAAAAAAAAAGGCCGCAGGCCCGGATCGCATCCCGAATGAAGTCCTCACAATTTTGGCACCCAAGATAGCTGACCCCCTTGCTTCCCTCTTTAACAGGTGTATCAGGGAAGATTGCTTCCCCACTGGGTGGCGCACCGCCACTACTGTCATCATTCGGAAATTTGGAAAACCTGACTACACTGTTCCAGGGGCGTATCGGCCAATCACCCTGCTCAGTACTGTCATTAAGGTGTTTGAGACCGTCCTTGCTGACTGTCTCACTTTTTGGGCAGAATCCAATACCATTATTCCCAACGGGCACTCCGGAGGCCGTCGAGGAAAGGGGTGTGATGATGCGCTGATGGCGCTTACAATGTGGGTGAAGAGGAAGTGGAGGGAAGGGAAAACGGTCTCGGCCCTCTTCCTTGACGTGAAGTCGGCCTACCCATTGGTCAACCCCCGACGCCTCGTGCACTCTCTTCGGCGGAAAGGATGTCCGACGTACCTTTGGAAGATCATCGCACGCTTCTTGGAGGGTCGCCGCAAAAAGCTGCGATTGGCGGACTTTGAATCAGCTGAGTTTAAGATTGATAAGGGACTCCCGCAGGGTTCTCCCTTATCAGTCATCCTATACATACTTTACAACTCCGATTTGCTGATCAAAGATTTTGGTTTTGACAGGGACGAAGTCTCTCTAGGCTTCATTGATGACGTGGTCCATCTCGTGGCGGGGAAAACTGCCGAGGTGGCCAAGACGGGCCTCACGAAGCTAGCGGAGGCGTCACTTCGGTGGGGCAGAAGTCATGGGGCTATCTTTGACAGCCGGAAAGCGCAATACGAGGCTTTTACCCACGCTAGATCAGCTAAGTTGCCTTTTGTTTTTGATGGTCAAGTCTTGGAGCCCCAACGGGATGTCAAATGGCTAGGCCTCTGGCTAGATGAGAAGCTGAACTTCGGTAGACAGCTAGCACAGGTGAAAAAGAAAGCTGACGACACAATGGGGCAACTTCTGAAAATAGGCAGTTCGTCCTGGGGGTGAGAGAACAGGAGCGAGGGCTTCTGATCTCAGCTGTGCTTGTCCCCAGGGCTCTCTACGGGGTACAAGTCTGGTTCACCTCCAGCAACAAGAAGAAGGTGACGGCACTGCTTGGACTGATTGAGCACTCGGCGGCCCAATTTGCTTTGGGGGCGTTGAAATCCACGCCGATCAAATATCTCGATAAGTACCGGCCTTTTAGGAGCATCGTGCAAACGGCCACGAATAGGATAAATAACTTCTTCCTCTCGAAGCTAACCAGATGTGTGCACAGGCCTTTGGCTATTGAGCAACAGATCAGAACGGAACTGGTGTGGCAGGCTAGGGCTTTCCCCAGTCCGGTGCATGCGGCCATCACGCGCGATGCTTTGGCGCCCTTGGCGACAAAGAGTCTTGAGGAAATCAACTTCTTCCTTGAAACCCACCCCCCTTGGAGACTGGGAAGGAATTTGGAACTAGTGATCAACAGGGTCAACAAGCAAGAGGCTAAAAGAATGGTTTCCTCTCTGCTCAACTCACTGGACCCGGAATCTGATTTGGTTATTTTTACAGATGGATCAGCCCACCCGGAGGAAGGGTTGGGGGCGGCGGCGGTGACAGGAGATGGACTGTCGTACAAGCTTGCTTTCTTGGGTCCACAGGGCACGGCTTCCAACTTCGAGTGCGAGTTGGTGGGCATCAGGCTTGGACTGGAGTTGGGCCGCTCGACACGACTCCCGATCTCAGGCGCTAGGATTATCATATTAACGGACAGTCAAGCCGCGATAGAAAGGCTAAAGTATCCTAGGGCCCCCAAACCGGGCCAATACATTGCTTCCCAGATCCAGGAGATAGCTGACACCATCCCTTCTTCGACGCAGGTGGTGATCCGGTGGTGCCCGGGTCACGTAGGGATTGAAGGAAAAGAGATGGCGGACAGAAAGGCGGCGGTGGCCCGAAACCCCGTCTTTCTCGACAAATCCATCAAGGGCAGCGTGACAGCGGAGAGATCTTCGCTGATCCAAAAAAGAGAAGATATGGCGGGGGTTGCCACGCATGGCCTTCGCCGTTCAGGCTGCTTTGCACCAGTTACGATCAGGTCACGTCCCACTAAACGCTTTCCAGTTCAAATGCAAGAAGGCTCCATACCCGATATGCTCGACGTGTGGGGTTGTAGAATCAGTTGATCATTATCTTGTTTCTTGTTCTAGGTTCTGCGAGGCAAGGGCCACAGCAAGAAGGATTCTTTACACGGAGCGGATCAAGGAACTTTCGGCCAGAACCCTCCTTCACGACGCGAGAGCATTTAAGGCTACAGAAGCTTTCCTCCGAACCTCGGCCAGACTACCTTAGTTCCGCAGGGTGGAGGACGCCGAGGGAACTCATCAATGATCTCCACAAGACTACAACCTCACCGAACCTCTGGATCTCTTCCTCCCCGCTTTTTTTCTCCCATTTTCCTTTTCTCATCTCTCAATAACAAACATTAAAATAATAATAATAGCAAAACACTCCACAGAAACTTAGATGTTTTTCTCCTCTCTATTTACATATATACTGTTGTAACTCCCCGACAGTTTCTTGTCACCCAGATGAATATGCATAGTGCGCAATGTTAAACCAAATCTGCACTTAAAAAAAAAAAAAAAAAAAAAAAAAAAAAAAAAGAGCGGCCCGATCAAGCAAGCTCAGTTTTGCTTGGATGGAGGTAAACGTTGTGGAACTACTCTTTGGGGGAATAGAGCTTAGAGAGGGATGAGTGCGTGAAAAGCTGCCTCTCAGGTTGGGAGAGTAATATGGGACAAGAATAAGAGTATGGACTCTTAAAGAAAAGTGTGGCTGATGAAGTATTGAGAATAGTGCTTTCTAGACGAAATCAAGGGGGAAAATATACTGTAAAATATGTGGTAAAATAGGCTATGTAATTCTTATTCTGTGACCAGGGATGCAAAGTGACAATCTGATGGGGGACAAACAGAATGGGCCAAAAGACTCTACATTTATAGTGAGGGGACAACAGGTGGTTCTGAGACGAAGAGAAAGATGGGAACAGGGTACAAAAAGCCTCCAACAAGGTGACAAGGCAACAAAACAACAAGGCATCTACTACATGGCTTGGGATGACATAAGAGGAAAACAATAACCATGGCGCATCAGCCGCCATGCATCTGAGAAAGAGTTACGCCTTGCTGGAATATAGAGGAGTTAATTCTAGTGAACACTCAGGGTCCTTCCTAATAGTCTGGCTCTGTTTGATGGTGGACTTTCTCCCACTTTGAACCTGATTTTGTACATATTTTATTACCCATTGTGGAGGGCCATCCATGAAAGTGAATACTGAGAAGTTGAGGCGCCTTGTAGAGATGTTTCTAGGCTATTATGAAGTGTCTGTGGGCGTGGATTACATGTACCAGAGTGATTTCTAGAGGGTGTTTGGCGGTGATTCCTTCCTGGTGAGTGTCTGAGTGATGTAATAAGGTTTTGATTAGGCTCACCACATCCACCCCCAAATTAGATGATGTCCCCATCATCCAACCTTGAGTGAGGTGTGACGAAGAATAGAAAAAGAAAATAGGGCAAGGCAAAAGAAGGCTGTGACGTGGCAAGTTTGATTGGTTTTTGTGCAGATTTTTTTGTATGTTTGATTTTCCTTCTAGCGTAAAAAATTTGAGATGAGTTTGAAGAATAGAAAAGCTATGAACAAGTGAGGCAGAAATAAGATTTGGTTGATTTATATTCCTTTAGTGATTTTTATGCTGTTTTTCTTATTTGATTTTATAGTAATTTTCCAGGAAATAATGTGACGATGAAAAGGTATATCTAGATGAAGAAATAAAGGAAAAATGTAACAAGAATTTTTAGTGGAAATGGGTGGAGAAACCACCCCCAAATTGGTGTGATCCTTGCGGCGTAGCTATCCTTAGTTTCGTCTCCAGGGCTGTTTATGTCATCCGCGCTAGAAGTTCCAGACCTTGGCGCTCCTCCTTCGTCGTTGCTCGCGCTTCCAATAGCAATCCGTCGGCTTTCGCGCCATCAAGAGCTCCAATAGCTTTATTAGCTCCCTCCCGACTTGTGAACACAACCAGCGCAAATAACTCCATCCCAGATCCGACGTGTGGCGTAAAAGACTCTCTTATAGCTCCATGCTCTTTCAAGGCTTCCGTGATGTCTGCGGCGGACGTTCCCGGCGCGATATTAAAGAGGTAGATGGGCCAGAAATGTGCTAAGGAGGTTTCTGCTGACTGATTTGCAGGGACTTTAGAATGTTCACTCATTTTGAAGGTGCTGTATTGAGTTGATCACGAAAATGTTTATCCAAATAGGTTGGCGAGATGTAAGTGTGTCGTGGTAAGAAAGCTCTCGCGAAAAGGGGGAAAGAAACTGGGGAGTGCGCTGGTCGGTCAAACCCCTCAAACAACAAGCACCACGCAATTCGTCTCCGGTCTAGCTTCTAGATGGTATTGTGCGCCGCGTTGTTAGCAAGGCCACCTTTGAACTGAAGATGGTGCTACCGCTATCGCCTCAAGAACCATTTCCAGTCCCAGTTGTGCAAGCTATGCTTGTTGTTTTCGTTTTTGGACCGGCCTAGGCCGGAAACTTGTCTTGTACGTTTGTTGATTCGAGTTTGGCCCGGCCTAGGCCGGAAACTTGTCTTGTACGTTTGTTGATTCGAGTTTGGCCCGGCCTAGGCCGGAAACTTGCTTTCTTTAATTTATACCGATGTTATTGTTACTGACCCGCCAAGAGCTCGAAGTTGGCGTGGTCGCAGAGATGTAGGCCAAGGATCATGTTACTAGCTAGACAGAAGCTTGTAGTCCGGCGTGGTCGCAGAGATCTAAGCCGATGGTCTTGTTCCCACTAGACAAAAGTTTGAAGTCCTCAGATCCTTCCGAGCAAAAGGAGAGCACCCAAAGCTATATAAAGGGGATTGAAATGATGGCAAAATCCAATCCACTAACTCCTCATTACTATCATTCCTTGCTAAGCCAACACAACCACTTCGCCTCTTTCTCCTGTTGACCATGTCTTTTATTCCTGAATCGCCTATTGATGGTGCCTGGGATCCAAACTCCCAAACAAACGCGCGCAGCGGTTACGGCGAAACCAATACTCCCTTATCTTTAGTAAATAATTATCCCCTTGGTTCACAAAATTATCCTATCTTAATCCACTCCGAAGACGAAGATTTCATCGCTGGAGTACATGTAGCAGCCTCCTATGTCACTCGGGTTGTTGAACTCCCGCAACTTCATGTTTTTCGGCAACGCCTCCGCCTCCTTGTCGCCAGAACGCAATTCCAACACAATCAACCGACTAGAAGAGCTCGTCGAAATGGCCGTGCCCGCGGCAGTCGTCCGGTGGTCCTGGAATTCCGCCATGTTGAGCGCGAACTTGAGGCGCTGATAAATGGTAGCTTTGAGATTCAAATGGCCTACTAAGTAAGCCCCTAATTTTTTTATTTTTCACTGAAATTTACTCCTTTATTTTACTAATTTATGCTTCCTATCGGCAACACCAGTCCCCCACTTCTTTTTCTTTTTTTTTTTTTTTTTTTTTTTTTTTAAATCTTGAAAGCCCTTATAGATCTAACTGTCTGAAATGTGAATAGCCATAGAAAATTTAATCTTTCCCAAAAAAGGCAACGAAGCCAGAATAAAATCAGAGTTTTCTTGAATGGAACAGCTTCACATGCGGCGCCGCATACCTGCGCTTGAGTTCTTGACCGTCGAGTTCTTCTAAAGTATATGAGCCACTTTTTTCTTGTGATTTTATGCGGTACGGCCCATTCCAGCGGTTTTCAAAGAGCTTTCCCCACTGACTTTCTAGGGATTTATTGTACACAAGAACTAGGGATCCCGGCGTAAGCGGTCCTCTGTCTGGTTTCTTTTGATTCCAATATTCGACAGAATTTTCCCTGGAGTCCTTCATGTTCTTGTAGGCTTCTTGCAAAATTGATTCTCTCCTCTCCAGTTGGCGAACTCTGGCAAAGAGAAGGTCTGCGGTTGATTTTACTGACTCCCAATCAGTCCCTAAGAAAGTTTCCAGTTCAAGGTCAATTGGTAAAACCGCCGGTTGGCCAAACATGAGTTCATAAGGCGTATAACCAGTGGTTCTCTTCGTAGAAACTCTATCCGCAAAAAGGACAAGAGGTAAGTAGCTGCGCCATTTCTTTCCGTCCGTCCCAGCCAGTTTAACCAAGGTATCTTTAATGGGCTGATGACCTCTTTCTACCATCCCGTTTGCTTCCGGATAATATGGCGTAGTGACTTTTACAATGGATCCTTTCTGCTTTAAGCAATCCTGAAGTTCCTTCCCAAATTCCGCCCCGCCGTCGACTACAACTGTGTGAGGTGCGCCATATCTGAAAATCCATTCGTCCGTAAACCACTGCGCAATCTTTTCAGCTTTAAGAGTTTCCAATCCCACAGCTTCGACCCATCCGGAGAGATCATCTCTTGCAATCACTAGATATTTCCACTTTCCTGCTTTAATATGTACTGTATCCATACTGACGCGCCCAAAAATGGTAGATTTCCCTGTTGCGTGCTTATGTTCCAAAGGTTTCAAGGGGCTTCTCTTCTGACAGGCGTCGCAGGACTGGACCCAACTCTTGACTTTTCTTTTCATGTGCGGCCACCAAAACCTAAGCTTAGTCTGTTTGTAAGTTTCTTCCACTCCTCTATGGCCAAGTTGTTCGTGAAGCGCCTCCAGAATGTGTTCCTGGTATTTTGGATTGCTGATAACTAGTTGCGGGAAAGGTTTATTTCTCTTTTTAAGTTTGCCGTCAGAGACCATGAAGCCGGCAGATTTATGCTTTATTACTTTCCAATCCGCGTCAGAGGTATCTGTTGGCCTATTTAGAGTGAGCAAATATTCTTGAAGCTTGCCCCAAATTCCTTCTTGCTGAAATTGACCGCGCTCCACCCCCAAATTTAAAGTGTTAACTTCTTTGACTCCAAAACCGGGATGAGGCTTAATCCATTTCTCATCTTCGTCAAAATTGGGCTGCTCTCCTTCATCATCGTCTGGCGGTCTTCTAGATAATCCGTCGGGCATAGTGAAAGTTTTCCCAGGGACGTGAACCAAATTATAAGAGAATAATTGAATAAAAGCCACCCAACGAGTCATGGGAGCATTTGGAAGATCAGGTGAGTTAATCATTTCTATAAGGCTTTTAGCGTCCACTAAGAGGTCGAATTGCTGGCCCCAAAGCTGAGTTTGTAATTTTTTTAGGATTTTTGCGACGCCACAGAGCTCCAGTTTTGATTGAGAATATCTGGATTCCACCGGCGAAAAAACCACGGATTCGTATAAGACTAGCCTGTCTTTCTGGTTATCTTCTTGAGTGAGTACTGCTCCTGCCGCAATGTAGCTAGAATCCACCGCTAATTTTATTTTTCCTGCTCCTTCAGAGTAGTCCAATTTTTTTAGAGTTATATCATAACCTACTATCCGTTTCAAAAGATCAAACGCATCCTGGCACTCCTTTTTCCAGTTCCATTCCGCGTCTTTTCTGGTCAATTTTCTAATTAGCGGTGCGGCAAGCTCTGAAAGTCCTTTAATAAACATCCTGACATAGACGCAGACTCCTAGAAAACCTCGAACTTCTGTTGTATTTTTTGGTACCGGCCATGTTTCAATTTTATTTAGCTGTTTTTTCGAAATTTTTCTGCCCTCCCTGCACACAACGTGACCCACAAGATCCAACGCGGGGACGCAGCAGGCAAATTTCTTTCCGGAAATTGTGAGTCCAGCTTCTTCTATTCTAAATAAGATCCGCTCCAGAGTGACGGCGTACTCCCAGATAAATTTCCTGATGCCAGGGTTTTCTGCCAAAGTTTCTTGATTGTAATCTGAAACAGGACCTTTTATACCGCCATCATCAATGAATATACCGACATTTTGAGGAATTTCGTCTTGTAGAATCCACATCATTTGCGCCTGGTATACGGCGACAGAATTGGTTGCTCCTTGTGGTAATCTGGTAAGCTGAAATCGTCCCAGAGGAGTTTCAAAGGTGGTTAATGGCCTAGATTCTAATGATAACTCTCTTTCATCGTAGCCCCCCATTATATCTCCCAGACCGTAGCAAGCTCTCCCGGTAAAAGATTCAATTAATTCTTCCGGTGAAGGCGGTATTCCAGAGTCCTTAATTGTTACTTTATTGAGTTTTTGTAAGTCGTGGACAATCCTGAGCCTTCCATCTTGTTTTTTGACGCAAAAGACTGGGCTAGAGTAAGAGGAATAAGACTGCTCATAAAGACCTGTTCGGATGCGCTCCCGTACTAACTCTATGAATTGATCTTTAATTGCGGCAGGAATTGGAATAGGTCGCTGCTGCCAAGGTTCGTGGGCGATGACGGGAATGATGTAAGGTTTCCCGTAAGTGTGTTTGAGAAGTCCTCTCTCTTCCTCCCGAAAAGCAAGTCCTCCCTGCCGCATTACAATGATATGTTTGAATAATTTAAGTTCTTCAGGTTTGAGCCACCCGGGTGGACCGAAATTAATGACTTTAAGGCGGTCTTCTGTGATTTTCCAAGTAGGGGTAAAATTAGGCGGGTGAGGAGTTAAAGGTGTTACATAAGGATCTCTAGATAAAGGAGGACTACATAAGGGTGAGTTTATGTTCTGCGGCATGAACTGATTTACTGGCTTGATTTTTTTTGACGTTGATTTATATTTTGCCGCAAACACTAACTTTTCTTCTACACTATATTTGGGCACCTTCCAATCACCTACTTCTGGAAGGTGCCAGAAGCTAAAAAATGACTCGAAGTTGTGGCGGAATTGACAGGAAAAGTGGTCTCGTATTTTTGGTTTGATGGGTTTAAAATTGGAACCAGGTAAGTCTGACCATTTTTATTTATTGAGAGGGATTCCACACCACTGTCCTTGAATTGAATAGTAGCTGAGACGTCTATCAACCATGGTTTTCCTAGTATAGGCTGTACCGCCGCAGAAGAGACCCAGAAATGCACTTCTTTCGTAATATTTCCTACTTTAACCGGTACATTTTCCGCAATTCCCAGAATGTCACTCTTGTGTCCGCCAATACCGCGCAGTTTCATAGGTTTTTGAGTAATTATAAGCCCCATTTTCCCCGCTAGATCCCTAGGTAAAAGATTAACTTGAGAACCGTTGTCTAAGAGCGCCTGAATTTGCTTCCCATTAATGGTGACAGCAACATATCCTAAGGGGCAAGCGTAATGCGCTGGACCGCTATCTTGCGCTTCCTCCTCTTCGTCTTCAGAGTTGACGTCGACAGCGTTGGTTGTCTTAGGTTGATCTATAGGAACTCTTTTAGGACTAATCTTCTTTTTGAATGCATCCACGGCGCCGTTAGATATGGCGAAAACTTCTCCAATGGTGAGTTGAATTTTCTCATTTAACATTTGTGAGACCAACTTTTCTTCCGTGTCGGGGAACTGCGTAGCTAATGGTCTTTCCACATAGGTTTTGCGGGCAGGTTTCTCCTTTGTTGGCGCGCTGGTAGAGTCCTGAGGCGTGAGGATTTTAACCTTCTTCGGTGCGGGGTTTTCTTTTCTTGAAGATGCAGGAAGAGGAACTGGGTCATAATCATCCTGTCGAGCAATCTCCAAGATCCTCTCGTCGTCGACGTCCATGAGCTCTTCCTTTGTGTTTCTGACTTTTTTTGCTTTCGAATTGTCTGACCCTTCAGGATATTCTGCACCACTTCTGGTTCTCTTTCCAATGTCGCAGTCAAAAGTGTCTTCCTCCGCATATTCAACCTCCTCAAGCTTTCCAAAAGAGGTCTGGACTTCTGGTGCGCTATCTTCCTTTTTTCCCGTATGCGTTCCTGGCGGTAGATTGATAACTCCCGCTGTTTGTCCTCTGCTTTGGTGATAAGTGTCAACTACGGTTTTAAAAGGCCTGGTTCTATCATAAGGTATTTGAGTTCCGTCTGGTAAAATAACATTGGTTCCTTCCTTCTTTACTAATCCGTTGATTTCGTCCAAGTTAACTTGATTGCACCTGTGGATGGTATGTCCAATCATGTGACAGTAATTACATTTATAGCTAGATGGGGACCGGTCTAGTTGGGCGGGTTTATAAGGAACGTGACTTGACGACACAAATGGAGACGGCTGCTTTTGTACATTCCAGCTAGAGAGGCTTTTAGTAAGTTGATCCATAGCATTATCTTTTGGTTGAGCTTTCTGCGCCGGTGGCTGAATTGTTTGAATTTCTTTCTGAATGTTTTCGTCGTTTAAAATAGCCATAGTCCTAAGTTCTCTATTAATATAGTCCAAGATAGTGTTATACGGCGGAAGAATGTGAGATTCATCCAAGGCCATTTCCATGTGGTTATCTCTTATGAGTTCGCGGTTTACGGCGATCCGGATAGGAAAAGATAAGCAATTTAGAACCGAGTGCCTGATTTCTTCCGCGCTAACCATGTGTCGACAGCGTACTAAGTAGGCTACTAAGTTTTCTAGCTGGATACTGAAATCCTGGAACTCCTTCTGGGTTTTGATTCCCTTCGCCATCGTGGTTGAAATAAGTTTGTCCAAATCATTCCTTGTGTACTGCAGAAGCGGAAGCATTTTTCCCCAACGTTGAACTAATTTAAGCTTGAGTTTTTCCCAGTCGTGTCTTTCCCGCTCCGCCATTTCCTGTACTTCTTTGATTAAAGATTCCCCTTCCAAGAAGAATATAATTTGTAGAGCAATATCAGATCCTTGGGCGCCATCCAATCTAGCCGCATATTCCAGGCGCTTAATAAAATCTCCAATGTCCATGTTTGTACCATCAAAGATAAGTCCTTTGGCGCCAGCTTTGATTTTAAATGGTTTCCTTCCAAATGGTTCTGGGTTATAGGCGGGGAGCTGAATGCTAGTTTGTAAGAAATGTGGCGTAATTTGAGCTGCTGCGCCTGATTGGCGAGTCTGGTTTACGTATTGCGGCGCAGGGCGGTATTGACTGTTTAAAAAGTTATTTCCTAGGAGTGGATCCAACGCTGCGCTTCCTGTGGTCGAAGGGCTAGTATTTCTCATTGGTCCAGGATTAAATGGCACTGAGGGCGCTTGATTTGATGAAAATGTAAGCCCGCTATTCACTATTGGCATAGCTCCGACGTTCCTCGGCGTAACTGACGATCCAGCGTTCCCCGGCGGAACCGACGATCCAACGTCCATCGGCGCAGGCGCTAATCCAACATTTGCTTGTCTAGTATTTCCTCCAAACGGCGGAATTTCCATATTAGATAAATGGAACCTAGGGTACGGTCCGGAGAAAGAGCTTCGTCTGCCGGCGTTAGGCATTTCTTGCGGTATTTCTACGGTTAAGTTTCTAGAGTCTACTAAGTTGATGATATAGTTATTTAAGGTAGAAAGACTTGGGTGCGTCGAGTTTAAAGGTATTTCAGAAGAATTCTAGGTCGGAATTTTGTTTGAAAAGATTTTAAACTAAGAGTAAGAGTAATTTTTCTACTAAGATCAATAGAATTTTTAGAGTAATTTTTAACTAATGTATTTATTTAGCCTAGAAATGACGAGACTATAAATCTAAAGATCTTCAGGCCACTGTTGGGACACCACTTGTGGAACTACTCTTTGGGGGAATAGAGCTTAGAGAGGGATGAGTGCGTGAAAAGCTGCCTCTTAGGTTGGGAGAGTAATATGGGACAAGAATAAGAGTATGGACTCTTAAAGAAAAGTGTGGCTGATGAAGTATTGAGAATAGTGCTTTCTAGACGAAATCAAGGGGGAAAATATACTGTAAAATATGTGGTAAAATAGGCTATGTAATTCTTATTCTGTGACCAGGGATGCAAAGTGACAATCTGATGGGGGACAAACAGAATGGGCCAAAAGACTCTACATTTATAGTGAGGGGACAACAGGTGGTTCTGAGACAAAGAGAAAGATGGGAACAGGGTACAAAAAGCCTCCAACAAGGTGACAAGGCAACAAAACAACAAGGCATCTACTACATGGCTTGGGATGACATAAGAGGAAAACAATAACCATGGCGCATCAGCCGCCATGCATCTGAGAAAGAGTTACGCCTTGCTGGAATATAGAGGAGTTAATTCTAGTGAACACTCAGGGTCCTTCCTAATAGTCTGGCTCTGTTTGATGGTGGACTTTCTCCCACTTTGAACCTGATTTTGTACATATTTTATTACCCATTGTGGAGGGCCATCCATGAAAGTGAATACTGAGAAGTTGAGGCGCCTTGTAGAGATGTTTCTAGGCTATTATGAAGTGTCTGTGGGCGTGGATTACATGTACCAGAGTGATTTCTAGAGGGTGTTTGGCGGTGATTCCTTCCTGGTGAGTGTCTGAGTGATGTAATAAGGTTTTGATTAGGCTCACCACAACATCCCAACCAAACCATTAGTCCCAAAAGAATTCACTGCTCGAATTAGTTTAGACACCATCTTGTATGCTTATTTATATTGATAAATACAGTTTCTTTTTCTGCTGAATGTTCTTTAACCATTGGTTCATTTTTTGTATGTATCTCCTTGGGGTCATGAAATGCAATTATTGACGATCTGAAAAACAACTTTTGAACAGTTAGGTACAATTATTGTTGTCCCAGTCAGAATGCCCACATCTAAGTTCAATGGAAGACTTCCCGTAGGATCTACGCCCCCCGTACAGACTAAAATTTCACAGATCTAAACCTTACTTGCTGGTGAAAAGTGATTGAGATCAAGTTCTCACCAGCCAGTAAGGTTTAACCTGGCCTGACAGATCTGAATTTTTAGCCCACGGGAAGTCATCCAATAGCGCAACAAGACTGTCTGGTTAGCATGTAGACTGATTGATGAGCAATCATGACCATTTATAACACCCTCAGTTTCCAAAATTGGAGAATGGGTGCGGAATTGAGACAACATTGCTATTAATGATGGCTGGTCAGATTGGGCTGAAAGTTCCAACAAGCGATGGCAGAGACTTTATGTTTCATGTCTGACCAATATCAAGGCCGCACATATTACGCTGCACTTAGCGTAGCGGTTTTGTAATTAGCGGTTTCTTGTGGCCGCTACGCTAGTATTACAACGTAGCTTATAATCAGCTACAATTACAGCTACAACATGTTTGGGAAAAAGTGCATGTTTAGCTACAAATTACAGCTAATTAGCTGTAGCGGCCCGCTAATTAGCTGTAATTTAGCTGTAATTTAGCGTTAGCAGAGCTTAGCGGGTTGATATTACAGCTAAAGCTAACAGCCTGGAAGTTTAGCGGCTCTCAGCTATATTTAATTTCTAGCGGCGCTAATGTAATTAGCGTAATATGTGCGGTCTTGCCAATATGATCAACATCTGCTCTCGAGGCTACCAAGCGGATGATTGTCACATCCATCATTTGTCTTATCATTCCAATCCGACATTGCGGCTTATAACAGATCAGTTACCCTGATCACATTTAATCAATACATTCAAAAGAAAACAAAACAAGCCTGCTCTAACTATGAAAAAAAGATAAACCAGAAGGATTGACTGACAAGATATAGGATAGAACCTTTCCGGTTAAAACGCAAGAACATTTAAGATGCATCTTGAGGACAGAAAAAATCTTCTCAATGTGTACATATACAGAATTAAAAATCAATCATAAAACAAACCAATAGTCCGGCGAGGTAAAACCTGGTAAAACTCCAAGTCCAGCCGGGTGATTGAACCCAATAATGCAGCTTAAAACACCATCATCTAGAGATATTGCCGGCATGAGTCACAAATCCCATGGCAATAGCAAGGTTTGGATTGATTGTTTTTTGGATCAGGTTTCAGATTTGAGTTGGCAGCAGGAATTGGTCGAGAATTCAGATTCAGTCGGTTGGTGGCAGCGGGTGGGGGGAATAGGGGGGTACCTGGCAGAAAGCAAAGCCAGTACCCAGCCAGAGTTGATGGCTAATTTGCATATGGGAGCCGGCCAGAGCTGGATTTTCAGGATTGCACCTAGCGTCCGATATCTGCAGCCTCACAGTTCATATGCAGGCGCATGCACAACCTGCAGGCTCTGATTTTTGTTTTTTGCTTTTTCTTTTTTGGGACCCAGCGACATCCTTTTCCAAAAGTGCTGTACACACTAGGCGCAGAGCAACAACGGAACGTACGGCCTGTTGTAGCTCGCTACGTAATCTTAGGTAAAGATTACGTCTCACTACAGTATATGTCATGACTGACATATACGATGGTCTTGACGTGACATCTCCTTCTCACGGTGCTCATCACTCTTCTCCAGTTTCCTCTCTGACATAATGTGTACTATAAATAAACTTGTATTTCTAGTCACATTATGCTTTTGTCCTTCATGCAATCTAGTGATTAGTCTTCTTCCCTTGTATTTCCATACTTATGGTATTCAAAATTGCATAAGATTTTTTGACATAAAATCAGAAACTGCAATTTTGGCTGGGAGATGTCACTTTAAGTTTTATGCACGCTGAAATCTCCCAGCCAAAATGGGCTTTATGATTTTATGTAAACAGTGGCATATGCAATTTTGAATACCATAACTCGTGCCTCTTTACGGTGTGAGAAATAAGAGCTGGTTAGCTGGTGTAGAATGTCCGCTGACCGCCTTCTTCAAGAATATTGATGTCCGGGCTGTGTGATTGTCGGTAACTCGGCTCCGCACTGCTACTTTCCGCTAGCCTTCAGCGCTCCTCTACTGAGCCTGATCTATAGCTTAATAATCCGCAAGTGAATAAAGCTCCGCACTTCGTAAGCACAAGAATCCGCAGTAACTCTCCAATAAGAATAAGAACACAGATAATCTCCCAATAACTCTTGTACGTCTGTAGCTGTAAGTACAATGGTGAGTCAAATCTGTAATAATTCATAGGATAAAGATAATAGGATGAGGAAAAGAGAGAGAGAAAACCCTGAGCCACCCCTGTCCTTCCCTCCACGCATGTCAGCGTTCCCACCCGATCCCGCACACCTGACACTTTCCCGCACTAGTCCTCCAGCTCCGCCTGCTATCCCGCTCGTCACTCTCCCAGACTCCGCTCCTCTCCGACGCTTGTCCTCCCACCGTCCTCTGTCTAGCCCCCGTCAGTCGTTCTCTCGCCACCGCCTTCATCCCGGTTCCACCCGCTGGTGGAACCCGCTCTGGCTTTCATGGCTCACCCGCTGACGCGCCACTGCTACCATTCCACGTGTGTAGTCCTGCCGCAGTCCAGCCCTGTCTTTTCCGCTCCAATCCAAATACCCAATCCGAAATCCGCAATCCGCAATCCGCGATCTGCAATCCGCAATCTGTGCATTCCAATCCGCGCGTGAATTTCCGTAAGCTTTCCTAGCGTGCTTTCCTGACCTCATCCTCAGTGCTTATGTCACCGGAATGCACTCTGCCTGAGCGGCTTTGTGCATTCCCCGCCCGCGCTATCCCCGCGTGGACATTCTACCGCGCTCACCTATATGAATCACCACAACGGCCAGGTAGAGTTTTTCTATGTAGCGCTCTTGCTGACTGGTGCCAATCACCAATGTCTCAATGGCCAGGGTTGGTGACGGCCGCCACTGAGCTAAACACACAGTTGGTCTTACTGGTGATATTTGGATATTAGATCATATAGCTTGGCCCCTCAAATGGAGCTTGAAGCATATATTCCAACATCTTGAGGTATGTCTAAGGGTTTACTTTCCACTAATCTAATAGCAAGGTAAAGGTAATGTAAAGTCTGTCCAACCTGATATATTTGGCATAGACTTATCAAGCTTGTCCACTCTGATTTAATGGCATAAACTAGGCTAGTGAATGGTGACCAGTGATCTGGATTGCTGGGACAGGATCTGATGGGGAACAAAAGGCAGGGCCAAAGAGGGCAGACTATATACATAATATTATGGGGCTGAGTTGTGGTTGGAATAAAAGATGAAACAGTGAAAATTCTCAATCAAGGGGCTGAGGCTGAAAATGCTATGGGGACAGGAAGTTCTGAGAAGAGGCTGAAATGTGGAGAGACAATGAAACATCAGAAGAAAGGGATTACATGTCATATGAGTGGCTGCAAAGGGAAGGGCTGAAACCAAAGGAGACAAAGGGTAACCAGGATGGGATCTCTATGGTTATTACATGTGTGGCTAATGCCAAGATGGGGTTGTTATGCTGGATTGGGAAGAGAGAAAAAGATGATGAATATCCAGGGTCTTTCCTAATAGTCTGGCTCTGTCTGATGGGTGACTTTCTCCCACTTGTGCCTAGCTGGGTGCTTGAGGATTATTGAGTTGGTGTAGGTGGGTATCCAGAAGGTGGGGAAAAAGGGTGAAGAGAGAATGGGGGGCCTGTTGATGGGTATGAGTTGTCCTGGCCTTGATCCTTAAGGGAGCTGGGTGCTTGAGTATTCCAGAGAGGGTTATATTGAGGGGAAAAGACTTTGATTTTGGTGCCATATTCAGGATTGGCTTACCACAACGGCCGGCCCCACCCATCCTGGGAAGCTCTGGATGGACAGTTTCGGCCATTGGAAGAGCTGCGTCGCGCTTTTCGTCCCTTTGGTTTTGGGGGAAACAGCCGTTGGCACAGGTTTGAACAACCCCCACCAGCGGTACTTGCGTGGCTCAAAGTTCAAAACCCTGCGCCCACCTGACGCAGGAGTCATACACCACGGCTGCAACCAAACTATTTTGAGTGGTATTCAAAACCACTCAAGAAAGCTTTCAATTGAATTCAGATTGGATGTTGGGTCCCGGCCCCCGCGGAAACCACTTTGAGAAGTTTTGCGAGAGTTCCATGAAATAGTTTCCATTTGGTTAATATTTGGCTTTTGAAACCGGAAACGTTGGCAGGCAGTTGTGAAAATGGTTTGCCCGGCGAAAAACGTTCCCTCCTGAAACATTCCCAAATCAATTGAATTTGGTTGCAGGTTAGCAAAACCTTTTGGGACCCAAAAACCAATGTTTTTGTGAAAGCCCAAGACGTTCTGGACTCAATTGGAAAAGTTGGATAACTTGGGCCAAACGTCCTATCTGGTGAAAAATGTTCTCCAGAACTTCCAAAGTTGATCAAACTCAGTGCCTGCCCGTGATCCTTTGTCAAAACGTTTGCAATTACGCCCAGCTATCCTGCTGTTGGTTTGGAATTATTTGCTGGGCGCAGACATTTGGACTGTTGCTTTACACACTGAGAGTCTCAAGTATCTGGCTTCAATTTCAGGGTTTGAGGGTAACAATCATAACAGGGGGGGGCATAGAAGTGAGATAAATGGGAGGGAGGGTCTGCAGGGCTACTTAGTCAAAAGGTGGAAGGAGGGATGAGATAGGACCCAAAACTAGGCTTCACTAAATTTGTTTGCATTGGCTAGCGCTGGGGTCACTAATTCTTCACCTCCTTGCCGATGGTAGGCAGCGATTTCTTCTTCTACCTCCACGGCTGTTGGCATAGCACAGTCAGCTGCGGTGACACAGTCAATGGTCTTTTTGCCATCCCAGAGGGCTGCATCCTTGCAAAGGATGAGCCGGGCAAAGCCAAACCTGTACATTGGCGATTTTCCAATCTGGAGGGCAAGGTCTGCGTCAAGCTGACTCCAAAAAGTGTGCTTCTCACCTTGATTGTTTTGGGTGATTCAATTGAGGTTGAAGATTAGGCGCATGTGAGCGAGTCGCGCTTTGGCAGGAGCATTCACCTCTCGGAGTATTGTGGCGGGATCGGAGTCCTTGTAGCGGGGTAACATTGCCAAGAATACGCTGGTGACAAGGTCAGACAACTGCGGGACTGGAGCGGGCGGTTTGCCAGTTGTGGGGAGGTGATCTTGGAGCATGCTGACAATCTTGTACTTTTTGGCCTTCAGCGCAAGCGTGATCATTGAGTCAAGCTCCAAGTTCCATTTGGCGTTGTCTGCATAGTTGGGTGGGAGGTTGAATTGGTTGGGGTGCTTCAGTTCATGCTGCCTAATGGTGGCCTGCTCCATAGACCCGTTAGTCTTCCTTGCGTGACCTGATAGACAACAAAACCTGACCTACTTTTATAACGGAAAATGGGGTGACGGCTGCGGTGGCCTTGCAACTGGTGAGCCGTCCATACACATCAAGCTCCCCTTTGACTAAGAGAAGATGGAGGTTTGAGCGCAAAAACGCCTTGAGACCTGAAGCAGTATTGGATTTGGCCGCCGCAGGGCCCTCGTCTGCGGTGACCTCCTGTGCCTGAGGTTTCAACTCGGCAACAATGTTGCTGACGAGTTCGGCGGCCTGAGGTTTCAACTCAGCAACAATGTGGCTGACGAGCTCGGCTTTCATGTCCTGAAGACCTGCAAGGATTAAAACAACCGCGGCAGGCCATTTTTTGTGTTCAGGTATCTGCTCGCAATGGGTTTGGGTTAGCTTTCATGTTAGGGTTCACTTTTGCCTGGCACTCACGTCAAAAATCGGGCTCGCCACACGGATGAATTCCGCTGTGTTGCTGATATTAGCGCGAAGCGCACCAATGTTTTCTCTGACAAATTAGAGGGTATCAGGCCAAATCGAAGCACCCGAAAGGTCAGATCGGACAGATCTTGAGCTATTGGCCACTGAGGCGGGTGGTTCTGATGCTGCCGGACTGCTGTAGCTTTGCGGCACCGCCGGGGCGCCTTCTGGGCCATGTTGACTGGACCTATGGCCAAGACCTACATTGGGTGAGGGTAGCGTGAGGGGGCCGCGTGCTGATGGCGAATGTGAGATATCTGGTATGCGGCCGTGGGCGTGGTAGGGGCCGGAGCTGTTATTGGTAGGGGTATGTCGGATAGGACCAACCCCACCTGAGTCGCTTGTGTGTGGTGTGCCTGGGGGCTAGTGTAGTACGCTTGGCGGGTTTAGTGCTCCTGTAATGAATCAATGGCGGATGCAGCGGGAGACTTACTTTGAGGGAGGCCTGCTGGGGTCATTATTTGGGAACCTGGGTGGCCTTGCAACGCATGGTGTCCTGGGGTCATTATTTGGGGACCCCGTTGGCCTTGCAACGCATGGCTTGGGGCTGGGGCCAAAGCTTCATCAGCTGGTGGTGCAGCATTGGCAGGGGTGAGGTTCAAGGCACACTTACTTCCGGGAGGCATTTGGGGATGGTACCCGGGCACTGGGTCCTGTGCATATGAGCCGGGTTGGTATCCGCCGCATATGGGGCCGAGCGACCTGTCCAAAAGGGGGGGTCGCGTCTGTGCAATTGGGCCGGCGGCGAGATCTGGTTGCATGTCATCGTGTATGGAATCCCAGTCTTTGGGTCCTGGCATGGGCCAGTTGCCTTGAGCATCTGGCTGAGGAACGTGGGCTGGGTGGGGGGTGATGTGGTTTGACTGCGTATTCATATTGTGCGGTATGATATGTACACTATGTGCAGCTAGTTTGATGCTACAGATCACGAAACATCAGTGGTCAGTATGATGTCAGTGGATCACAAGTTGGGGATGGAACTCACCCAAGCGGTATTGGAGACAGACGGAACAACAAGGGCAGAAGATTGGAAACACGGAGCTGACGGAACGGGGCGGGCAGAAGCAAGATCTGTGACAAGGAGTTGATGGAACAACAAGGTCAGACGGAACGGCGAGGGCAGCGAGTATGCGGAACGAGATTCAGCAAGTAGACGGAACAACGAGGGCAGATCGGTATCATTCAGTGGAAGGGCCGATGGGAGTATTGTGTGGACTCTGGAGGGGTTGCGTGATCTCGGACTTGGGTGAAAAATGAATCATCAGAGTCGGGTGCTCCAAATTGATCAGGTGGAGACATGTATCATTGCCACGGGGGGCTGCGCACCACACCACCCCACACGGTTTCACTGCTCTGTTGGGTGGTGCTGCACCCTCTGGTCCAAAGTTCAAAACCCATCAAGTAATTATTCTTCTTATAGCTCCCCCTCCACATCACATCCTCCCCTCACACCCACCCACCTTAGATCCACTCCTCCATCCTCATTTGCCCCTGCTAGCGCCAGTTGTGCTAAATTGCTCAAAAGACTTTAACTATATTCTCAGTTATTTTAATTAAAAATAAGCCAACAATGTCTGATATACCTGGTAGGTTTGATCCCTCCTGAATTTGTTTGCAATTACATACATATTTTACTAACCATTTCTGGTCCCTTTACTTTAGGTTTTGAAAGGCTGCCCCCAAGGAATGGCCAACTAAAATACAGGTGTCTGATATGTGGTAATCAAACTTGTCATGCAAGGAATATTCCGGCCCACCTAAGATCTTGAGGCCATTTGGATAGATGGGCTCATGTCCAAGCACTAATGAGGCTACACACTCCTCCTCCTCCACCTCCACCTCCTCCTTCCCCTCAATTTGTTGATCAAGCCCCAGGCTACGTAGGAATGAAATGGACATGGAAGATGTCAAATATTATGTTGCACAGTTACCTTCAGTTGAACCACTACCACCCCCAATGATGGTTGATCCAATGGATCCTGCAGATTTTGGCCAGGAAGCAGATGATGATTCATCATCTGATGGTGGCTCACAATGTAGTTTAGACTTGCATGATTTTTATGCTGATGAAGAGGCCATTATTCAAGCAAACTTGAATCAGTCACATACCAATCAGACTGGTCATAAATACCAAGTTGATATGAATAGTCCCTGGTACCCTTTCCCCAACAAGGAGGTACATGCCACCTCTTGTGTGTTGCAAAGTGTTAATAGTTAGCTGATTATTGGGATTTCCTTGGGGGTCCAAAGTACTTAATTGGTACCCTGATTCTGGGCCACTTGCACACAATCTTGTCCTCCCAGATTTATGATAAGATCCGGTCCATATTATTATTGTGCAACATGGACCTTCCCCACTGGGACACCATCAGAAGGGCCCGGACCCGCATAAGTGACAACATCTTGAAATATGAAATCAAGAAAAACATCTCTGTATTCCAAAACAAGACTTACATGATCAGCTTGAAAGATCTCATAGCAGGGGTAATAAAGATATTTCACTTTGGGTGTAACATGTTAATGAGGAAGCTGATTAATTCCATATGTTTAATCCACCAGGAACTGGCCAATCCTCTTGTTTCCAAACACATGGAGTTTTACCCCCATGACCCAAAGGGTAAAAACATCTACGCACTGTGTCAAAGTATCAAATGGAGAGAGGATCTTCCCCGGGAGTGCCGAGTGCAAATGGTTAAAGTTCACAACAAGCATTATTATATATATGAGCCAGTCACAGTGTTGCAATCACATGGACCTGATATAATAATGATTCCAGCATATTTTTACAAATACAAGGATATACTATACTCCAAATGCATCAGGCCTAAATACTACAATATTGTGGAAATCCACAACAATGTAAGGATTAATGTCACACAGATTTTGATTCCAGAGCACCTGCCGTATACCCACCACCTTCTTGAGGAAATCCCAGTATCACACTTCTGGCTGAAATATGATGAAATAATCACATCTGTAGGCGGAGTACTGTTGATTGCAAAATGCAATCACTGCATATCTGGCAAGGGGTTTTCCTTCACACTCACTAAATATTGGTGAATTAAAACTGACTTTCCTATTCATTCAGAAAGTATTACTGGTGGTGGCACCAGGAAGATTCCAGTTCCAAATTGATGGCGGAAGGAAGCAAATGGGAAGATAATACGTCATGTACCTATCACCTTGTATGCAGATGACACGTCAGGTAACAAGTCCAAGCGATGGAATAAGCACAACTAATTTTGCTTTACCCTCAGTGGCCTGCCCCCAAGCCTCTCAAACATGGAGTACAATTGCCATTTTATGTGCACATCTAATCGTGCCGGCCCTCTGGAGCTTGCTGAACCCATAGTTCAAGAGTTGAAGTAAGCTAACCTATCACTTTTATGACAAAAACCTGTAATGATTGACCTGATAAATTTGCAGTGAATTGGCCACAGCAGGTAGTATTGCTTATGATTCAAGTGTTAAGCAAGAAGTTGATAAATTCAGAATAAATAAAATTGATTTCAGTAAAAACAAAAATAAAATAGAAAACAATGATGATGAATTTTTACCTAAATAAAACAGGAACAAGGATGAGATGAGAAAACAGGAGAACCTAAACCACCATACAACTAGGACTTTTAGGGCTAAGAATTGAGCCACCTAGACTAGTGACCTCAACGAGCAACCGCGCTTTGATTTGATGTTTGATTGACTTAGTCGCCGGTTGAAGGAAGATGTCAAGATGAAGGAAAAAGAAAATTGGTGACCGTCTACTGGATCGAGGAGTAGCGGTCAACTGCTTCCGATTTGAAGTTTACACACTCGTTGACGTCATTGAAAACCATAGTCACAAGCCGTGAGCCGTACCACTACGCACCGTGCGCCTCAGAGCGCCCGCGTATTCCAACAGAAGTCATGTTCATGACTGTTATGCTTGCATTTGTTGGAGATTCACCCATGGCTGCCGAAGTGAACAATACACCAAACCCAGGAACCTCCAACAACCCCTGTCGCATGTGTGGACTGCAATGCCCTCAAGGGGAGGAAAGATGCAAAATGGAATACCTCAGACAATTTTTTGGCCACCCTCATATGCCACCACCACACACATGGCAAGAAGCAATAGACAATACATATGACTTATGGGAAACCTCCCAATTGGGCACCTAAAAGGAATGGGTCAGCCTAAAGGCACCCCAAAAATTTACTTCATGAACGCCAAAAAGGGGTGCCGCTGAAATGTACCCCAAACCACTTGGGGTGTACTTTTGCGCACCCCTGTGAAGATGGGGTACAGCACCTCATACCCCAGGTAATTTGGGGTGAGCCGCGGGGTACCCCAAAACCAGTGAAATCTGTGGTGTACACAGCCACAACACCCCATCATACTGGGGTGCAAACCCCCAGTACTCCAATATGTCACCCTGTGAAAGGGGTGGGCCACTCAACACCCCAGATGTATCTGGGGTGCCGCACCCACCCGCCCGACTACACATGGACAGTCATTGAGGGGAGTGGCACCCCTCGATGACCATCACAGACCGGTCATCAAGGGTGCTACTCCCCTTGATGACTAGCACAATCCTTCATCAAGGGTAGTAGCACCTCCCCTCAATGACCAACACAGACCAGTCATTGAGGGGGGTGCTACATACTCTCCTCGATGACCGGCACAGATTTGTCCTTCAGAAGAATAGCACCTCCCATCAATGACCGGCACAGATCGGTCATCAAGGGGAGTAGCACCCCTCGATGACCAACACAGACCGGTCATCAAGGGTGCTGCTCCCGTCGATGACCAGCACAATTGTTCATCGAGGGGAGTAGCACCTCCCCTTGATAACCAACACAGACTGGTCATCGAGGGGGGTGCTACTCTCCCTCCCCTCAATGGCCGGCACAGATTGGTCATAATTGATTCCTCCCCTTGAAGACCAATCTGTGCCGGTCATTGTGGGGAGGTGCTATGTACTCCCCTTGATGAATGATTGTGCCTGACATCAAGGGGAGCAGCACCCCCCTTGATGACCGGTCTGTGTTGGTCATTGAGGGGAGTAGCTCCCCTCAATGAATGATTGTGCCGGTTATTGAGGGGAGTAGCACCCTTGATGACCAGTCTGTGTTGGTCATTGAGGGGTGCTACTCCCCTCGATGACCGATTGTGCCGGTCATCAGGGGAGTAGGACCCTTGATGACCGGTCTCTGTTGGTCATCAAGGGGAGTAGCACCCTTGATGACCAGTCTGTAATGGTCATCAAGGGGTGCTACATACTCCCCTTGATGACCAATGTGTGCAGGTCTAACAAGTCGGGCGGGTGGGTGGGGGAGTAACTCCCCTCAATGGGGTGCGCAACTGATGTACACCATTTCACTTGGTGTACTGTTCATTAAATTTCACCCCAAAAATTGAAGCAGTCTGGGGGTTTCAACACCCTCACCCCAATGTTTTTGGGGTAAGCAGGTCTGCACACCAATAAATTGGGGTACTCCAGAAGTGCACCCCAGTAATATTGGGGTGCACATGTGGGTACACCAAAATTTTGGTGTACATGAAGTAAATTTTTGGGGTGCCTTTAGGCTGACCCAAAGGAATTTGAAAGAAAGCATCAAGCATATGGAATCAGGGACCACATCAATTTTGCATTAATTGACCTGAAACTCTCTGATTATGAAGAAAGGTTGAGAATAGTCAAAATGCAGGCAGATACCCCCAAAAGGATGATTAACCCCTTTGCTCATTTGATAGCATTTGATGGTTGCAAGGATACTCCAATGGAAATACTACATGTCATACTTTCTGGGGTTGTCAAATACCTTTGGAAAGATTTCATGGGTCAACTGAAAGAATCTGATCACCCAGAACTGGAAGCACGCTGGCGCGCATTCAATACAGAAGGAATGAATGGTCCTCCAATTCAGCCCAAATATATGATACAGCATTACAAAAGTCTCATTGGAAAAGAATTCCGACTGATTCTCCAGGCCACCCCATTTGTACTGTTCCCCATGATGAGTGAGGAACAGCGGGAAATCTGGACATCATTAACCCAGATTGCAAGTATGGCTTTTCAGACCCATATAAACAACATGGACCAATATATCTGGGAGCTTGAAAATTGCATTCATCTCTTCTTATATCATGTCTGTATCATGAATGGGAGGTGGGCCAACAAACCCAAATTTCATCACCTCTTGCATCTCCCAGGATCTATCCGCAGATATGGCCCAGCAAGCTTGTTTGAAACTGAAAAATTTGAAAGTTTCAATGGTGTGATCAGGAATGCCTCAATTCATTCCAACCGGCTCAGCCCCAGCAGGGATATAGCCACAAGCTTCAACAACTACAACATTATTAGGTTGCTTTTATCAGGAGCAATACTATTTGACCACGAACACCAAAGATATTTCCAAGCCTCACCAGAAATTAGAGCACTTTTTGAAAATAATCAGTTCATCCAAAAAGCCATGGGATATAATTCACATTGGTTTGGGTGTGGGCAACTCAAACCAACTATCCACGGCCATAGAGGGGAACCCAAAGCTGGAGAACTGGTTCCAGTTCCTCTGTTGAGAAATTTTCCCACACTCCTCATCACAAGGGTGAATGCAGTCAGAGTGGATGAGAAAGAAATTATCTGGGATGGGACATTTGTCAAGATAAATCAACATCAATACTGTATTGGCCAAATATTTGTGCTAACTTCTCATGCCCATTTTTCCTTGTAACAGGTCCAGGAAAGAGAGTGTCCTCATGGTATTATTTTCTGTGTTGAATCCATATGGGAAGTGGGAAATAATCAGTTCTATGCCAAAATTCAGAGATGCATAAAAACAGGCACCCAGGCAGAAAATAACATGACCATACTTGTTAAGCAGTTGGAATTTCAATATGTACCAGCACAGGTAAGGATTGCTGTTCATTTTATTGTTGAAATTTGGACTTGTTGGAATTGGTTAACAATTTACCATTTTTCTCTTTATTTTTCTAAAATTATCAAAACTGGATATCAGCTTTAAATTCTCAAAATCTTGGGGCTTAAATCTGTCAAGTTGGGGGAGGAGCCCACATTCTTTCACAACTTACTCTTTCATTAACGTCCTCCCTCCATAAGTATTAGCCCACATTCTTTCACAACTTACTCTTTCATTACCGTCCTCCCTCCATCAGTATCAAAAATCTTACTTACCCCCGACTCAAAATCTCTTCAATAAATTTATAGAAAAAATAACCCATCAAACAAATCTACCTCCTAGGCATGAGACTAAACTGTTTAAACAACAACAAAAAAATCTATCATATCATATTAGTCTTTTTTTTTTCTTTTTTTTTTTTTCAAGTTGGGGGAGGAACTCACTCTTTTTACATAGTCATTCTTTTTCCCGCCTTCCCCCCTTCACTCTTCTTCTATTTTATTATCATCCTCCATCATTCAGATCAATTCACTCACAATTCCAACTCAAATTCACTCCTTCAGAACTCACACTCTTTTTTACTCCCTTTTTTTTCTTGACTTTATACTCTAAACTCACTTTCTTCAAGGTTGAGGACAACCTGCTAAGTTGGGGGTGGGACTATCAATTACATCTTTAGTTTCAATTTTTTTCAATTCTTTTCGCCTGAATCAACACAAAACTTAAGGACAGACTAGTCGAGGCCATTAATCTACTCGGATCAGGTTTTCATTGCGACTCGGATCAGGTTTTCTTTGCGACTCGGATCACTCTTTTTTTTGGCTCGGATCAAGGGCAGCGGATCAATCCCAGTTACAGACAAGGAAGAAGAATTTATAGCAAGGGCTAAGAGTTTTAGAGCGACTACATACTGGAACAATGGAGAAGAGAAGTAGGGGGGCAGAAGCCCTTTTATGTCTTTGCAGCACCCAGAGGATCAATGAACTTGTAGCAAGCCAAGACTCCTATTCAATCTGATAGCAAGACCCACGGCCAATGATATCACTGCAAGAAAAACTCTAGAAACTGCTTGCAGTTGAGATGCAGCAAGCTTGAATCAAGCCTCAGCTCAAGCTGGAGTCAAGCACCCAAATTCCATGCTGGTGCACCTTGAGTGTGTACCTTGTTCAGAATCTCAATGCTGAACATGCTGTAGTGCTCATGCAGTAGGCTGAGGCAAATTTTCAACCTAGCAAATGAGCATACCCCTGAGCAACATTTTATTTGCTTTTAGTAAACACTCCATCTGCCATTGAATCCAGCCAGAATAGAATAACAGGGGTATGTACACTTGAAAGGGATATCTACATATGAAAGGAATATGTACGCATGAAAGAGGAATGTGATAAGGTGTATTAACACATAAAAGACACAAAGGATTAAAGGGGTATGTATGCATGAAAGGGGTCTTTGCACATGAAAGGGATATGTAAACATCACCTGAATGATGAAAGGTGTATTGAAAGGGATGTAAAAAACTCAAAGGGGACATGTAAACATCAAACACCAGGAAAAATCAGTAGTCACTAGATGACAACTGACATGACACCTGCTCCAGCTGGCTATCCAGCCTCTAGTGCAATTTTCACAAGCTGATCCTCAGCTTTGTCCCAGGCCCAGCTGCTGCTCAGCCTTGGCCCAGGCCCAGCTGCTGCTCAGCCTTGGCCCAGGCCCAGCTGCTGCTCAGCCTTTGCCTGAGCAAGAACGGGCATTGATAAATGCACACCCGTCCCCCGGGGGCACGCCCACGCCCACCCCCTTTGAAAAGCTTTATCAAGGGCGTGCGAGGGCGTGCACGCCCCCACATAGGCGTGACAAGCGTGCACCGTGCCTGCTCGCCGAGAGCCCCTCGGTGGGCAGGTGCATGTACATACATATACCTGCTCGCCGAGAGCCCCTCGGCGGGTAGGTGTATGTATCCCTGCTCGCCGAGAAGGATAACTCTCGGCGAGCAAGTATACAAACACCTGCCCGCCAAGCCTGCTCACCTAGAGCCCCTCGGCGGGCAGGTACAGATCCCACCTCGCCGAGAGCCTTGCCTGCTCGCGAGAAGGATAACTCTCGGCGAGCAGGGCATGTATACCTGCTCACCGAGAGCCCCTCGGCGGGCAGGTGCATGTATACCTGCTCGCCGAGAGAAATTATCGGCGAGCAGGCATACAGATCCCACCTCGCCGAGAGCCTCTCGGCGAGAAGGTATACATACACCTGCCCACCAAGCCTGCTCACCGAGAGCCCCTCGGCGGGCAGGTGCATTTATACCTGCTCGCCGAGAGGAATCCTCGGCGAGCAGGCATACAGATCCCACCTCGCCGAGGGCCTCTCGGGAGCAGGTATACTTGAACCTGCCCGCCGAGGGGCTCTTGGCGAGCAGGCTCGCCGGGCAAGTGTTTGTATACCTGCTCGCCGAGAGTTATCCTTCTCGGCGAGCAGGCAAGGCTCTCGGCGAGCGGGGATATGTATGCCTGCTCGCCGAGAGGTGTATGCCTGCTCGCCATGGATTTCTCTCGGCAAGCAGGTATACATGCACCTCCCGCCGAGCCCGCTCGCCAAGAGCCCCTCGTCGGGCAGGTGCAAGTATACCTGCTCGCCGAGAGGCTCTTGGCGAGGTGGGATATGTATGCCTGCTCGCCGAGGAGGTATAAATGCACCTGCCCGCCGAGGGGCTCTCGGTGAGCAGGCTCGGCGGGCAGGTGTATGTATACCTGCTCGCCGAGAGGCTCTCGGCGAGGTGGGATCTGTATGCCTGCTCGCCGAGGATTTCTCTCGGCGAGCAGGTATACATGCACCTGCCCGCCGAGGGGCTCTCGGTGAGCAGGTATACATGCACCTGCTCGCCGAGAGTTATCCTTCTCGGCGAGCAGGGATACATACACCTACCCGCCGAGGGGGGCGGGCAGGTGTTTGTATACCTGCTCGCCGAGAGTTATTCTTCTCGGCGAGCAGGCAAGGCTCTCGGCGAGCAGGTGCATGTATACCTGCTCTCCGAGAGGCTCTCGGCGAGGTGGGATCTGTACCTGCCCGCCGAGGGGCTCTCGGCGAGCAGGTATACTTGCACCTGCCCGCCGAGGGGCTCCCAACGAGCCATGGTGCACGCCCGTGAACGCCCATGTGGGGGCGTGCACGCCCTCGCACGCCCATACAGCGGCGTGCATGCCCTTCGACTCGCACACCCTTGATAAAGGGCGTGCGGTCCACCTGACCGGTCCGCATATTCCCCCCTTGAAGGATTGTTCCCGCGCGCGCGGGAGACATCCTTCAAGGGTGTGTTATGTACACCCAACCAGCGCCACACGCCCTTTTCAAAGGGCGTGGGCGAGGGTGTGCCCCCGGGGGACGGGTGTGCGTTTATCAACACCCGTTCTTGCTCAAGCAAAGGCTGAGCAGTGGCTTTTCCTGTGCCAAGACTGAGGGGCAGCTGGGCCTGGGCCAAGGCTGAGCAGCAGCTGTGCCTGGGACAAAGCTGAGGAGCAGCTTGTGAAAAATGCAAGCTAGAGGCTTCAGCTGTGCCAAAATGGGCACTGAGCTGTGTGCCAGCCAGCCCTTAACTAGCAGATGGAGTAGCTTTGGAGCTGAAACCAGAGCTGTGTTATGTCAGTTGTCATCAACTGACTACTTTTTTTTCCTGGTGAAAGGGTCATGAATGCATGATGAAAAGGGTATGTACACATTGTGAAAGGGATACATGCACATGAAAGGGATACACACATGAAAGGGGTATGTGCACATAAAGGGGTATGTACACATTATGAAAGGTGAATGCATAAAAAAGGGACATGTGCACATGAAAGGGGGATGTGCACATGAAAGGGGAATTGGCAAAGGTATCAACTCAGTATTTTGGAGTGTGCATGTACTCAGTTTTTTGTACCTCAGACTCACTCTTGCATAAATTATACAATGTGCATGGGATCAAACAGTGCTTGATTCTTGCATGAGGCACAGCTTGCCTTGAGCTCTTGCATCTCAACTGCAAGCAGTTTCTAGAGTTTTTCTTGCAGTGTATCGTACAACAACCGAGCTCAGATCGGGCCAAACTAAACCACCTGCAGGGCAAGCGCACGACTCGCCAGCTTGAACAATCATGGCATTGGTGGCGGCAAGCTTAATCTGGCAGCTAAGGAGGCCATACACGACTTGAACCGGTTGTGTGTCTCTCCCTGTGACTACCTACTCAACCTGCACAACAGAAACCAAGTTCTCTAATCAAGAGATTGGAGATACTGGGATTACCCCCCAAGGGGGGTACTCACTAGCAGTACACTTCATTCACTACGCACTTCGATCCAAACCCAAACACCTGAGCGCTTCAGAGAAACAAGCGGTTGCCCAAGGACTAGCTTGGCAGCATACGGGATGGTGGCGTTGGTGGCGTACAGGCCTGCAGAGAGAAACGAGCGGTTGCCCAAGGACTAGCTTGGCAGGATACGGGATGGTGGCGTTGGTGGCGTACAGGCCTGCAGATCAAGGCTTTGTTTGGTTTCAAGTCGGTCGAGGGTTGAGGTTGGCGAAGTCAAGAAGGTAGCGGAAGGTTGGTTTATATCCATACCCCCTCCATGGGGATGGTCGATATCCCGAGCCAGAACAAGACATGGCGGGCGGGCGCGAGCAGCGCAGAACACCCGGGCCCAAAGCCCGACCAAACTTAGACACTGGGACCAGTCCACGGGCCCCTGATCAAAACTCGATAACCAAGCCTCGCGGCTCCAGGCGCGCGCACCCTACCAAGAGCAGCTGACGCGACTGCAGCGGCAACTACGGCAGCTCGACGTCAACTACCATGGGACTGCGCGACTGCGCAGCTTCAGACTGCGCGACTGCGCAGCTTCAGACTGCGCGACTGCGCAGCTGCAGAATGCGCACAGCACTTCGACTCCCAGAAACTTCAAAAATTTCCCTTTAAGAAAAGTTGGAAAAACCACAATAATCAATTTCTTGGCCAATATTCAACCCGCTCAGTCTCTCAGTCACCGCACCCAGAAGACGTTTAAAGGCCCGTTTCCAAAGGTTTCCTCATTTCACCTGGTAAAAACTCAAGCCTCAAGCTTCCAGAATTCAAGATACAGCACTTTTCCGGTGGAATTGTCTGGGGACAGACAATAAGTTGGGGGAGGATGTGGTAGATGGGAAAGTGAGAAATCAAAAGTTTTTCCTCATACATATATTTACTCACCCTAGGCCTCAAGATACCACCAAATAAACCTCATAAATGTATTCTACAGCCAATTTTACCCCTAGTCACCACTGGAAGCGTCACTGGAACCCCGCAGGATTGGAAGGTACACCCTCTTGGACCCTCATGGACACGGCCAGCCCCAGTCATCAACCTGTCACACCCCTCAAGTCACTTTTCCCAGGTATACACATACTCAGCCCCAGCCAAACACATACTCTTTTCCATCCCTCTTATCTTCACTGCATATGCAGGGGACCAACCCCATTTCTTCTGTATTTGACATGTCTTTATGCACCCCATGCAGCTGCATGCAGTCTTCTGACCCCATTTCTGCACTCCTTGCATTATTCTTACACCACTCATGCAACCCTTGCGTGAAGTACCCCTGTATTTGACATTTCCCCACTTCGTTTATGCACTCCTTGCATTAGTATGACATCATCTTTCATTTCTTACCCCACTTTTTGCCTGTATTTAGTATCTTCTGACACCACTTGTACACAGCCCACCAGCTAAAATCCCTCATCTAGGGTCCCCCTTGTAGCTAAAATCCCTCACATTTGTCTATATAGGGAGCTCTCTCCCCCCAGTTGTTTTTCCCTCAGTTCAGTACCCACCAGTTATACAGATATCACCCATTAGCCATTATCATCACCCTTACACTTTTATAACATACCATATCGTCCCTCTTATCTGCAATAACCACTGAGCTCACCCTCATATTCTCATACTCTCATATCTCCTGGTTGCATATCACGCACCTGTCATGATTTACCCGGTTCTTGGTTCAACTCCCGACTGAGACATATACCCTTCTCAGCCCAGACACTCCTCTCAAATTCTTATATCACCCTCTCGAGGACCTGTGTTCAACCCCCACCGGAAACATCAAGTCAACTTTCACCCTTTTTGTCATCATAAACCCTCTCAACTCTCACATACCTGTCATCAAACAACTTCATCTGGAACTAGACCAGACCTATCACTTGATTAAAACTTGCCAAGCTTAGCTGGGTGGGTCTTGTTATCTGATAGTATAGAAGGGCAAAGTTTGCACCTCCATCATCCCCTTCTCCATTCAGAAAAAGGGTTTCACAACCACTTTTGAGTCTTACAACACAGACTTACTTGAAAAAGGAAGTCTGCGGCAAAAAACACAATTGATCCGATGGAAACCAAAGTCAAGGCAATGTCAGGCTGGCGTACTGGTTGGTGAGACAAGTGGCAAGACTGGCAAGGCGTCGAGCTGGTTATAAAAGGTATCTGAGGGGCCTTCCTTCGCCCGAAGGCCCTCCATTATATATTCGAGCTACAACCGGTAGGGTTGTAGCTCTTATTGCAAATGCTTCTTCAGGTTCTCGGCCGGAGGAAGGCGTGCTTCTGACAAGGGTGACGTGAGTGAAGGGGGATTCTACTAGTCCCTTCACTCCTGTTCATTTTAATTTGTCATGTGATCTTTTTGCTATTCCTCGGCTCGAGGAATAGTGTGGTTTAGGTTAGACCATTGGCCGGTATGGAGCTCCGCTTGGTGCTAGGCCAGCGGCAGCGCTGGGAGGGGAAAAGATTCTCTGGGAGCTGCCCTCACAGATGGTCTGGATGAGCCGTAGGGATTCGGGTTGATAGCATTGGGGGAAGTGGTTTTGAGATGTTTTGCCGGGGTTTGGATCCTCGGTGTCAGGCTCGGTAATGCCAAGAGCAATATAGCTCCTCTAGCTACACCGGCGACAGAGCACTGTGCGGTGGTGAGCGCGATAAGAGCGCGGTGAAAAGGATAAAAAATAACTCAAAGTTATTTTTAAGAGAAAACCCAAAAGGGTTGTAACGGAGGGGCCAGGAGCGCCTGGGGTATTTAAGTGCCCTCCGGTGGTCTTACAGGGCCTGCGCACGATATGCGCAGGGGTGGTTATGGAACCTGTGACTTCTGGGGCCCAGCTAAGGGTGTGTTTCAAACGTAAAAACGTTCCCAGGCAAGGGGATAAAATCCCGATAGAGAAAAGTGAAAGAGTGGACTTACTCAGAGAGGAAGTCCACAACAAAAGGACAAGCGAATCAAAGGAACCGAAGTCAAGGAAATGGTCAGGCTGGCGGACAAGTCGAGTAGACGAGGGCGAGGTGGTTGGTATGAATCTGGGGAGGCTTTTACTCGCTCAAAAGCCTCCCTTTATGTATTCTTGCGGCGACCGGTAGGGTCGCTGGTCTATTTTCAAATTCATTGCGGCTTCTCGGCCGCGGGAAGAACTAGTTAGGACAGGAGTGGTAGAGCGTTCTATTGCTCGCATTGCTCTTGTCCTCTTTACTCAACAACAAGTGTTACTCTTCCTCGGTATGAGGAAGAGTTCCACTCTTTATGACGTTTTCTTGGTTTTTCATCTTCGGCCAGGGGAGACGCAGCAGTTTACTTCTTCACTACTCTCCTCCGGCCGTTTCCTGTAGAACGTTCTACGGGTTTTTTGTTAGTTCAACAATAGCAAACCCGTTCTCTTGGCCTGAGAACGGGTTTTTGGATCATGGCTACTATTCTTTCTCCGGCCGCTACCTGCAGCTGGAGTTTTGACAGTCTCTCCTCGATTTTATACATCGTTTGAGGGGAGGTCTTTTATTACATATTCATTTTTGTATGCGCGGCGCTCTGCGCCACTTTTATTGTTCAATAATGAATATGGTATTCATTTTATACAAGGCGCTCTGCGCCGCAATAAATGTGTATTTTTAACAATTGTTATATATCAGTTAGCTGGGCTCTAACTCAATATAGTAGCCCGGCTGACATTCCCTCCCACCAAGATAAGTTACTCGTAACTTAGCTGAGCTATTCACGCTTAGAAACTCTATAATTGCGTAAGTGAATTGCTCCGTCTGGGATATTATTTTCTGGTAGCCATTCATCTTTGTCTGCAGATTGGTTTCTGTATCTTACAAGGTACAGTCTGGTATCTTTACCTAAAACTCTCTCCTTTTTATCTTTGAGGATTTTATGTACTTTAAGTTGCTCTTTAGGAGATGGTTCTTCTATGGGTACAGGTACTGGTATGGAAGTTGGTTCATTTTCCCTCTGAACATATCTTTTTATGAGGCTTACCCAAAACACCGGGTGTTTCCTGCTAAATTCTTCTGTAAGAATTAATTCTACTGCATTTTTACCATGTAGGTTTTTAATCACAAAGGGACCTACAAAGGCGGGTTTAAGCTTCCTACAACCTCCTAAGTTGTTAAAATTTACAGTAGATAGAAGTACTTTTTCTCCTATATTGAATTCTGGTTCTTTATGACTCTTTTCCCAGCGCATCTTACTGTACTCAGCTGCTTCTTGGACACATTTGGCCGCATGTTTATTTGTGGCTTCTAGCATTTGCTTAAAGTCCAAGGCCGTAGGGTGCGCCAGCGGTAATTTGTCATTAAGCGTGTCTTTTGGTAATCTGGGAATCCAACCCCTCTCTAGGATATATGGCGCTTCTTTGGTAGTGGAGTGCTTACTACTATTGTAGGCCATTTCTAGGGCGGGGAGTAAATTAACCCAGTCATGTGTATACCCGTCACTATTTTTAAATTCTAGCCCAAAGGCGCAAAACCTTTGTAGAAGATCCTCCAATGTCTGGATCATTCTTTCTGCTAAACCATCAGTCTGCGGGTGATACGCGGTTGAGAAGGCTAATTTGGTGCCCAACATATCGTGAAGATTTCTCCAAAATTCTGACGTGAATTTTGGGTCTCTGTCACTGATAATTATTTTTGGGATACCCACATCAGCCATAATTCTGTTCCAGAATAGCATAGCTACTTCCATAGCTGTGTCATCTTTGTGATGCGGAATGAACCTGGCTCTCTTGGAAAATCTATCTACCACTACTAGGACTGAATTGTAAGAGAAGGCTCCTCCCGGTGGTAATCCCGTCACAAAGTCCATGTTAATGATTTCCCACCGAGTTTTGGGTTCCGCAATGGTCTGCAATAATCCAAACCTTTTTCCAGTCTGTTTATTGGCTTTTTGACATTTTTCGCAGGATTTAACATATGCTTTAGTTTGGTTTTTCCAATCAACCCACCAGGCTGTCTGTTTAACCCTTTCCAAAGTTCTATCTTCAGAAAAGTGTCCTGCTCCAGCATTATCATGGCATTCATACAACATATTTTTAATGTGAATCTTTTTACTCAGAACTATCACACTGGAATGTCTATGTCTAAAATATATTATGCCATCTAACAGGGTAAACTGTCCTGCTTTGTATGGGGTCAATAGACATTCGGGTAAGCTAGCAATCAATTCTGGAGCACTGTTTTCATTATCCAGGATATTGATTAACTTGAGAAGTTCTAAATCTTCACTATAGCTGATTCTGACTTCTTCAAAGAATGTGTCGTCAATGTCACATACGTGAATTCCTAAAATGGGGAATACATCCTCATCTTCCGGATCATAGGCAGGATTATCTGGAGTGTTAGGCAAGGCCCATCTACTTAGTCCATCTGCATTAGTATGCTTAGCTCCCGCCCTATGGATAATGGTCATGTGTCCCCTATACTGTTGTATTGCAATCTGCCATCTGAGCATGTGACGGTTGGGCGTCTTCATGTTCATTAGGGTTCTTACTGCTATACAATCTGTCACCACAATGATCTTACAACCTTCTAGATAATAATGTAGTTTCTCTAAAGCCCATACAAGACATAAACATTCCATCTGACTGGCTCCATATCTCATTTCTGTCTTACGGACTTGTTGAGAAATGAACAGCACAGGTTTTTCTACAGGAATACCATCAATTATGAATTCTTGATGTAAAGCTGCTCCTATGCCTTCAAAGCAAGCGTCTATGTACAGTATAAATGGTAAAGAGTAATCTGGTTGCGCTAGTATGGGAGCTGTAGTAATTATAAGCCTTTTTAGTTGCTCGTATTGCTCTACTCTCCCGTACGTCATCTCAAAGAAGACATCTTTACTACACAACTCGTATAAACTTTTCGAGATGTTTGCAAATTTAGGGATATGTTGTCTGTAATAACTACAAAATCCCAAAAATGACTGCATTTCTGTCATTGTCTGTGGCATAGGTTTAAGCAGAACTGCTGCTACTCTAGTGTTTTGATCCATGGCTAAAGATAATCCGGAGACTATATGACCTAAAGCCTTGAGCTCTTGAAAACCAAAGTTGCATTTCTTGATTGACATTTTCAAACCTGCTGTAATAGCTGTACGGAGGACCAATCTTATTTTTTCTAAATGATCCTCCCAGTTTGTAGAATATATGATAATGTCATCTATGTAAATCATCATCCAACTTTGTCTAATAAAGGATCCAAATATCGTGTCCATCATACGCTGAAAGTGTGACGGAGCATTTTTTATACCAAATGGCATCCTTAAATATTCATACACTCCTAGATGGCAGATTATTCTCATAAATTTTCTGCTCTCTTCTTTAATAGGTATTTGATGGAACCCTTTAAGAACATCCATTGTCGTGATATATTTAGCTTTTGCTAAATTATGCAGTGAATGTTCTATCCTTGGAATAGGATAATTGTCTGCCTTGGTGTAATTATTAAGGGCTCTAAAATCTCCTACCATACGGGATTTATCATTATGCCATGCTATAATCACGGGCGTAGTTATTTCCACTTGTTCATTATGGCCTACCTTCCTCAAAACCTTAAGTTCTAAAAGTTCCTTGATGTGGATCTCTAAGGCTTCCCTAGACTTAGGGCTGGAAGGATAGGCGGCTCTCCGTAACGCAGGAGGGTAGGGGGGCTGACACGTAAGTTCTATCTCAATATCATGGCCTGAGATATTCCCTATTGGTTCCTCCTTCGTGCAAAAAGTTTCTTCATGCTCAAAGCAGACTTGCAATACATCTGATTGTTGTTCTGCGGTTAGATTACTACTAATAGCAGCTTGAGACATATAATTTTGACTGAACTTGATCAGTTCTTTATTCTCATGACTTTTACCCAGAGGGTTCTGAAAGCTAATGTTACATATCTCAAACTTTCTTTTCCAATCACCACCTATAGTGTAGTATCTGTTTTTGCTTTGAATTACATCTATTCCATATAAGCAGAATGCATCATTACCTATAATGAGATAATCACACACAGCATCTTCTAGGACTACGAATTCTATGTGTAATCTCAAAGAACCTTTTGTGTGCGGAAAAATAAGAGGTAATTTAACTATCCCTATTGGTTTAAGGTCTGAGTTACAACTGTTAAATTTAGCCTTGGGCGTGGGGAAAAGGTTATTTTTCCAGTCAGGGTAACAAGAGTCTAGTAAATTGGTGCTAGTGCAAGAACAAAATGCTCCAATGTCTAAAAGAGCTCTGACTTCTCTCTCATCGAAGATAACTGTTGTATAGCTAGTTTTTCCCAAAGTGTAACCCATGCCTTCTTCTGGTTTATTGGTCATTAGTTTGGCGTCTGATACGTGCCCCACTCCCAGTGAAGAGTCCCATTTCTGTGGCAAATTGGAATCTCCCTGGATTACCGTGATACGCAATGGATCGCCTAGATCAGCTTGTATTACGTTGCATTTGGCATTAATTTCTGGTTCATCCAGGCAATCTCCAACTTCAGGCTCCATACTGATAATGTTGAATTGGGATCTTGTATCAGATAGGTCATCTTCATCTGACTCTACTTCTATATTATTGATGCGCTTACGGGGTTTAGGGCAATCAGGTCTCTTATGGCCTTTCTCTCCACAATTATAACACTCAATACTAGTTGGTTTTCTAGTAGGTACTTCTGCATTTTTTCTTTCTGCAGCCGTGTTTTCTCTAGGAGCTAGGTTACGCCTTTCTTCATACGTCTTGGGTTTCCTGTCCAATTTCTTAGCCACAATAATTATTTCTATGGTGGCTACTAATTCAGACAAGTCTACGTCTGCATCTTTCAACCTGCACATTACATCATGTTCTAAGTAATTAGGGCACTTTTTCAAGATTTTCTTAGTGACAAATTTCTGAGCTGGTTGATTATAGATACAATCAATCCTTTTCTTCTGACTCAGACACCATTTGTATGGGTCATCTTTAGTAGGATCAAAGAAATCATTCTCATATGCGGCTAGCATTTTATCCTCCCAGACATCTGTACCAAACTGTTTGTGGATCGGTTTTTTCCACTCTTCCCAGCTTACTTTTCCGACAGATTTCTTTTTTCTAGCAAACCAGTCCAAAGCCACGCCTTCAAATAACCTTGGTAATCTGGCGGTTACTACTTCATCAGTAGCTTCGTAACACTCAAGGAGATGATCTACATAATCTATGAAGTGGATATGATCATATTCTCCTTCTCCAGAGAATTTTGGCCATTCTTTCATTGGCGGCATCAGTTTGCATTTGGTCACTGGATCTAAACTATTCATGAAAGACGTAGTCTGTCTTGGTTGGTCCTGGTAAGGTTGGGAATCACTGGTCGCGTGGGGGTGGGGCGACCTGGTTGGTTCTTCTTCCTTAGGAGGTATAGACCTTTCTTGTTGTTGGAACACTCTGTTCCGGTTATTTAGTAAAGGATTGTTAAACCTAACTTCCTCCATCTGAGCAGATTCGGGGTTATAAATCAGATGAGGGGGGGTCTGTATTCCTGCTACATTTTGTTTAAGAGTCTTTATCTCTTGTTTCAGAGAGCTGATTTGCTCCGCCGTGGAGATGTTAATTTTATTTACCATCTCTTTCATGTTATCTTCCTGATGACTCACTAAGTCTATCAAAATTTGTAACTGGGTGGATTGATGTTCCTCACGCTCTCTGTTTACTTTGATAACCTCAGTTTTCAAAGTAGACAACATTTGGCTTTTAAAATCTGCCATATCAATGTCAATATCCGTAAGTTTATCTTGCAGACTTTGATTTGTACCAGTCATATTCTCAAGGCTTTTTGTTATCTCACTCATCTTATCCTTAATCTCTCCAATATCTTGGCGAAACTCAGGGATTTTAACAAAATGTTCTTGAGACATGTCTATTGCACGACTGGCAGCAGATTCAAGAGTGTTAATAATAGAAGTATGACATTCAACAATTTTCTTGTTTGTAAATTTATACTGGTTGCTAGAGTTACTATGCAATGTAGACAAATTTCCATACAAGTTATCAAACATATGGAAAATAAAATCTCTATCAACTACATCTGGTCGTAGGCTTGTTCCAAGGTGTTCGCTGCCTTCATGACTTGAGCCCATCTGGCGCGGTCTCTGCGGAGCTGGTTGGTTTGATCTGTTGGAGGAGCTTTTCGTTTTTTCGAAGTCCTTGCTGGAGGGGCGATCTGTTTCTTCACCGTCCAGGGGTTCCAACCCTCCACGAAGGATTCTAACTCCTTTCGAGAGAGAAACCTCTGAGCCGCTTTTTGGCTCTCTTGAGCTCCGCGTAGAGCGGCTTTGAGCTCCTCGGGAGATCCTTGAGCCTGGAGAGAGATGCATTTTCTCCAGTTGGCTCGGTGGACGTACACCAAGTTCTGGATCATCTTGACTTGCTCCTCCTCCAGCTCTTTGGCGGTTTTCACCGGAGCTTTGGCTTTTGAGGTGCTCGGAGCTGGGTCCATGTTCTTCTTGAACCGAAGCGGGACCTCGAAGTCCGCCGGATCCTCCTCCAACTGATCCTCCAACGATAGATCCTCCGATGGCGGACCCTTTGCGGCTGCCTCTTTTAGGAGTGGCAAGGGGTCCTTCGAGGTCAGGTCTGGAAGATCGGGTAGACATTGTATCAGTGTTTTGTTTGTTTTATAAGGGGTCAGATTCTGGTAAAAATTTGACTAACTTTTGACTTCCGGTTCGGAGTCGCTGACGTTGATGTCCGCTAAGTTCTTGGCGGGAGCTGGGTCTATTTCAGCTGCGGAGAACGGAGGGATTGGTCAGTGATGCGGTTTTCTGCAGTCAGTTTTGCAGGAGAGAGTTACTTACGGGTATCTCTTGGGTGGCGTATAGTGCCGGCGACGTAGTTAGGTTTTGGAGCGGGCACTGTTATTATCCGAGCAGCAAAAGTGTTAGTGCTCCGGCGGTGCGGAATAGAAGCAGGATGAAACTTACTAGTAGGTTTCTTCAAAGGAACGTCTACTTCGAGTTTCGGCGCAGCAGCGGCTGCGAGATTCTTTTCGGATTGGGTTTTCCAAACCACTGTAGAAAAAAGGGATTGAGGGTTTAGCGAGTATTTTAACAAGGGTAGTTAAAAAAGGTAGGAATTCCAAGCTCACTTTTGCGTTCTAGACGAGCTTTGGCTTTGCGAGCGCGATGTTCACGTAAGAAGAGCTGAAATCGAAGTTTTCCTTCGATACTTTCTTTTTGTTCGCGTTCAATTCGGTCGGTGGCGATCTTGAGCTGCTTGGCGTACGAAAGCTTCTCCCAGGCGGTAGGGACGTAATTCCGGGCACGTTCTTCTCTCTGTTCTTTAAGATAACGGAGATAATACTGAATCAGTTCAGCGTTTCTCTGTAATTCCACTAAAAAAGAAAAAAAGAGAAATTTGGTCAGAAAAAAAGGTTGTTTCGCGGTTTTTCTGCGGTAAAGAGGAGGGTACAGAAGGGTTAAAGGCTTCTGAAGATACGCGCGAAGAGATCGCGGTTTAGGTTGCTCTGTGGAGAGCGGTTAGATAGCGCAGAAGAGCGCGAGGATAGTTCTGCGCTAGGTAGCACAGGTGGCGAGCTGCGGAGAGCAGGTAGAGAGCACGAGTGCTCTAAGTGGGTTGCGCTGAGGTTCGAGGCTTAAATCGCGCAAAGTAGAGCGGCTAAAGGTAGCGCGGGTGGTGCGCTATTGAGAGCGGGTAGGGAGCAGTAATAAACTTAATAAATTAAGTTTTAAGGGGCAATATTGCCTACTGCGCTCGAAGAGCGGGGGTTTAGACTTAACGTAAGAGTTAAGTAAGCTTAAGTAAGCTTAAGAGAGGGTTTGGTTTGGTTTATTTCGTTGGATAAACGAAAAAAACTAAGTAGATTATGGGGTTATGGGTTAAAACAGGTTTTAGTTCCCGGCCAGACCCCCAATTGTCAGGCTCGGTGATGCCAAGAGCAATATAGCTCCTCTAGCTACACCGGCGACAGAGCACTGTGCGGTGGTGAGTGCGAGAAGAGCGCGGTGAAAAGGATAAAAAATAACTCAAAGTTATTTTTAAGAGAAAACCCAAAAGGGTTGTAACGGAGGGGCCAGGAGCGCCTGGGGTATTTAAGTGCCCTCCGGTGGTCTTACAGGGCCTGCGCACGATATGCGCAGGGGTGGTTATGGAACCTGTGACTTCTGGGGCCCAGCTAAGGGTGTGTTTTGAACGTAAAAACGTTCCCAGGCAAGGGGATAAAATCCCGATAGAGAAAAGTGAAAGAGTGGACTTACTCAGAGAGGAAGTCCACAACAAAAGGACAAGCGAATCAAAGGAACCAAAGTTGAGGAAACGGTCAGGCTGGTGGACAAGTCGAGTAGACAAGGGCGAGGCTGGCGGTTTCGGCGAGGTGGTTGGTATGAATCTGGGGAGGCTTTTACTCGCTCAAAAGCCTCCCTTTATGTATTCTTGCGGCGACCGGTAGGGTCGCTGGTCTATTTTCAAATTCATCGCGGCTTCTTGGCCGCGGGAAGAACTAGTTAGGACAGGAGTGGTAGAGCGTTCTATTGCTCGCATTGCTCTTGTCCTCTTTACTCAACAACAAGTGTTACTCTTCCTCGGTACAAGGAAGAGTTCCACTCTTTATGATGTTTTCTTGGTTGTTCATCTTCGGCCGGGGGAGACGCAGCAGTTTACTTCTTCACTACTCTCCTCCGGCCGTTTCCTGTAGAACTTTCTACGGGTTTTTTGTTAGTTCAACAATAGCAAACCCGTTCTCTTGGCCTGAGAACGGGTTTTTGGATCATGGCTACTATTCTTTCTCCGGCCGCTACCTGCGGCTGGAGTTTTGACAGTCTCTCCTTGATTCTATACATCGTTTGAGGGGAGGTCTTTTATTACATATTCATTTTTGTATGCGCGGCGCTCTGCGCCGCTTTTATTGTTCAATAATGAATATGGTATTCATTTTATACAAGGCGCTCTGCGCCGCAATAAATGTGTATTTTTAACAATTGTTATATATCAGTTAGCTGGGCTCTAACTTAATATAGTAGCCCGGCTGACACTCGGCGGCGGTTGTGTTGTTGAGAAGGGATTCGAGGAAAGGATTCTTGTTGTTTTGATGGACTCTGGGATGGGACTCGGAAAAAGATTGATATTATTGATAACCCCTGACTTGGATCAGAACAGGATGCTATGGCCTCCTATCCTCCAAGTTCGCCCGGAACTTGGATTCCTGGAGGCCTGTCACAAGCATGTCATCATCTCCTCGCGCGCCATGCGCGCACACCCACAAAAGACAACAGAGAGAGGAAAAAAAAGAAAACACAACACAAAAATGAAACAGGAACAGGAACAAAACACAACCAGACACAAGGATGAATCAAACAAAAAGGAGAAGTGCATGAGAACAACTAAGAGGTAAGAAAGAAGAGAAAAAGATGAAAGAAACGACACGAAGACAAATCATAAATAAACCCACAGAATTCTGTGTTAGGACCAAGAAAGGGAAAGGAGTAGGAGGGAAGGGAAAAGAATTGAGGAGGTGAAAAGGAGGAGAGGTGGAGATGAACTCTGAGTCTTGAGTATTGCAGAGTGAATCTTGAGAGATTGGAAGTCTTGAGGTCTTGAGGATTAATCTTGAAGTTTGGATCTGAAGCTGACTACCATTTAGACCACCACATCCACCCACCACTTACAGTCTATCCCTAGACTGCTCTTTATCTGTCTTGAGTCTTGAGGATGTAGATGAAAACCTGGACCAAAAAAGAAAAGAAAACAAAGGTCCCACCCGGCGCTCACGAGTGTGGCAGGTCGTAGGGTTTTTTGACAGAGTGGCATCTAGCCCGGAGGTGCACACATGGAGAGAACTTACTTCTAGTTCCTCCTTCCCCCGCAGTGTTCCATTTTCCACCTCAAACACCGGTGCCTCCAACACCAGGAAACCAAGCAACCCTCCAAATGCGCCCGAGTCTCTGTTTCCAAAGGAGATAGTTTCACCTCATCCCGGAGGATCTTTAGTTTTCCCTCGTCGCGGAGGCTCGGAAGTTTAACCTCATTGCGGAGGGTCCTTGCAGACGACACCAGTTTAACCTCATTGCGGAGGGTCTTGAAAGACAAAACTAGTTTATTCTCTTTGCGGAGACAAGAGTCTGAACGTAGTTTATTCTCATTGCGGAGGGGATCGGAGATCGAAGCTGACGGTAGTTTATCCTCATTGCGGAGGCGAGGTTGAACCAAAACATGATTGTGAAACAAAAAGCCAGCGCCACGAGGATCGCCAATGTGTTCCCATGAGAGGTCATGATTTGCATGGTCGAGCCTGCCGTTTCCATTTGTGTTTGAGTCATCTTGAAGATTTGACCTTTGAGTCAACGATAAAGCAGGATTTAAGAAAGATTGGGCCTTTGAATCTAGAAAGCCTCGCGAAACAAAAAGATGAAATGTTTGGTGATCTAGAACCTTGACTATAGCTTCGATAGGATCAGGAAAAAGATTGGCTTCTTTGATCTCTGCGCTCTGAAACCTCTTCTTGGCTGGCGCAGCTATTATCAACAAAGAGTCTGAGCTCCCTGGAGCCACAACATCAGGAGTGGTTTGAAGCGCGCCATCTAGATGATTGAGGCGATCCTGTGTGATCCAACGAGTGAGGTAGACTTCCAGCGGGGAAGCAAGAGGATTAGACAAGATATGGTTGGCCGAAGCAATTTCCACTTGACTTGGCTTGTCAGCTACCAGCTTGACAAGCTCGGGATCGGCATTCATATCTTCCCATTCGGAATATGAGACCGTACGAGTGGGATCCTTGAAGGGGCCGAGAGCTGGAGGATAAGACGCAGAAAGCATATCGCAAGTTTTTTGATTTTCATGCCGCCTTCGGGAGGGATCGGACTGAAACGTTTGGGCAAGAGGCAGGGATGATGATGGTAGTTTATTCTCATCGCGGAGATCAATCGGAAGTGGAGCCGTGTGCTTGGTAGGAGTGACATAGGAGGACCAAATCGAATGAGGGCCTACTCCTGTTCGCCTCTGCGCGACACTAGGATCCACCGCACCTCTCGAGGCCACAAGGAAAACGAAGTCACTGGAATCGATGTCCTCAACAGAACTTTGAGATGAAGCTACGTCCTGAGACTGGACATCTGGACCTTGGGTCCATCCAGGAGATGAGATGAGTGGCATTCGACAGTCTTCTGTGGCTTCCGGCCCGTTCTTGATTCGACGACCAGCAAACCGCGCTGTCCTTCTCTGATGATCGTTAATTGTCGGCCGTAATGCAACAAAACTGACAAGGCAAAATGGCGACCGAGTATGGCTCACGAGAGTGGCAGAAGGTAGGGTTTTGACAAGAAGATGGGCATCTACCCGGAGGCGCATACTAAGGAGAGAACTTACTTTCAGTCTCTCAGCCTCCACCAGAATTTTTTTTTTTGAAACCGTTTGGATGAAAACAATTGGCAGAGCTGGAGAATGTTGCCGCCGAAATCTTGACGCCCGTAGAACCTGTCCTGAATTTGACAATTGGTCCAATATGTCCAGAGCTTTTCCCGCCAACCCCTCGTCCTCGCTCGAATTGAAGAGGTAGTAGTTTACCCTCGTTGCGGAGAAGATCTTTGGATGTCAGGATTTGATTGGAGCCTACTCCAGTTCGACTCCATGCAAGTCCAGGATCAGCCTGACCATGTGGAACGGGAGAAAGCACAAAACCGCTTGAGTTGATAATCAGATCCCCGGGGATTGTACGCGCGGGCTCCCTGGAGAGACTGAGGCCTGGGAGGAAGGGCACAGGAAGAACATTCAACGACCCTTGACTTTCATGTTGACTTTGAGGGGGATCAGATTGGATTTCAATTTTGCCGGCCAGATTCGCGGGCCACAGCATTGGGTCCAGTAGAGAGGTCTTGGGCTTGACAGGCAATCGATCAGAAGGCTCCGGCAATGATCTCGATTCCAACTGAATGGCTTCAGGATGACTTGACTCTTCAGTTGATCGCTTGAACGGCTTGGGATCATCGGGTAGATCTTTTTCTGAATCCTGGATTGCGCCCAGGGGCTCCTTGACAGGGCTGAGACCCAGAGGAAGAGATGCACAAAGAGGATCGGGGAGCTTGTAGCAGACCGTCGGCGTAAGATCTTCAACAGCGCGCGGAGCCGGAAGAGATTCGAAGGACTCGGAATCTTCAGGAAATTCTCTGGCAGCGTCCGCGTAACTCGGCCCTTCATTCAATGGATCAAAAACCTCCGACTCGACGCCCGTACATCTTTCTTCGTGTTCAGCTCTAGCAAGAGGCTTGGATGCGACAACGGCGGGAGGATCAAATGGTTGGCGGCTCCCGCAACTTGCATTCGACGGTTGTGGGGGCTGGGAAAAGGCCCGACTTGGCTCTTCATTTGACTCATCAGAGGAATCCGATTCGGTGTCCCAATCTCCTGTATCGAGTTCCAGAGATGTCTTGGGCAAGCTGGCCACAAACCGGGTTGAAGGAGGCTCCAAATGAGTAGTCCGAATTGGTATTGCCGGTCGATCGATCACTTCCGATGAACTAGATGAACTGAGCAAGGAAAGTTGATAAGCCAAACAAAACGCTTGGTATCCAAGTTGCTGAATTCCCTCCTCATCGATATCTTCATCCCGAAGTAGATAGCGGCAGATTGGTTGAAAAGATTGACAAAAGTACGGATAGTCTTCGACGGGAGAGATCCCTTCCCTTGCCAACCAGTAACGCATTAGATCTTCCAAATGCTGAAGTGTCAACCACGCTGTGTCAGCCGGTGCCCAGTGAGCGAGCATAGATGCCTTGAGCCTCTTCCAATCACAATCCTGGAATCCTTCAAGGGTCTTGACAACATCCATCAGTTCTTCTGTGCGAAGGAAGTAACAAATCTGATGGGCCATGTCGTATTCCGAGGCTCCGTTGGCTTCGGCCGCCTTCTGATAAGAATCAGGAAATTCCTTGACATTGGTACCGTCAAATGCGAGATCTTGATCTTGAGGTATGATTTCAACCATCTGAGCTAGGAAGATATCGTCCGCCTTGACCCAACTCGACCAAACAGGACCTAAAGAGGAGACCGCGGATCCGAGGGGCTCACAAGAGTGGTTCTGCTACTCCTATGCCCCGCTGCTGAACACCCTAAAAAAGAAAAGAAAGAAAGATCAAGAGCCGGAAACGTCTTGATCCTGGAACGGGGACTAGACCAAATCCTGAAACAAGATCGACAGCAATGAATGGATGGGATGTGCTCTGAGGCACCGTTGGCGCCTCAAAGGACTCCGCGCCTTGTGTCGTGAATGCTCAAAAATTGATTTGGAAGGAAACCAAAGCGGGTTCAGCTAGGATTCTCAGAATTCGAGTGTACAGAAATCAGAAGACAAAGTAAAGGAAATTTGCAACCGCCAAACGCCTCAAAACCACAGTGCGAGACTGTAAATCTTGAGGTCGCTGGTTTTATCCCAGCTCAGGGGACCAAATATGGAGCTCCGCTTGGTGCTAGGCCGGCGGCAGCGCTGGGAGGGGAAAAGGTGCCCTGGGAGCTGCCCTCACGGATGGTCTGGATGAGCCGTAGGGATTCGGGTTGATAGCGTTGGGGGAAGTGGTTTTGAGATGTTTTGCCGGGGTTTGGATCCTCGGCGGCGGTTGTGTTGTTGAGAAGGGATTCGAGGAAAGGATTCTTGTTGTTTTGATGGACTCTGGGATGGGACTCGGAAAAAGATTGATATTATTGATAACCCCTGACTTGGATCAGAACAGGATGCTATGGCCTCCTATCCTCCAAGTTCGCCCGGAACTTGGATTCCTGGAGGCCTGTCACAAGCATGTCATCATCTCCTCGCGCGCCATGCGCGCACACCCACAAAAGACAACAGAGAGAGGAAAAAAAAGAAAACACAACACAAAAATGAAACAGGAACAGGAACAAAACATAACCAGACACAAGGATGAATCAAACAAAAAGGAGAAGTGCATGAGAACAACTAAGAGGTAAGAAAGAAGAGAAAAAGATGAAAGAAACGACACAAAGACAAATCATAAATAAACCCACAGAATTCTGTGTTAGGACCAAGAAAGGGAAAGGAGTAGGAGAGAAGGGAAAAGAATTGAGGAGGTGAAAAGGAGGAGAGGTGGAGATGAACTCTGAGTCTTGAGTATTGCAGAGTGAATCTTGAGAGATTGGAAGTCTTGAGGTCTTGAGGATTAATCTTGAAGTTTGGATCTGAAGCTGACTACCATTTGGACCACCACACCGGGGGAGGAGGAGTAGTATAGTTCTGTTTCTCTCCTCCCCGGCCGAAGTCTTTCTATTTCTCATGGAGACTACTCTTGGTTGAGTAGTCTCTTGAGATTGTATGGCAACCCGTTCTCTTGGCTTGCCTGTGATCAAGGATAAGGCAAAGGCCAGCAAAGAAGAGCAGATCAAGCAGACACAGAGTTGTACCTCTGAGATAAACAAGGTTCAGTTAAAGAGGTTACTTACCGTCTGTCAGCCGGGCTACTATAATGAGTTAGAGCCCGGCTAACTATTGTAACATTACCAAAATTGTATGTACTAATGGCGGCGCAGAGCGCCGCGTACAAATAAACTTCTTTCTTGGGAAGACTTAGCTGCGGTGCAGAGCGCCGCGCACAGAATAAAAACAAAAAATAATTATATACATAATAACAAGATTCCTTAGACAAGTAGGGATAACAGCTCCAGCCGCAGAATTGACAGGAGAAAGAACAATAGTTCAAAACCCGTTCTCAAGCCAAGAGAACGGGTTGCCATACAATCTCAAGAGACTACTCAACCAAGAGTAGTCTCCATGAGAAATAGAAAGACTTCGGCCGGGGAGGAGAGAAACAGAACTATACTACTCCTCCTCCCCCGGTGTGGTGGTCTAAATGGTAGTCAGCTTCAGATCCAAACTTCAAGATTAATCCTCAAGACCTCAAGACTTCCAATCTCTCAAGATTCACTCTGCAATACTCAAGACTCAGAGTTCATCTCCACCTCTCCTCCTTTTCACCTCCTCAATTCTTTTCCCTTCCCTCCTACTCCTTTCCCTTTCTTGGTCCTAACACAGAATTCTGTGGGTTTATTTATGATTTGTCTTCGTGTCGTTTCTTTCATCTTTTTCTCTTCTTTCTTACCTCTTAGTTGTTCTCATGCACTTCTCCTTTTTGTTTGATTCATCCTTGTGTCTGGTTGTGTTTTGTTCCTGTTCCTGTTTCATTTTTGTGTTGTGTTTTCTTTTTTTTCCTCTCTCTGTTGTCTTTTGTGGGTGTGCGCGCATGGCGCGCGAGGAGATGATGACATGCTTGTGACAGGCCTCCAGGAATCCAAGTTCCGGGCGAACTTGGAGGATAGGAGGCCATAGCATCCTGTTCTGATCCAAGTCAGGGGTTATCAATAATATCAATCTTTTTCCGAGTCCCATCCCAGAGTCCATCAAAACAACAAGAATCCTTTCCTCGAATCCCTTCTCAACAACACAACCGCCGCCGAGGATCCAAACCCCGGCAAAACATCTCAAAACCACTTCCCCCAACGCTATCAACCCAAATCCCTACGGCTCATCCAGACCATCCGTGAGGGCAGCTCCCAGAGCACCTTTTCCCCTCCCAGCGCTGCTGCCGGCCTAGCACCAAGCGGAGCTCCATATTTGTGAACTATTGTTCTTTCTCCTGTCAATTCTGCGGCCGGAGCTGTTATCCCTACTTGTCTAAGGAATCTTGTTATTATGTATATAATTATTTTTTGTTTTTATTCTGTGCGCGGCGCTCTGCGCCGCAGCTAAGTCTTCCCAAGAAAGAAGTTTATTTGTACGCGGCGCTCTGCGCCGCCATTAGTACATACAATTTTGGTAATGTTACAATAGTTAGCCGTGCTCTAACTTATTATAGTAGCCCGGCTGACAGACGGTAAGTAACCTCTTTAACTGAACCTTGTTTATCTCAGAGGTACAACTCTGTGTCTGCTTGATCTGCTCTTCTTTGCTGGCCTTTGCCTTATCCTTGATCACAGGGCTGTCCCTGCTTAACATTATTCTTTTTCTGTGGTTTTTGCAAGAAACAAACCACATAGGTTTCCCTTTAAAGAACCTTGACTATCCAGAAGGAAGCTAAAAAATTGTGGCTGGATTAAACTTGTCTAATCCAGAGGCCCTCCACGTTTCTTTGGTGAGAGGAGGCTGTTGCACTCTCTAGCACAGCTTGGCAGCACTCTTCTAAAGAGGTAGCATTGCCAGTGGATGTGCATTCCCACCAGAATAATCTTGAAAATCTGCTTAATCTTGAATCTGCTCAGTATCTTTATCTCTTCCTCTCTCTCTCTTATATTTGTATTTTCTTTATCCAAAGAAATCCAAATATTCCCCTCTTCTTTCTTGTGTCCTGCTGTCACTATAGAGACTCAGGCTCACACGGTGCGTCTAGCTAAATGATAGATTGCTAGATGGGGAAAGCAGGATGATCTCTCCCCAGGTCCCCCTAATGCTAGGGGCCTGTGACATGTACATACAACAGTGACATGCCCTCCCTGGGGTAGGCTACGGCGCGCTGGTGCGGCGGCTCATAACACTCAACAGTGGGCGGCTACGCTAAACTACGCTATTTTAGCCCTAAAGTTTAGCGTAGCGGCAAAAAGCGCCAACCTTTTTTGTATAGCATTAGCGCACTGTCAGCGCCGCTACGCTTTGCTAATTTTCAGCGGCGCTAACAGCATACCAATTTTTGTTTAGCGTTAGCGCTGCGCTACAGCCGCTACGCTACGCTACGTTGCGCTAAGGCGCTTTTAGCGGAAAAAAGGCACTTTTTTGCCGCGAAAAATGCTTTAGCGCAGCATAGCGCGCGCTCTTTTGCGCCTTGCATGCTTAGCGTTAGCGCAATTGCACGCATCTGCGCTAACGCTACGCTAAAAGCTAAAATAGCGTTGCATCCTTTGCGCGTAGCGTTGGCGCAGATGCTCGCAATTGCGCTAACACTACGCTAAAAAATATTGCATTTGTGCTGCGCTACGCTATGCTAACAGCTATGTTATTGTAGCTGACCCACTGTTGCACCACTGGAACAAGCTTGGCATGTTTTTTGCAAGCATGTCCAGCAGCTCCACAAGGGTTTTGATGGATGTTGGATGTCTGACTGCCTGCGCAAGAAGCTAGGCTTCAAGGCCGTCCCACTCATGAGCCTGCCTGGGCATTGTTTGATGTGTAATAAGGGATTTACATAGTGAAAATTGGGGGTTGGCCAAGCCTTAGGGCCAGGCGCGTCAAGATTCACACCAAAGCTCAACGCTTGGGGGCCAGCCTCTCTGTGCGACAGAGACCCTGCGGGGCCCCCCTCCAGAGAGGCTTTGTTGAATAAGCTTGGTGTTGGATGGGTTGGGTGAGGACTTCCCGCCAATCTGGAAACCCAGATTTTGCAGGGGAATCTAGGCAGATCTAGGATTTGGGACGATTGAGCCCAGATTTCCCCACAAAATATGGAAAAATCAGAGTTCCCAGAATGACGGGAAGTCCTCCACTGGAGGACTTCCTGTCAATCTGGAAATCCAGATCCAAGCCAACAGATTTCAGATTTCGCAGTCCAATCTACTCCCATGATTCCGCCATTCATTTGGGGTGAAGAAAGTTGTTTCTTCTTCCATAATCATTTGTTTTAATTGTTCACTAACTTGATATTCTAGCTAGTTATTTCTTAGCTCACAGTTACCTACGCTGGCCCGGGAGTTATCCGTATAGCTCCCCAAGTCACCCAAGTGTGGGTTAAAGGTGGCTTTCCTCCTTCTCCCTTCTTTCACTGCTCTGCGGCGGTCACCGGAGGAGGTGGCTGAAGGTGAGAGTGTCTGAAGGAGAGAATCATGTCTTTGGTGAGACTTAGGATCCTCCTTCTGTGGGAGTACCAAGCACAAAGGTCTGAGCCCGGCGGGTGGGCGGGACCCTCAACTGGGTGGGCGGGTGAGGGCGAAATTTATCTTGCTGCGGCAGATCTAGATCGGCGATTGGCTGAGTGAGTTGGTTTCGGGACGATTATTTCCAACTGGTACCGGTTGAGTCCCGACCAACTAGGTTTGGGTTCAGCCCGGTGCGGGTCCGGGCTTCGTGGCGCGCGAGGCCGCGTGCGTTTCTCCGCGCGCTAACGCAGCCGGTTGTCTGCACTATTACCGTGCCTTGGACTCGGCCCACCTCCCACTGCGCTCCCGGTAAGCAAACATGAAATCTCAGGCCCTGAAGCTCCCTGAAGTTATCCAGTGTTCCATATTCCAGATTCCCCTGCAAATTCTGGGATTCCAGATTTATTCGAAGTCGACGGGAATAACGTCCCTCAACTTATGAAGACAAGTTTTGTAAATTTTGAAAATAAGGCTAAGCTATATACAGCTCTGGACATGCGTCCAGGAAAAGAGTGTGGGGGTAGCTCCAAATCCGAATTCGATCTCAGACACTAGCTTGACACAAGCCCCTTGATCGGAGGTGTTTCAGGATCGGGCAAAGCGAGTGTTATAAAGAACTCGTTGGCGCGGTTGTTGTTTCCTCCGTCTCAACCATAAACCGACCGCGCCTCGTGAGATTCCCAATCTTCAGCCTCGTGAACCACCTTTTCAACTCCCCAGACAGCAGCCATGAACTCGAAGTATCTCCTGCGCTGCACGCTCCTACTTGCCCATCTCCTTCCTTGTCGGGCTAAATATTCCAGGCTTGTACAGCTGACAGACTATGACACTGATGCCCCGCTAGATATGAGAGCGGCGAGATCATTCACGCTAGGTAAGTTCTGGTCAATGTTTCCGACTTCTTTTGGAATTTAAATACATAGCGACTCAATCCTATCCGTCTATCTACCCTGGACCGCGCTGACTATGAATTGATCCCCGTTGATTGCTCTAGATATGCAAGAGGAAGGATCATCAAGTCGAGGATGTCTTCCAGGGCTACAAGCAAAACGAAAAAGTAAGTCAAAAAGTGCTGAATACAACTCGTGCAGGGGTTTCGATCTCACAAGGAAGTTGATTTCACAGGCAAACCGAGCTGGACCAGAAATCCTGAAGCAAACCGTATCAATGAAGCTGAAGTAGAGGAACTGAATTTTTTCGTAGACAGGATGTGTACGTGACCCCACTCACTTGCATTCGCACATAGTTTTTACCACTTTGGCAGCCGTTTCATATAAAACAGCTGAAATAATGTATTCGAAAAAAAATCCTTACTTCTGAAGACTCGTCGAGAACCAGTTGCAAATCGTTCCTAAGGGGTGAAGCTGGTGACAAGAATGATCCAAAACCGCCAGCTACAATCGAAAAGTTTTACAAAGAAAACATCTTAGCTCAAGAGCTGATTAATCAGTTCAACAAAGATGTAGGGAAAGAGGAAACAGAAACATCTCCAGATTTGAACCGACTGATCAACGATGTGTTGACGCAGATGGCTGATCTGGCAGCTGAAAAACAAGCCCTCGTTTATGTGCAAGCCAAGATTCTGACTTATGCAAAAGCACTTACCCATATTACTTACTCCGCAAAAATCGAAGATCAGAAACAGAAAGAACTCATGAATGCAAACATTAAGGCCATCAGTCGTAAATGGAGTACGCGCTTTGGTTCCCACTCACACGACATTACATGCATGGACCTCATCAATAGTTTACCTTACGTGTTCGATTTCTCAGCCAGTCTTTCAAAGAAGTTTCCGTACATTGATCGTTAAAATTATTGTGCGCAAAAAAAGTTGAAAACATACAAATGTGAGATACTGCCATACACACCGTTTTTGCAGGGAAGCATTTGACACTCCCTGCAAATAAGGTTGTATGTTTTCATGACATATGCTGCTATGTGGCAACTTTGAGAACCCCAAATGTTTGTAGGTGTCAGTCTGCAAGTACATACAACATACCTTTGACAGGCAAATGTTATATCTACTATGTCTACAACCTACACCACGGGTGCACCAAAGGTTTTTGGCATGGTTATCAAAACCAAATTGATTGGATAGTGGTTTTCAGAACCAAATTGGTCTGAATCTGGTTTGTGGACAAATTCTGTTGCCAAAAAGGTCCCAAAAACCGTACCGTGAGAGAAGGAGCATCCAAATGGTTTCCAAAACCATTTCAAATGGTTCTGGAAATATTTTTCAAACCAAATTGGTTTCCAAAATATTTTTAAAACCACCTCAGGTGGTTCCAGAAATATTTTGAAAATATCTGAAAATGGTTAGTCCGACTCGTTCTTCAGGACGTCCGGACTCAATTAAAAAAAAATTCTGAAAACCAATCAAACTGGTTTTCCAAATATTCTCCTTATTCATTTTTTGGCTTCATCGTTCTTCCTTCTGCTCTCATCTCACCTCAAGATTCCCCTTGTTAGAGGACAGGACAGCCAAGATGGTAAACTTACTTGATCCTGAGTTTATCCATCACTATATGCATGTATCAAATATTTTGTACATACTTGCATACTGCGGCTGCGCCTTGTACCTAGTCTAACTCAGCTCGCCGGTACCGGTTCCAACCTTTTCCTCACCAAGGTTGGACACGATACCAAGCAAGGCTGACCAATCTGCGACGCATCTCTTGTCGTCAGATTTGCATTCGCTCCCTGAGCGTCTTATAGGTTAAAAGCCGGTTCTGCTATTTGGTATCTGAGTCCACAGTTCGGGAGACCACAATTGAATAGTCAGTCGAGGATGTAAATTGAAAGAGATTCGAGAGAAAGCGATAGAAGAAACGCTAGAGAAACAACGAAGAGAAAGAGACATTGAAGAAAAAGAGAGACTTGAAGCAATCAAAGAATTTGAAGAGAAAACTCGAACGTACTACAAAAACAACCACCAGCCAGTACCCTCAACCTCGACTTCAGTAGTAATGGCGGCAGCACCATCGGCCGAAGACTACTTTCATCTAAAAAGTGAACTACAGCGTCTTGAAGGCTTGCTCAACAATGCCAGTCACCTCCGCCCAGTCCCGCAAGCCGAAGGAGTGAACAGCGTAATCCAGAGCTTCCATAAGAAGCCGCTGGACCTCCATTACATGCACAATCCCAAGAAGACTCGCCTCGCGAAGGGAAAAGCGAACTTCAAAGTCTGGGACCGCGAAATCAACCGGACGCTGAAGTATGTCTTCCAAAATTAAGGGACCTTTACCGAGCTCGAGGCGAACTTTGTGTTGTGGTCGGCAAAAGATCAGGCAGCCATCGCTTGTTTATTGCGGTCAACAATTGAGACGACTCTGTCAGACATCGTGGACGGTTTTAACTCTGATAGCCCGTGGGTCATATTCACACAGCTCAAGAATTAACCAATGCGACAGGTCGGACAGACAGCATAAACTAGACGTCATCAACCAGTTTGCCGAACTAATTGGTGATCAATCACCGGGGACAGATGTAAACCTTGCGAATTGGAGCAAGGTGTGGACCGAAATGTGTCAGCCAGCAAGCAAAACCCAGTTACCCCTTAACTTGCCAATTTTCTGTTTTGCTATACTGTCTGCAATTATTCCAAGTTTCACACTTATTTCACTCATTTCTTTACATTTCACACTCTCTGATTTTATTATTGACATAGCATATATATGCTTGTATCTAGTCAAACTCAAGAAGCCTGATATATGAGTTGTACTCCTCAAACTCTCTTGTTCCCCAGACTTTCAGAAGAGAAGAACATAATAAACATCTTTTATTCATTCCTCTTTATTTGAAGATACATCAACACATCACTACTTCAAATAGCCAGCTTCCCTCATATCAACAAATCACTTTCTGGAAACTCAAGCCTGACTGTCTCAAATACTTATCACCGGCTGGGTGTAAACTCTTTGGATCAGATTCAACCCCATCTACGACTCGGAGCCACTGGATTATCCCAGTAAACTTCCATCGAGTGGATTCACATCTTCCCCGGAGTAACCCACCGCTGACAAAATGACTCAGCTCAAGATCTTGTGGGAAGAAGCTGGAGGCCTCCTACTCCAGAGCAGCTTTACAGCTCCGGTTGGCATTGATGTGAAGACTTTTGAATTCATGGTTAGTCAGAAGCTGGAAGCCACCAAAGATGCGACTTTCAACGATGTTATGACGGTGATCCAAGCTGCGTCTGGCAAGTCTCAAACCAAGGCCTCCCAAAGTCTGGACAATTCATACGCCCCGATGGACTTAGACGCGGTGAATGCGGTCAGGTTGATGACAGGAAGGTATGCGCCACCTCACAAGCGCAATTCCCCGCACTTCGGACAGCAGCAAAAGACCGGCCAAAACCAACAGAGCGCACTGACTGCCAACCATCCTAAGCCAAACCTATCAATCGAGAAAGCGTTGGCTTACCGTGGATATCCCCTCACCAACCACCTGGCAGGGAAGTGGGGCATTTGCTGCCACTACTGTAAGCAAGACGGTCACTGGCATAACAATTGTCGTCTTTTTTGGGAGTATGTTGAGTCGGGTGCTATAGGACCGCCGCCAGATGGTCACAATGCACCGGGGTCAAACTACCTTCCCCCCGAGCGGCCGTTCGGAAAGAGTAATTGACTTTTGAAAGAATTCAAGGAACTAAGAGTATTCATTTTTTGTCAGACTAAGTAGTTATGTTTATGTACAATAGCTTTCTGATATGAAGAATAATAAAGTAAGGGAATGTACCTAAGAGCAGGAACAGAGCCGCTCTCTACTTGAGATTAAGGATTGAGATTTAATTTAGAGGAAGTTTGCGCCGGCTGTTGACGACCTGTCATGAGTGACGTTTGTCGTTAGCTCATGCCATCTTTCTGATCTCTCCTGAATGTTCATTCAAGCCTTACTTTGACTGGTCTTTGAGACCTGAGTGATTTCACTCGGCGTCGGCCAATTGGCAAAGTAGCGACGCAACGCAGTCTACAAGAATAGACATGTTGCATCAGCTCCTTGCTCCTTGTTTTCGCTTTAGCCTTTTCCATTATTGGAACTCAAAACTCTTACCAATATTGCTTCCTGCTCTTTGAGCGGTATTGGCGTTTTTGGTCTGCGTGTCTTCAACGGTTCTGTCTAGGATTGCGAAATAAAGTGTTAGCATCTATCTGATCATCTCATCTCGAGTCTCTGCAGCCGCTTAACTTTGGTGCTTGCTGAGATTCTCGTGATGAGAGATTGGGAGCCAGGATTTTCCGTAAGCCTAATCTCGCTGCTCACGTGCGTCGGACCTGCTGACATCAAAAGATGAATTCAGTTTCACGACACCCGCGGCGCTGATTTGGACTGCGGAAATGGTTTGCTTTTGCTTACCAGATTCCGCAGCTAATTTAGTTCCCGGTGTCTTCCTCAATTTATGAGTTAGGCGCTGTTCCCCTAAGCTGGTATTCTCACAGCCTTCCTTGCTTTGAGTCGTAAGATGCGAAGCAGACTCCGATGCTTGGACCACCAATAGTTTCGAGAGAGACTTTTTTATGGTGGCTCTTCCGGTTGGCTTTGTGAGGAAGTCCGCTGAATTTTCAGTTGTCTTGACGTACAACACCACAATTAGATGCGCCGCAATTAGCTCCCTGAAAAAGTGTAGCCGAATTGACATGTGCTTTGTCCGAAATCCATTTTGTGACGTCTCACTCTTTGCCAAGTCGAGCGCCCCTCTATTGTTGATGTAGACCTTGATGCCCATTAGATTAGGATATATGCGAGTTTCATCCGCTAGGTTGGCAACCCATGCTAGTTCCCATCCTAGGTCGGAAAAAGCTTTGTATTCCGCCTCCATGGTCAACAAAGAAACTGTTGTCTGCTTCGTGGATTTCCAGTTGATTAAGTGATTCCCCGATTGCACAACATAGCCGGTGGTGGATCTCCTGGTGTCAGGGCAGTTGCCCCAGTCTGAATCAACGTACGCTTGCACTTTTGCACCTTCTTGTCTGATGTAAGTTAGACCTATTTCCCTAGTGCCTTTCAAGTACCGAAAAACTTGCACCGCTGCTTGATAATGCTTGATGCCCAGACTTTCAAGATATTGGGACAGCGTGCTAACCGCGTATGCTATGTCCGGTCGAGTCAAGATGCTAAGGTAGTTCAGAGAACCAACTAGCGCCCTGTAGTTTACGCCTAGATTTCTGAATGCTTGTATCTCCGCCTCCGTCGCTCTTTTGAGATATTCACGCGGGTTCAGAGGGCACGATGCCGGATGCATGGATTCTAGATTGAACTCTTGCAGCTTACGGTCGATATACTGAGTTTGATTCACTTGCAAGCCATCGTCAAACCGGTCAATGTTCATTCCAAGAAGAAACTCGGCTTGCCCCATGTATTTAATGTCAAATTTGAGCTCCATCTCGGCCTTGAAAACTTCAGGTTTGTCGCTAATGATGACTAAATCATCAACGTGCGCAAATATCCAAGTTGCTGGTTTCCCCGCTGCAGTCGGTCTCCAGAACACACACGGATACGATAGCGCAGCTTTGAAGCCTAGCTTGATGAGATACGATGAAAGACGCTTGTACCATACCAGCGGAGCCTGCTTCAGGCCATAGATTGCCTTCTTTAGTTCCAGAACCAAATTGGGAGGACAGTCAAGCCCCGGAGGAGGCAGCAGCGTCACCTTGTCCTCTAGCGGGCAAGTGAGAAAGGCACTTCGCACGTCAAGTTGATGAATCTGAAAGCCGTTGTTGACCGCAAAAGAAAGCAAGAACCGAAGCGAGGCCGGTTTTTCTGTCGGTGCGTACTTCGCCTCAAAATTGAGTCCATGTACCTGTCTGAAGCCTTGCGCGCATATTCGCGCCTTGAACTCAACCACCTGATTTTCTGACCCAAGCTTCTTCCAATATGCCCATGTCGAAGGGATTGGATTGTCGCTTTCGACTCGCACCCGTACAATCCAAACTTGGTGCTTCTTCATGTTACTGATTTCCTTGAGCTCAGCTTCCTTCCAGTTGAGGCTTTCTGGACACAACATTGCCTGCTTGTGATTTTTGGGCTCGATGGAGACAGATATAGTGTAGGCTTGTCTTCTTTCTTGCTTCCCTTCCACAATGTTTCGCGGATCAATTCCTCCGATGATTGGTCTAGATGCGCAGGCAGGATCGGTGATTGCTGGCAAGTCCTTGTTGACATTGCGCTCCCCTTCCGGCTTATTGGCACGCAGATTATGGATAATATTGTCCAACTTGAGTGCTTTGTCTTCCTCTTCATCAGCAGCCATATCCACATCCACGTCCTCTACTCCTTCTTGGAATGGCAAGCAGTCTTCAGCGTTGAATACCGGAAGACGCTTGCCATTGACTACATTTAGGCTCCGTCGCAGCGCCGCACACTCCGGAAAGATTTGTTCATCAAAGTGTGCGTGCTTAACCGTGAGGATCTGTTTGTCATTGAGCCGACAGACCTTATAGGAAGAATAGTCGTTTTCATAACCTATCAACACGCCTTCCCAGGAGATAGGACCAAATTTTTCAGTCCGGTGTTGCTTCGGCTTGACTATCCAAACCCGGCAGCCGAAGGGTTGAAAGAAGTCCATGTTGGGCGTAGTCTTGAAGAGAAGCTCAACAGGCGATTTCTTGCTTCTGGACAGCAAGGGTAAGCAGTTTGTTGTTGCTGTAGCGGTTTTCACCGCCTCCCCCCACCATTCAGGCGCTAGGTTAGATTGCAGAATCATGCACCTAGTCATTTCGATGATTGTCCTATTCGCCCTCTCCGCTAGCCCGTTATTTTGCGGCGTGTACGGCGGCGAGACATGGTGTTGAATCCCTGCTTCTTGAAGTAATTCACCCAGCGTGTTGTTGCAGAATTCGCCACCACTGTCAGTGACCAACTTCTTCAGCTTGTTTCCCGTTTGGTTCTCAAACAAGGTCTTGAAGTTCCTGATTGCCTCTTCTGCCTGACTTTTCTCTTTAAGAATGACCGTGTGAATGTAGCCCATGTATTGATCGACTAGAGTAAGAAAATACCATGCGCCTCCATTCGTGGAAGGCGAGATTGGGCCTACTAGGTCACCATGCACTATTTCAAGTGGAGATGCAGCTGCTTTGAAGTGGCTTTTACAGGGTAAACGAGTTATCTTCCCTTTCATGCACGCGTCACACGCATGGGTCTTCACCAGATTGAGTTTAGATGAAACTGCAGTCGCAATCCTCGATGAGCAAGCGTGTCCCAGCCTGATGTGCCATTTGACGAAGTCGGATGTCTTGCCTGCGTTCGTCGTCATCAAACCGACCGCTAGATTCACCGGATCCAAAACTCCCTTGATCTCGAGGAGATCATTGCTGACATCAACTCCAAACGCTTGACCGTCGTCAATCTTCACAGCGAATCCATCGGCACCTTGTTGAATGAACGCCTTCGTCTTCATGAGCTGCACAAAGGATACCAGATTTCTGGTGAGGTTAGGGACGAAGAGTGCGTCCTTTAGTGTTAACGATCCTCCGTTCGCGAGTGGCAGAATCGCGTCGCCTCGAGCCGTGGCCACAAGTTCACCGGAGCCGCTCCCTGTCACAATGTCAATGCGCACCTGACAGGTTTGTTTGAAGTAGCCAAGAGAGGTAAGCATATGGTTACTTGCCCCGGAGTCGAGGATTGTGGTCTGTGCGTTTGCACCATCAACACCTGAAAGATAGCTAAACAAAGGTCAAATATTCTCGCCCTTCATGTCTGCGACAGATTTTTCCGCAGTCGTGTGATAGTTCGAGCTTTTCTTCTTCTCTCTTTCCCGCTTTTCTTTCTGTTTTTCCAGGTGCTCCTTGTACTTTTCAGGATGAATGGTCCAGCAGTTATCTTCTGTGTGGTTAGACTCGGGATTGTGCTTGTTTCCCGGACAGGTGATTGCCGTGTATGGTCGCTTTTTCTTAGCTCTGTGTCCTCCGATGCCGGCAACAAGCGCCGTAGAAGAAGAATTGACTGTCGCCGGTTCTGTCGCTTTGCGTTTGTTTGTCCGCTCGAAACGTCCTACTTCACGTAGTCAATTGATAACATACTTGGGCTTCCCAAGCGAGTTTAAGTAACCGAAGAGGCTTTGCATGAGAAAAGGCCTCTTCTTCGTGATGCAGCTGATTATGCTACAACAGATAACAAAGTCCGGAACTATCATGCCGAGTAAGTCAAATTTGGCTAGACACTCTTCAATCCCAGTGATGTATGCCGCCATATCGTCGTTAAACTGGGTATCCTCCCATCTAGCCCAAACTTCGTAACTTGCTAGAATAGAGTCGGAGGCGTACACTGATTTAAACATCTGCCAGAGCTCGTATGGGTTGTTAGAATTACCCTTCTTCACTATTGTATTGAAGACCCCGTCCGTGAGATTAGCGCAGAGGAGATTTGCTGCCTTTTGCGATTTGCTTTTGGTTCTCCTTGTCATATCGGGTAAGGGTGGATTATCAATGAAATGCTCCAGATTGAATTCAGCTAGGACCATTTGAATCTTTTTCTCCCATATTTCAAAGTTCTCTCCCGTGAATTTGGGAACTTTCATCGTGGGCTTTCTGCCGAGAGACGATTCGCTGGAGTCACTATCCAAATCGGCCATCCTGTAATCCTGCTCTTATTCCCTGGGTTCTGAGGTAGTGTTCGTAGCTCAAGACTGTAATTCTGAAAGAATTCAAGGAGCTAAGAGTATTCATTTTTTGTCAGACTAAGTAGTTATGTTTATGTACAATAGCTTTCTGATATGAAGAATAATAACTTGAGAAGAATAAAGTAAGGGAATGTACCTAAGAGCAGGAACAGAGCCGCTCTCTACTTGAGATTAAGGATTGAGATTTAATTTAGAGGAAGTTTGCGCTGGCTGTCGACGACCTGTCATGAGTGACGTTTGTCGTTAGCTCATGCCATCTCTCTGATCTCTCCTGAATGTTCATTCAAGCCTTACTTTGACTGGTCTTTGAGACCTGAGTGATTTCACTCGGCGTCGGCCAATTGGTGAAGTAGCAACGCAACGCAGTCTACAAGAATAGACACGTTGCATCAGCTCCTTGCTCCTTGTTTTCGCTTTAGCCTTTTCCATTATTGGAACTCAAAACTCTTACCAATATTGCTTCCTGCTCTTTGAGTGGTATTGGCGTTTTTGGTCTGCGTGTCTTCAACGGTTCTGTCTAGGATTGCGAAATAGAGCGTTAGCATCTATCTGATCATCTCTCATGTGAGTGGTTCTCTATCACTCTACAACTTGACTGAAGAACTCGAACGACCTACCTAGAAAAATATTGCTAGCAGTAGCTGATTGCTCCGTTGATGTCAGACTCAAGGGGACAATCACAATCCCAACAAAGCAAGGGAAAGTGATGATTGATGACATATATTATTGCCCTGGCGTAGACGGAGTCATCCTCTTGGTTGGAAGACTGACGAATGTGGGATGGCAGCTAAAATTCCGTGGACAAGAAGCAACTTTGACCAGCCCCACGAATTTAGTCTTCAATACGTTGTGGTGGACAGTTTGGTACACGCGGAGGGATCAAGATTTTGCCGCGCATGGCGCGCGCCTGAGGAAGTCAAGACTCAAGACATCAAGATCTCAGCCCTCAAGACTTTCTCAGGTTCATGGCGCAGCGTGGCGCGCATCCTCAAGACGTTTCAGGTCTTCTCCCTTCCCACCTTTTTCACTTCTTTCTCCTTGTTTCTTTGTTGACGGTTTTGTTTTCCTGTCAATTTTCTTTTCATTCAACTTTTGTTATTTTTCTTTTTCAGTTTGTTCGTGTTGGTTAGGGTTTGGATGAGGAGGGTTTGGTTTGTTTTGCTTTGTTTGTCTTGTCTGTGTAGCGCGCGCGTGCGCGCTAGGTTGTGGTGAGCTGTCTGTTAGATGTCACAAGATCCAGGGTTTGAGTTCAGTTCAAACTCCGGCTTTGGAGCGGCATGGACCACTCTGAACCATAAAATTCAGTTCTCCATCAAAAATTTCAAAGTTATAAGTATTGGCGCTTTCTGCCCGTATCTTGAGTATCACACGTCTTCAAGGTTCATTTTCCCCGCAACGCCGATCTCCTCCACTTCTCTGGTTTAGATCACATCCCGCCAGCAGTATCCCCGGCTCCATTCTCAAAACAAACCCGCCGACGCGCATCTCCAGCCGTCGTAAAATCAATCCCCCCCAACGCTACACAAATCACTGCGCTCATTTACGGCCAATCATAACCGGAGGGCATACACATCTCAGATTCTCATTTCTCTTTCCCCTCCCCCAACTGCTTCCGGCTTAACACCGGCAAGAGTTCCTCAACGTTGTACCACAATTTTTGTTGGTTTTTAAGCAATTTAAACCAGTCTCTCAATCTGAATAAAGTCACCCAACGGCCATCTTTTGACCCATTCCTATGGCATAGACAACTTGGCCACCTATCGCAAGAGGTAGTGAGGAAATATCTGAGGCAACATTATCCAGACAAGCTTGAAGGAAAAACATGGGATTTGTTTTTCTGCGCTCAATGCGCGAAATCTAAGAGTATCAATAAGAAGTCTCCTGGAGGAAATTCCCTGATCCCACGGGATGAACCCCTTGACTTGCTCGTATCGGATGTTGCAGGGCCATTCTCTTATGACCTATCAGGAAAACACTACGTTCTGACAATGCGGGACCACGCTACAACATACATCTTTTGCAACATCCTAGTAGAGCGGAGTGAGGTCCCGGCAAATATAATTCCAATCTGCTGCCACATGATAGGCACGTGGGAGGGCCGCAGATAGCTCCTTGGCCCTTTGCCTTTAAGACTTGTTCAACAATGTTTTGAAAGGGAACCTAGTTCCCTCTTATTGCCTAGGGTGACCTGAAAGCTACCGTTGTAGCTCCCTGAGCCACCCAAGTATGGGATAAGGGGAGAGGATGCCCCTCTTCTCTTTCCTTACCTCCCCCTTGACTACCACTCCGCGGAGTGTATTACTAAGCGGGTTTGGAAGTTGAAAGAGTGAGGAGGCATGCTCTACTACTCTTGTAGGTAGCATGTCTCATCCTCTTGCGAGATTCTTTTCGCCCAAAGGTCTGAGCCCGACCCATAACTCCAGGGCCTGGAGCCAGCTCAGACCTAACTCGCCCCTATCCCTGGTAACCCATGTCTGAGATTCGCCCATTACTCTAGGGCCTGTGACCTGGGGTTTGAACCTCCGGCGCCTTTGCGTTGTACACATCAGAAACCTCTTGTAAGTTACATTGCCTAAATTCGCCGGCTCATTAGCCGCGTTCATTCTTCCTCTGTTGTCTGCGTGATTAACAATTCTAGGTCCCTCGGGACTTCAATCCGTAGCTGGTCGCGCCTCCGGTGTCCTAGCCTGATCCCCCTAGATAGCGTATCGGCTTGGTTCTCCGCCGATGTCACCCGCTTTGCCGCCAAGTTGATCTGAAATTTGATGAGTAGTTTTTGAATCTTTTTCCACTCCTCGTTCACGAATTGGTCTTTAAATTTCCTCTTCAGGACCATGCTCTCGGTAGAGGTGTTATCCTTCCACACAATAAAGTTCTTTCCTTTCCTTGCGCCCAGCTTTAATAACATCAGGAGTCCTAGCCGTACCGCCACTGTTTCGAGCCTTGAGATCCGCTCTTCTTCTAGTTCGCCGTCTATTACTCTGTCCAATTCCTCCATGGACCAAAGTCAAAACTGGGCCCACCTCCTTCCTATCTGCACTCCGATCCCGTAACCGGTAGACGCCTCTCCTACCCACCCTATTTCTGTTGGGTCTTGCCGCGCAATGAGTCGCGTATGGGTAAAGTTATTGAGTGTTGTCAGCCAGGTGTGCAGGTCTTCTTCAGCGTCTTTTGGTATTGGTTTCTTCTGTTCCTTGTGCACCCAATCCTTCAACCATTGGTACAAGCTGCATAGATAACATCGGAGCTGCGGTAACATATACAAGACGTGATTAAATCTTCCGGCGATTATCTCTACCTCCCCGTATGAAAACGACGCCCCTATCTCCAGGAAGTACTGGATTTGAGCAATCCGTTTCGCCAGTTTTTCTTCCGGTAGGCAGACGGTTTTGTCGGTGCCGTTCCAAATGAACCCGACAAACTTCTTCTCTTCAAGAAATGGTGAGCACTTGTCTTTGTTTTTTTTCACTCCCAACTCGTCTGATCTTGCCACCACGTCCCTCATTAGCGTTGGGGAGTTGATTCTCTTGACGAAGAGGTTATCATCCGGAAGACCTGTATCACATTGAAATCCGCCAACATAATCTTTTTCCACGCGTCCGCTGGCCGTCCGAAAGAACCGCACCCGGCCACTCCGCCAAAGGTTATCCGTGTATCCAGTAGTATCCCCCCGTTGAAGTCTCTCACCATCAAGAATGGCCATTGACTCAGGGCTGTCGGGATCTGGCGGTAAGCCTTCTCACAGTCAAAAAGGGCTAACAATAACGGTTCTTTTTGGTTCTTGAGGAAGGAGGCGACCGCTTCGAAGTCATCCCACGTCGTCTGGAAGTCGGCCGCGTCCACGACGGAGTTTACCAATGGGATTCCATCCTTGCCGTGTGGGAATGACAAGTCGTTTATCGGCCTTAACAACCCGTCACCGTTCACGACCGCTCCAAGTGGGTTGGTCCTAAAGAAATCAAATTTCCTTGCTACTTGTTCAAGGCTAAAAGGACCAAACATCCTTTTGGCTTCTAGCTCTTTTTGAATTGATTCTTCTATCTTTGCCTTTGCAATCATTGCGGATGCGTGGTTTGGTGGGTTATACCAGGAGGTATCACCCGGTAATCGGTGGTCTGGAATCCCCTGGTCGAACCCGTGTTGGAAGCCATGTATCTAGAGAATGTCAAAACGGACCCGGGTATAAATTACACCGCCGGTACCCGCGTGTTTTTTCCCAAAAACAGGCACCCGGCACTGCATCCGGCACCGCCTGGCGGGTACCAGCGGTCTTTTTGGCGGGTACCGCGGGTACCAACTGGGTTTTTATTTCATCAATGCTTGCGCACAAGTCCGCAGGGACTTCTGGATCACTTGAAATTTTTTTTATGTCATTTCTATCACTTATATAGGGAAAATAATATATAGCTAATTTATTTTATTGAGATTTTAAACATTTGCTAAGATGAATTTTCATCCAAAACTATAATCTTTCTTTTACCTTTCTGCTTGATTTGGTTTTTGCCCTTCATACCTTGTTTCCACTTTTGCAAGGCACCTTCTTCAATCAAGTTGTTCTTGGAGTAAAAGGCAACGGTCATCCCATGAGTTAATGATTGAGCGGCAAGTCTGTGCCTCTTTGACGAGACATAATCGCGCCCAAAGCTAAACGCTCTTTCGACATCAACTGATGTTGCTAAAAATGCAGTAAAAGTGAGTTCGGATGGAGTGACAATTGGGATCAGGTAGATGGCCGGCTCACCAGGACAGCTCAAGACATCCAACGCCATATGGACTAGGCCGCCGTGGCTGTTCCCAGAAAATTTCTGTTGTATCCACCACTGCAACGGATTCACTGGGTCGGTACCGTTTAGTATAAGTCCTCCCGCTAACCATGCGTCCAATGCGTCAGACGACGAATCCCCCCCTTGGGCAGCGGCAGCCTCTCCCAGGCCGGCAAGCATGCCGGTCTTTGGCTGTGAGGAGACAAGAACTTTTAGTACTCGGTTTGCAAATATAAAAGCAGTTATTTTACCTTTGAGCTTGCAGTCACACTTGGTGCCGAGGAGGAAGGAGCAACTGGTTTTGGCTTGTAAGTCAATACCCACATTTCCTGAGCTAGCCGTATAGCTTCGGCGATCCGGTCAGGCTCCCAGTTGGCCAACTTGAAGTACTCGTCTCTAAAAGAGGGGTGCAGCACTGAGAAACGGTTTCAGTAAGAGGAATCTGAAAATAATAAGCAAAATAGACATACATATTGCAATCCTGTAAAGAGGGGATGTATCTGTCAAGCTGTAATATTTGTTCGTTATTTTCAATCCGATTCGGCAGGCATTCCTTAATGCCGCTGGGTATTTTTTATTGCTGATGAAGGTTGATAGATGTTCCGTTATTTGATCAATGTATAGAACTATGTTTGCTAATCGAGTTGATCCGGCAACCGAAAGTTGAAGAGTTATCTCATTGAAAACATTCAGGACCTCGACCAAATTGTGTGCCAAGTTGAAGTCACCTTTGTCCAAGTGATTTTTACGATCTAAACCATGCCGCTTATGACGCTGCCAAACAAGACTTAAAAAGACCAGTTGTTAGTAATTTTACATTACACTGCAGTGGAAAGATGACTTACATGGCATCTTCACACCTGATTATGCTTTTGAGTTGTACATTTGTTGAATTCCAACGAGTTCGAACATCTCTTTCAATGTTATGAGGAGTTGCGCATCCTTTCTCCCGACAGATCTCGACAAACTCAGCTTTTGAGTTTGGTGAAAATCTCAACTTCTTTGAAATCGATCGGAACTATATCACAATAAAGATTCAGGTTGATGAGACAAATGGACCATCTGATTAACAAATATAACACTAACTTTTGCCAATGTCTCTTTGCAGGATTGAGTTGTGTAGCAATCATCGTCGTCTTCATCGCTAGCGAGTTCAATATTGGCCTGGGTGAGCGTTTTGGTCTCGTCTTCATGCTCGTCCTCGCTCTCATATCGGTCTGATCCGCCAATTGATTCAACATCACTAGAATCTTGCGAGGTGTCATGGTGCCCTGGAGAGAGGCTATTGTTTGAAAAGCAAATCAACAATCAACACATTTTCCGATTAAGGAATTCCAGAGATACTTACCATCTAATTTGCCGCTGCGGGGAATCATCATCATCCGATCCTTCTTCATCAAACACAAATGCGCGACCCTTGGCAGTGCCTTTCTCCCGAGTTCCAAACGGGCGGAGTATCGCTTGGACAATTAAGTTGAGGATATGAGCGAAACACCTGATCCACTGAGTGTCGCCTTTAAAGTGAAGCCACTTGAGCTTTTTGATCTCCCTCACCATCACCTTGTTATTTTTGGCATTGTCGCTCACAATACCAAATATCTAAACAAAAAAATGAGTCCGCGCAGAAATTGAAACAGAAAACAAACTTGGCCTACCTTATCTTGAATTCCAAATTTCTCGCAAACTAAACGGACCGTGTTTGCGAGGTACTCACCAGTGTGGCTTTCTGATAAGGTAACAAAGTCTAGAGGCATTGCCTCCAATCGGACATCCCCAGCATCTTCGGCTAATCGATAGACAACGGTACCCAAAACATCAAAACCGTTCGGAGATTGCCATGCGTCAACACCTAAATACAATGCACCTTTGTGTGCCTACAAATATCAAAGGTGTCACAGTCAGTTCATAGAAAGGATATGAGAATTGAGGAACCCACACTCAAAACCTCTCGGTGTTTGTTTTGTATAGTAGAGTAGAGCATATGAATGTCCTTTGAAACAGCCCGCGGGGTCGGTAAGTGCTTGACAACCGTTGGATGAAGTATTGCTTTATGGCTTGCATCTGTCAGCGCTGAAAATGGCCTCGCGGCCTCGGCGCACCATATGGCACATAGCTGGGGCACCTAGATTTTCCAGTAGACTTCTCAAAACCAAGAAAACATGTGGTTAAATTCAAAGGGCTCACCTCCTTTGCATTGATTTGCCCACTTGCAGAAAATCCAAGATCGGCCAGCTTCTGATTTTCTTCGATTTCTTGATGTTTACGTTGACAGATCGAGGTGTGTTTGTTCAGGTTACTACAGGATGAATCTGAGGTAGGACGGTTGATCTTGGTGCCGCATCTGAATGCAGTTCCAGTCATATTCATAAGCAACAAATCAATAAATTGAAGCAATCCAGACTTACATTTTGCAACAATAGGCAATCATCCGCCTGCCATGCTTATCCTTTTGTTCGGAAAGCTGTGGTACGTGATAAAATTGATAGGTTGTACTGATAGCATTCGCAGCGATTCTCTGAGCTCGTTCTGTATGAAGGAACCTATTAATTTAAAATGGTTAGTGACGTGAGTTGAGAAAAAAACTTACTTAGCTCCTCCTCATCAGTCAATGCCTTGGCTGGAGCAGTTCCAGATGAGGGGGGAGGACTGTTGGGGGTGCTGTCGCCTTGGGGTGTATGGTCCTGGGTTGATGGGTGTCTCTTGCGGGGGCGTGCCATGTTGATTTTTCCGGGTTGAGTGGCAGGTTGGATCAACAAAGGACAGGATATGGCTACTCTCCAAAGCGGACCAATAGCCAGGCCTACCCGGTCTCTCCCCCGGGGGTCTGGCGGTACTTGGGGGCGGTACCCGGGTACCGCACCGCTTTTTCCAAAAAAACAGGCACCCGGCACCGCATCCGGCACCGCCTGGCGGGTGCGGGGCGGGTGCGGGCGGTACCCGCCCGCGGGTGCCGGGTACCGGTTGACATTCTCTACATGTATCACATTGCGGTACTCGGGAAGTAGGTTAGCCCTCTGCAGCGCTTCCTCCCATTTTCCCACGTTCATCTTGCATGTTACCTCATTGGGCCACTCTCCGTTACCTAGAACGCCGCTTGGTTTCACACCGGTTGTCCTGTGGTCTTCCCTCTCCTTAATCTTGGGCAAGGGTTGCTCCTGCTCACTGGTAACCAAAAGACAGGAAACATGCAAAGCGCGTTCTAAGTTATCTCCATTCCATCTGAATTCCCTTTCATATTAAACTATAACAGAGAGGGAGAGAAGGAAACAACTACGGGCTGTGCCCATGACAAAATAATCATGAAAACCAGCTAACTAGTAGTTCCGAGATTTATTGTAACCCCCGCTACCCCCTGCACCTCTGCTCCCGCTCCCGCTAGCCCTCCCTCCTCCGCTCCCACCTTGCGAACCTCCTCCATCACATTCGCCTTGTGTCTAGCTCCACCTACTCCCTTTGTAGCCGCCTTGCCTCTGAGGTTGAGCCGATCCGCTGGGGCCTTTCGGCGTATCCGTGCCTGGTTTTGGGCCATTCTTCGCCGATTGGTGTTGCAGGTGGAGGGGGGTCTTTGCCGACTGATCCTCCTTCTTCACCGGGGGTTGGCCTGTGGTTGGGTCCCATCCGAAGCGGCACGCACCGGCGGCGTATGGGTTGTCCGGGAAGTCAGTCTCACCAAACCTTATTGCTTTGGCGTGGACCGTCAGGAGGATCTCCTTCCTAAGCAACAAGAAGTTTGCCACCGATAGCGTCCCATTTGGCAATGCAACCCAATGTGTAAGTGCGTTGTTCCGGACGTGGATGTTGTATCTCAACGCCGTCATAAAGCCTTCTCTCCAAATGATCACGTCAGCATTCTGCTTGTGAGCTACCAGCCACACCGCTAAGTTTGCATGTGAAGGAATCCTCCGGACAGCCGCGAGGAACCCTTGATGATTAATTGACCATTCTTGATATGTTTGGAGATATTTGTTTGGGTAGGGATACCCCGTATACCGGTTGGTGTCTCCATTGTCTGATTTCACCCGTTTCTCCGCTGTGTGCAGAATGGCCTTATCCTGCCACGCCTTGTTGAAGATAGTCAGAGGTAAGGGAGCCCTGAATTTGATTAGCCTGCGCTTGAAGAATGGAGTGAATCCCAGTTCGTCGTTGGTGGGGATGGCGGAGTCGTCAAATATGACCGCTGTGCCTGCCTGCTGCGGTACGCCCGCCATTTCGTCATAATCCCTCACACGCGAGGAGTTGTGCTGGTTTGGAGTCGGGACTGTGAACCCTGGGATCAATAGGGGTGGGTCGGCCTTTTGGTGAGCCTGTCGTGGTTCTTGGGGGGGGAGTGAGGTGGGGGCCTTGATGATGGATGCAAGATCCAGGTTGGGAAGCTGTTGGTTGTTGGTGATGGCGTCGGTCGGGTTGATGGGTTGTCCTCCGGTGACCGTTCCTCCTAAACCTGCGCAGATCTGATAGAAAATCAAGGCCTGGCCCGCCTGTCCCTTCTCCGACGCCCTTTTTGCCATCTTGATCATGTCCAGCATCGCCCCCTAGAGATCGTGCCTGCCTTGCTCTACTTGAGGGGTCCTGGCTTCCTCTTTCCCGATATCAACTGGATTGTCGGCTAAACGGGATAAGCGTCGCAGACGATCTCAGCTACTCTGCTCCATCCTCCTAACTATCTCCTCCACCCCACCGGCCTGACCGACTTGAAGTGCTTACCTGCCCCTGACCCATGTGGCGCCTCCTTCGACCCTCCTCCAGTTCCCTCCCATATTCCCAAGTCTATATCCCTTCCTCCCACTGTCTCCCTCCCACCCCCCTCTTTTCCTATCCTGATCTCTTCATCCAGGGCTTTTGATGACGAACGGGTCGCAATTTTCCTGGCCGTTGGCTTGGCAATCGTGACCTTTTTTGACTTTTTGGGTGGTGCCGTCTGCGGTTGGACCTGCGCTACGCTTTCGACGTCCGTCCTATCAGGCTGCTCTTCTTGGTGTGTCTGCGGCCCTTGAGATTGGCCTGCTTCTGATTGCCCGTCTGTCCCCTGCGATCTCGCCGTTGACAATCCTACGCCTGCGGCTTGCTTTACGGCTGATGTGGTTTCTGCGATGAGATTGAACATAACTGTCAGTTTCTAATTGGCAAAAAATTCCTTCCTTTGGATCGGTGTACGACTCCAGGGATGGATGGGTAATCGAAGTTCCTTTTGAGGGGGAAATAAATTGTATGAATAGGTTGAAAGGCTATTACAATCTACGGGTGGTTTGAAAGACCTGCCCCTCTAATAGTACTATGCAAATAACCAAGAGTCTTGTAATCAATATTTAAGAAAATGTGGCAGATTCCAAGATAGCTCTTACTTTTATATAGTAATCTATATCAGACCTAAATATCTAATTCAATGTGTTTTTAGACCGGTTATAACTAAGGATAACGTGGTTTGTTATGGTGAAGTTCCTCTACTGTTGTTGCTGTTATAATTTGTACTACTACTTCTACTACTACTACTACTACTAATATGCTAATAAGGAAAATGGGTTGTTGGTTGGTTGGTTGGTTGGTTGTTGGTTTGTTGGTTGGTTGTTGGTTTGTTGTTGGTTGGTTGGTTGGTTGTTGATTGTGGGTTCTACTACTGCACTAACACTCTACTGACTGACTGACTCTACGCTACTCAAGACTACTACTGCTAAACTACTACTGCTAAACTATCTTATGTGACCAGACCTCTGTAGGTTGATGATCCCCAAAAAGAGAAATTATGGGGGGGAGAAGAGCTCCTTTTATAATGAAGAGTGAGGGATTTTAGCTCCAGGGGAATGTGTTTGAGAGAATTTAGCTGCAGGGGATCTCAGTTGCACAGCATATGTACACCTGTACTGCACAGCCACCCAAACAATGAGGGAATTATGCTGCAGTGACACTATTTGTACACCTTATCTGCCTGCATATATTGCGCTGCCTGATGTCATGCGTTGCTATGTACCCAAGCCACCTTCCATATCCTTCAGAATATGTTGCTATGTAACCAAGCCACCTTCCATGCACGCTGCACCCAACTAGAATACTCCTCCTTTCCACGATTTGGGGGTCAAAGCCTCTCTCTGGTCCTCCTTCCTTCCTCCTCCCTCGTCCTTGTATCCACGTTGTGTATTCTTCTGTCCAATCCGCCGCGGTGACCAAAGGGTGTATGTATGTAAATGTTGTAACTGTTGTGTAAGATTATCTCCTCCTCTTGTAATGGGTTCCACCTGTATGTAACTGTACTATCCCAATACCTTTGCATATGTCCTTTTGGCATTGCAACAGGCACAGAACACCACATCGGGAACTTGGGTCTGTTGGTTTGTGATCGGCGGGGGTTGCAGATCCTGAGGTTCCGGGACGGGTGTGGTTATCCGGTACCGGTTGCTCCTAGATCGTCTAGGTTTGAGGACCTGGTTGCTGCGACCGTGACTGCGGAGCGCGGTGGCTCCCTTTGCCCGGGCGCAAACCTCCCCGCTCCCTAGTTCCCTTACCGCGCTCACGCGCGGAGTAGCGCCTCCGAAGTTTACGCGTCTTGGACTAGACCCACCTCCCGCTTTGCTTCCGGTAAGCACCCAGGAATGGCTACATCATCTCAAAGTCACCATTGGTCGATACCCCAAGAATATTCAATGCGACAACTCTCCGGAGTAAACGTCATCCTTAAAGAAGCTTCTCAAACCCATCGGGGTTTCCCTAGCTCCGGTCCCGCCTTACAGTCCTGAGCAGAACGGCGAGGCAGAAAGGGTCAACCAAACGCTTGGTGACATGGCTAGGACAATGCTGCACAAATCTGGCATGGCACGTCCGTACTGGAGCTACGCTTACCGCATGGCGGCTCACATCCACAACAGAATCCCAAACAAGAAGATAGACACCTGCCCCCTGCAGGCGTTGTACAACATCGAAGTGGACCCAAATGTTCTCTATCCGTTTGGTGCAGATGCAATTGTGCACATCCCAAAAGAGAAACGCGACAAGCTCTCGGAACGGGCCATCGCGGTCAAACTCATTGGTTATCCGGCGGCTGGAGCAGGATGGTTAGTACACTCAAATCAAAGTGGCCGCATCTTGCACTTGACGTCAGTTATATTCCCAGAGTTCCAAAACTTGCCTGTTAAGAAGAAAGAAGCCAAGCAAGGAGATCTGGACTTCATCATCAACCAGATAGTTTTGAAACTAGGAGAAGAGACCACTGACGAGCATGCAAAAGCAGAAGAGAAAGCCATAGCAAACTTACCCATCCATGAAGATCGAAGAATTCCGCTCAATATCAGATCAGCACTTCAGACGGGAGATTCGACTGCGTGGCGAGCTGCGGCAAACTACAAAATCGACAAATTTTTCAAATTGGACGTCTGGGTACCAGTGGACCTGTTTCCTGGGGTAAAATCTTTGGGATGCCGGTGGGTTTTTGCTATCAAGGAGGGCATGCAATGTGATGATCCAGAAATATTCCGCGCCAGATACGTCGCGAAGGGATTCAATCAAGTTATGGGCCGTGACTGCAACAAGACATATGCTCCTACGGCATCCTTAGTCACACTTTGTCTGTTAATTTCTCTTGCTATCAAGTACCACTATCCGATTGCAACTTTCGACGTCAGTTCAGCGTATCTATACAGTCCCATTGAAGAAGAAGTATATGTACAACCCCCGGTAGAAATTTTTCCGGAGTTGAAAGGAAAAATCATGAAACTCAAGAAGGCAATGTACGGCACAAAACAGGCCGCGCAATGCTGGTGGAAATTTTCCAAATCAAAAATGGAGAACCTGGGATTCATTGCTTCAGAGTTGGAACAGTCTTTATACATATATTGGTGCGGCAATGGCTTCATTATCATTTGGTTACATGTGGACAACGGATTTGCGGTGGCATCAAATGAGGGACTCATGGGCAAACTACGGGCGGTGATGGAGAAGGAGATGAAGATAAAATGGTCGAATCAGGTTACAAAACTGGTGGGGATCAATATCAAATTTAAGGCTGACGTTGTGGAGCTTGACCAAGAAAAGCTTGCTGACCAGATTGTATTGGATTACACCAGGCCGGTTTTCACTCAGCGGAGCACTCTACCGGACGAACCACTGGAGATTCACTCTGGTGAGCCGCTAGACCAGACGGAGTATTGATCAACCCTTGGATCTTTGATGTATCTTGCAGCTGGGACACGGCCAGACTTGTCTTATGCCGTGAACCTACTGGCAAAGTACAGCAAAAACCCCTCACCAAGGCACTGGAAAGCCCTGGACTTTCTGATTGGGTATCTGAAGTGGTCAAGATCGGTGAAGCTGAATCTGAAAGGAGCTGGGAACTCTCTTGATTTGTGGTTGGATGTGAACTGGGGCGGCAAACACGAACGGTCGACTTCTGGATTTGTCATCAAGCATTTGGGGGATTCAATTGCGTGGGGAGCAAAGCGGCAGACAGTCGTGGCACTATCGACTTGCGCGGCAGAATATGTTGCTTTATCGGACGGATCGCAACACTTGGCAGGACTTTCAGTTCTGCTAGAAGATATTCACCACTCAATCAACGGTGTATCCGCTGCGCTGCATATAGCGCAGCGAAGCAGTTAGCGCATCGATTTTTCGGGTCGCTGCGCTACGCGCTACGCGCAGCGGGCAGATCGCTGCGCTACGCGCTTTTTGATTTTCCCGGGAAAAAAATCAAAAAATAGCGCGCTAAAGAAGTGATCACGTAGCGGTCAGTGCCGCTTTTCTCTATGCCATGTGGGATCAAAAAAAAAAAAAGGAAAAAGGGTTTAACATACATAAAAACATGTTTACAACAAAAAACTGTTCCGCTATCCGCTAATTTAGCGGGTAGCGTAGCAAATTTTCGCTTTTGCTGCGCTTTTGCTAATGGCCCTGGGAGGGTAGCGGACAATTGCTGCGCGTAGCGAGTAGCGCAGCGGTGTTCTCGCTGCGCTATCGCTTTTTGGTCTGGTCACGTAGTGGCCAACCGCTGCGCTACGCTAAAAGGCCGCTTTTTTTAGCGTAGCGCAGCGGATACACCGTTGACTCAATCAAGATGAACATTTTCTGCGACAATGAAGCGGCGATATTAATAGCAGGCGACAATGCATCAAAGAAAAGAACATTATATTTAATGGGGCTTTCTATTTCATCAATGACTTCGTCAGAGAAAACAATATCAAGATCACCTGGACAAATACACTTCTCCAACAAGCGGACATTTTCACCAAGAAACTGGGACCAAACAAGATGGAAGGAGCAATGGCGAATCTTGGTCTGAGGGCGTGAAGTTTACCAGCTTGGGGGGGATGTTCAGCCAAGATGGTAAACTTACTTGATCGCGAGTTTATCCATCACTACACGGCGGGGGTGCTTCCTGGCCCGCGCGTTTGTGGAGACGACGGGATCACCGGCTCCGTGAAATCCACGTGGATTTCACTGCTCCCCCCGTCGTCTCCACCCTCCCGTGGAAAATGCGTGGAGACGACGGGCTTTCCCGTCGTCTCCACCCGCCTGGGATTTCCACGTCATTCCGATGGGGAAAATGACGAGGATTCCACGGCTGCCCCTGGGATCCCGGTGAAAAATTGTCCCCGTGAGTTCCTCGTCGTTCTCAACAACGAGGAACCCACGGATGCCCTTGCATTGCCGGTGTTGGGGTTATTTTGGTGATATCGGCCGTGGCTTGTGTGCGTTTTGAGGACACGGCTCCCAAGGGAAGAGACTTCGGAGTTTTTAGCGTTTTGAAGTCTGAGACCAAGACTTGAGTGGCGATCACAACGGCCTCCCTGGGGAATACACCTCGCTCTGCCTTTCACGCACACACCGCCGCCCCCGCTCAGCGACCTCCAGCCCATCATCCTCCCCTCCCCCGACACCCTCCAGCTCGCTCTGCTACCTCCAGGCCCTCCTCACCGCCCAGCCCCCAAAGACCAAAGCCGCCCAGTCCAAGATCGCCATCTCCCCCTCCCTCACCGACCGGACCACCGGCCTCGGATCCTTCTCCTCCCAGCCCACCGGGAACGCCTCCGACCACGACTACCGCATCTCCGACTCCGCCGCCGGCCTGCGCACCCAATACCTCATCACCAACCTCGCCCCCGCCACCAACTACTCCGCCTGGCTCTTCCAGCCCGGCCCGGTGGTCAACAACGTGCCCACCGGGAGACTGTGGCCGTACATCTCCTTCCGGACCAAGTCCAGTCAGTCTCTGTTCTCTCTTGCGCCCAAAACATCCACACTCATCTGATCTTCCGCACACAGCTAAGAACTGCAGCCTACTCCACGGCCTGCCCTTCTGTCCCTCGGTCGCCTACGCGGTCCCGGCCAGCCCGAGCCTGTCGACGAGCGCGGTGGTGGCCCAATACAACCGCAGCGTCAGCGGCCATCTGGCCAACTTCCGCACGGTGGTCTCCACCTACCCGTGCAACAACGACACCAGCGGCCGGTACTCCTTTGTCACGGGCTGCGGGGACTGTTTGCGGGCGTACACAGACTGGGCCTGTGCGGTCGCCCTCCCGCGCTGCGTCGACCCTCCTGCCGCATCCCCAGAGGCCCCAGGGACCCCCACGCAGGTAGTGTTCGCCAGACCCGACCCCGCCCATCGCTACGCGTCTGCCGAGCAGAACTGGCTCTCGAAGGTCTGCCTCCAACAGGCGCCCCAGCTCGTCGGCTGGGCGCGGATCAAAGACTACGTCGACCACAAGATGGCTCGCATGGCTGAGCTCGACGCCGATTGGCCCGCGGCGCTTGTCCGCTACTGGAACGTGCTGCGGCGAAGGATCCTCTCGGGCGCTGGAGATGCGGACAATGATGAGCTCTATCTCACCAAATTCAGAGCGCTGTATCCAGTAAGACTCGTCTTCCTCCTACTGCAACCCTCCCCTCTGACGAAGAAGTGCAGGCGATGCTGCGTGGCAGAGCCCAGGAGGCCCCGGGTGATGAAGATGAAGATGGTGCCGCAGACGGCTTCTAATTATCTTATTATCTTATTTTCATGTTTTCTTTTTTTTCCTTTTTTTTCCTTTTTATGTTGTTTGTTTTCTTATCTTTCCTCGTCCAGTTCTCCTCCATGTCCCCCATGCAATGCAGTGCGTGGTACCCAGGCGGTACCACATTCTGCTGCAGATATAACCCGCGGATTTGATCCGCTCCGCGCAAGGCTAACTGAGCCACCGCACCCCCCAAAGGTGCATGCAACGGACCGGTGAGCCACGTGGAGACCACCGCTCAAGGTGTCGCTGCCTCGTGGGCTCGACCAACCCGTCGTGATCACGGGTTTTCCTCGGTGGAATCGCCGTCGGTGGTGTGGTGGGGCCGGCGTGGACCCGACCATCCCGTCGGTGCCACGAGAAATCCACGGGGAATCCACGGAGAGCCAAAAGCCCACGTGGATTCCTCGCCGTGCCCAGTTGGTGGAGTCCCCGTGAACGTGTGGACCAACAGCCGCTGGTCCGACCTCGCGCGCGGCCACCACGTGGAGTCCTCGTGGAAACCGCGTGATTTCCCCGTGGACGGACTCCCCGGGTGTATATGCATTTATCAAACATTTTGTACATACTTGCATACTGCGGCTGCGCCTTGTACCTAGTCTAACTCAGATCGCCAGTACCGGTTCCAACCTTTTCCTCACCGAGGTTGGACACGATACCGAGCGAGGCTGACCGATCTGCGACGCATCTCTTGTCGTCAGATTTGTATTCGCTCCCTGAGCGTCTTATACCCCTGATCCCCGTCACGCCGTGTTTCTCACTCGTATGCTTGCTCCGCTCACTTATATGCTTGCTCCGCTCACTATGCTTGCTCCGCTCACTATGGTTGTCTCTCATCACAGTGCTCTGATTTCCTGCAAGTCAACTTGGCCACGACTGCCTTCTATTTGTGTTCCTTCCTTTTCAATATGTCCACGCCCACAGCCTTGTGTGCACAGTCTATTTAACCCTAGGACACAGCACTCAAACCTTCATTTTTTCTCCTCTCCATTTCATCCGTGCCACCCCGAGCTGCATCTTGCGAGAGTACAGTGATCCTCACATGTCCCCAGTCCCCAGAAGAGCCCCTCGTGACTGTCGACACCAAGAGACCCATGGCACATGTGGATGTTCCGTCTCGAGAGAAAGCTGATACGTTCGCGCTAGTGGCCTCTAGTGTCCCGTCCCTAGATCAGCCCGTCCCGAGGGGGGCAGGACAGCACGCGAGCCGCTTCGACACCGCGCAGAGAACAACAGCTCGGCGGACTCGACATCGATCGACATCGGACCCGCAGCGCGCGCAAAAACGAAGCCGATCCAAGCGGCGCCCAGAACAAACATCTATGACTCCGCATGGGGCGATTTTGTGTAGTTCAGAGAGATCTTTTGCTTTAATTGCAAACTCTTAGAAACCAGTAGTAGTAAAACTAACAAAAACAATAGTTAATATCAAACAATAAGAAAGTGTGAATGGTGGTTAATTTTACCTATTGACTTGAGTTTTACTATTTAAACAGGCTGTTGATGATGGCGGTGAATAAAGAGAGTATGTAGAAACTAAAGAATAGTAGAAACATTAATATGATAGAGAACATTAGATAGGAAAAACATCAAGTGATTAAGTACCTCTCCTCCCCCTGATCAATTATCCTCTGGTGTCTTGCAAATTCCGCCTGAGTTTTGTCAAGTTGCACTGATAATGGTATAGCCGGATGAGTGTTGAGTTACAAGGGCTCGGTGATGATTACTTTACCTTGACTAGCAACGGGCGGGATTCAGTTGGTCGGATGAGAGGTGATCTTGATGGTTCCGGATGAGTTCGCTGAGAGATCTTGAGTTCGGAAATTGTAGGATCTTGAATTCGAGAATTTGAAATTACTAGAACATGTGACATGTGGTGGACATTTCATTCAACACTCCCCCTAAATGTCACTCGCATGCACCATGTGAAGTTGACTCAAGGCCGCATCCATTTTGTTTGGTCCGAGTGCTTTAGTGAGAATATCTGCTGTCATTTCATTTGTCAAGACTTGCTTTACTTCTAGGCGTTTCTTCTGAACTTGATCTCGTACGTATTGATATCTTACTTCAATGTGCTTTGAATTCAGATTTAGCTGAACTTCCTGACTGATACAATTTGCCCCTGAGTTGTCATTGAAGATTATTGGTGCCTTTATCGCGATCTTCATTTCTAGAATGAGATTTGACAGCCATTGAGTTTGTTTAGCACATACATTTATTGAAATGAATTCAGCTTCTGTGGTAGACTGAGCAACAACTAGCTGTTTCTTCATGAGCCAGCACACCGGGTTTCCTAGAAATTCCACAAAGTATCCAGAAATCAACTTCCTAGACGGTATGATATTAGCATAGTCCGCATCTGCCCAGCCAACTAGGTGAGATCCACCCTAGTTTGCCGGAGTAGTTCTTTGGATGTGTAGTCCAAGCAATTTAGTTCCCTGTAGATACCATAGCAGATGTTTTACTAGAAACCAATGCGTGCGTGTCGGACTAGAAGTGTATCTGGCCAGTTGATTCACCATGAACTGGATATCCGGCCTAGTGTGTAGAGCAATGTGATTTAGACTTCCAACCACCTGTTGCATCGTGGTAACATCAAACGGAGTATTGGGCTTATTAAGGAGTTTGTGAATATTTCTCGGTGCCGGCGTCTTGACACTCTTGCAGTTCTTCATGCCGAAATCTTCAATTATTTGTTGTATCATGTTTGAGTGATGCAGTACCAATTCGCCGTTTTTTAGCCACTTGAGCGTGTACCCGAGGTGTTGAGTCGGTTTCTTGGTAATCTTGAGTGTATACGTCTTCTGGAGATCAGTCAGGAACGACTTGATGAGTTCATCCGTTTCTCCTACTAGTAGACCGTCATCTACATGCATATGCAGAAAGAGTGTTTTCTTTTCATTTGCAAACACAGCATCATCAGCATTTAGAGGGTACATGCCAATTGACTAAGTGTTTTTACCAAATGAGCCTTCCAGCAACGCGGGGCCTGCTTTGTGCCGTAGAGTGATTTCTTGAGCTTCCACACCCAATTCTCCTTTCCCGGTTCCTCGAATCCTTTGACTTGTTGTACATACACAGGAGCATTGATTTCGCCATACAAAAAAGCTGTCTCGACGTCGAACTGACAGATCTTCATGTTTTTGTTGATCGCCAAAGAAAACAAAATCTTCAAGGACTCATTTTGGCCCACTGACGCGTAGGTGTCCCAGTAGTGTTTTTGATACTCTTGATGATTCCCAAACGTAACCCATCGAGCTTTATGCTTGTACACTTCATTGCACTTGTTGCGTTTGCGAGACAAGTGCCACATGCCGCCAATTATTTTCTCGTCCGCCGGCGGGGGCGTAAGAATGCCCGTGTTGTGGAATGAAAGGGATCCGAATTCCTTAGACATCGCTTCTTCCCAGATTGGTCGTTCCTTCTTGTCAGCCAAAGCTTTTTTGACTTCAACTTGATCCACCAATGCAATGAAATGGCATCGCTCATCATCTTCTTCTTCTGGGATTTCCTCATCATCCTCTTCATCAGCTGTAGCGCCCGAAGATATGATATTCTCCTTTGAGATTTTGCGCTGATCTCCTTAGGAGCTTTTTCATTAGGTTCACAGACAACGTACTCCCAGTTTGGCCTACGAGGACGAGGAGGTACCGTAATCAGATCTTTCAGGGTTGCTACCGGTTTCGGTTGCGAGGACCTGGTGACTGGCGGTGGAGGAAGTTGTTTGGCTTGGCTGGGTCGACTAGAACCTGCTTGCGGAGGATTCTGAGCATTCTGAGAGTTCCCTGGAAACGAGCCTGGGAATACTGGAGTGTTTGTCACTGACAACTTAGAATTTCTGGCAGAAGGTCTAGCGGGAGTTGCTGGAGCCGGTCGGTGAGGCAAAGGTACCACTTGTTGTTGAGGTGGAGCTTCATCCTTGTCGCTTGAGTTCTTACTGGACTTAGAATTATAAGTGGGCAGGGTAACCCACTCAGACGTGTTGTAACTGGATTTTTTCGCTGTAGGAAGATCTTCTTCCGTCTTCTTGGATGAATATAAGTCAGATATACTCTTTGGGGCAACTTGAGTGTAGTCTCGGCTTAGAATTACACGTCCGGTTGATTTGTCCCAGAACCTCATAGCGTCTGAGAAAGGCTTGAAACCAAAACAGACCATCCGCACACCTGACGGTTGAATTTTCGATTCTGTCTTTTGGTGTACAAAGGTGATGGCTCCAAAAGGTATCATTTTAGCAAGATTACGCTGCGGCTCAATGCATGAGTTAGCTCGAGAGAGGAGTTCGGTTGGAGTTGCCCATTTGAGAGTCTTGTGCGGCGAGTTGTTGATAAGAACCGTTGAGTACAGTGCAGCTTCATGCCAGTAGCATAATGGCACATTAGATTGAGCCAATAAGCAACTCATCTTGACAAGCAAGGTTTGGTTGAATCTTTCGGCAACACCATTTGTTTGAGGAGAATGGGGAGCGCCTCATTCAAGCGTCATTGCGAGAGATTGGACGTTTTCCAGGAATTGTTTTGAGCTGAATTCTGAGCCATGATTGCTGTGCAAATACGCTGGATACCGATTTAACTTGTTGTGTATTTCTTCAAAGTAGCTCATCAGTTTTCCTTCAATCTTGGTTTTTGATCGAACCACATATATTCGCACGTATCTACTGAAGTCATCCACGATACCTAGAATGTACCTAAGACCGTATTTGGCAGTAGCATTGATCTCCATGGTGTCAAAATGAAGCTTTTGGAATGGTAAAGAAGCAGACGGTATGTGATTAACATGGGGGGCTTGCTTGAGTTTGACAGCGCGACATACATCACAATACTGTTGCGCATCAAGAATATCACTTGTAGCTTTCACACTATCTTCTCCAGGATGATCTTCAAATACTGATCAGACGGGTGCCCCAGAAGAATGTGCCAGTCTTGTTGCTGCGGAGGTTGACTTGGTTTTGGTTGAATGGCATTGACGGAGACGGTTTCACTGGATCCGATGTATAGCCGACCTCGACGTTTGAAAGATTTGACAACTGTATTTCCACGCCTTAAGAGAAATAGCCCTTCCTTGTGTACCACACGTAGGCCATGATCTTCGGCCTGAGAGCATGATAACACATTTACACTCGCTCCTGGGACAAATAGCACCGGAGATATGTTCATGTCACCTAATCTGAGAGTACCCGAGTGTGTAGCGAAGAGAGGGGATGAGAAAGTAGCTATCTTCTTGTGTGGAATCTCTTTAACATCCGACAGCATTGATAGGTTGCATACAGCCGATCCCGTAGCTCCGGTGTCAAAAATCAGTTCTGTGTCTCTGATGGCTCCAGAAGTCATAATCGTCTCAGGATCAATGTCAATGTGAAACCAGGATTCGCCTGCATCGTAGTTATCGGACTGCAAGGTAGACCCTTGTTGTTGTTGGTCATCCATGACGCGTACAGAAGTATTTGTGGAGATTTGACTTGCTGCGAGAGCTTTCTCTAGGTACGCCAGTTGTTGCTCCATTGATGATCCCTGATTGGCATGAGTGTGAAATGTAGGAGCCACTCCGTGAAAACCTCCGCGCCCTCGTGAGCCACCACGTCCGCCTCTGGACGATCCAGAATTAGATGATCGCCCTTTCCCTTTAGATCCCGCAGTCAAGACACTTTCTTTGTCGCCTCCACGACGGATATGTTCCATACCGATACGTTCCGACACTGTAGGTAAGTCGAAAGGTTTGACATTGTACAGATTTTGAACCAGTGCGGATAGCTTCTTGTCCTGTTTGATGCTTCTGAGGAAAAATGCAGCTGAGAGTCTGGAAGATATCTGCATATAAGATTCCTTATTTGATTCGGTGAGAACCAAGAGTTCCGTGTTGAGTGTCTTGAAGGCGGCAATGTGAGATTGCAGAGAGGAAGACGGGTCATATTCGAGGGACAAGAGTTCAAAGAGCTTTTCACAGATGACAACGATTGAGTACTTTCCACATGCTCGTGCTAGTGTGTTCCAAGCGTTGATGAAGGTGGAGTGAGTGCGGATTTCAGGGTGTAGCTCTTCAGAGACCGTGCTCAGGAGGAGAGATATGCCAGCCGAGTTTTTCTTTTTGAATTTCTTCGGCACGGGTTTCTCGTAGAACTTAGGATCAAAGAGATCATCATCGCCACGTCCGTTGAGGTATTGCTCCAGATGATAGCACCACGCCGCGTAGTTCGTGCGACTGAGTTTTTTGATGCGTATTTTGCTTGGAGACATCAAATCATCGGAGTCGGACGACATCGTATAGCCTGTACCTGTTTTCTATCTCTGGTGGTTATGCAATTATTTAACTCTCGCTACCATGTAGTTCAGAGAGATCTTTTGTTTTAATTGCAAACTCTTAGAAACCAGTAGTAGTAAAACTAACAAAAACAATAGTTAATATCAAACAATAAGAAAGTGTGAATGGTGGTTGATTTTACCTATTGACTTGAGTTTTACTATTTAAACAGGCTGTTGATGATGGCGGTGAATAAAGAGAGTATGTAGAAACTAAAGAATAGTAGAAACATTAATATGATAGCACCAGGAAAAATCAGTAGTCACTAGATGACAACTGACATGACACCTGCTCCAGCTGGCTATCCAGCCTCTAGTGCAATTTTCACAAGCTGATCCTCAGCTTTGTCCCAGGCCCAGCTGCTGCTCAGCCTTGGCCCAGGCCCAGCTGCTGCTCAGCCTTGGCCCAGGCCCAGCTGCTGCTCAGCCTTGGCCCAGGCCCAGCTGCTGCTCAGCCTTGGCCCAGGCCCAGCTGCTGCTCAGCCTTGGCCCAGGCCCAGCTGCTGCTCAGCCTTGGCCCAGGCCCAGCTGCTGCTCAGCCTTGGCCCAGGCCCAGCTGCTGCTCAGCCTTGGCCCAGGCCCAGCTGCTGCTCAGCCTTGGCCCAGGCCCAGCTGCTGCTCAGCCTTGGCCCAGGCCCAGCTGCTGCTCAGCCTTTGCCTGAGCAAGAACGGGCATTGATAAATGCACACCCGTCCCCCGGGGGCACGCCCACGCCCACCCCCTTTGAAAAGCTTTATCAAGGGCGTGCGAGGGCGTGCACGCCCCCACATAGGCGTGACAAGCGTGCACCGTGCCTGCTCGCCGAGAGCCCCTCGGTGGGCAGGTGCATGTACATACATATACCTGCTCGCCGAGAGCCCCTCGGCGGGTAGGTGTATGTATCCCTGCTCGCCGAGAAGGATAACTCTCGGCGAGCAAGTATACAAACACCTGCCCGCCAAGCCTGCTCACCTAGAGCCCCTCGGCGGGCAGGTACAGATCCCACCTCGCCGAGAGCCTTGCCTGCTCGCGAGAAGGATAACTCTCGGCGAGCAGGGCATGTATACCTGCTCACCGAGAGCCCCTCGGCGGGCAGGTGCATGTATACCTGCTCGCCGAGAGAAATTATCGGCGAGCAGGCATACAGATCCCACCTCGCCGAGAGCCTCTCGGCGAGAAGGTATACATACACCTGCCCACCAAGCCTGCTCACCGAGAGCCCCTCGGCGGGCAGGTGCATTTATACCTGCTCGCCGAGAGGAATCCTCGGCGAGCAGGCATACAGATCCCACCTCGCCGAGGGCCTCTCGGGAGCAGGTATACTTGAACCTGCCCGCCGAGGGGCTCTTGGCGAGCAGGCTCGCCGGGCAAGTGTTTGTATACCTGCTCGCCGAGAGTTATCCTTCTCGGCGAGCAGGCAAGGCTCTCGGCGAGCGGGGATATGTATGCCTGCTCGCCGAGAGGTGTATGCCTGCTCGCCATGGATTTCTCTCGGCAAGCAGGTATACATGCACCTCCCGCCGAGCCCGCTCGCCAAGAGCCCCTCGTCGGGCAGGTGCAAGTATACCTGCTCGCCGAGAGGCTCTTGGCGAGGTGGGATATGTATGCCTGCTCGCCGAGGAGGTATAAATGCACCTGCCCGCCGAGGGGCTCTCGGTGAGCAGGCTCGGCGGGCAGGTGTATGTATACCTGCTCGCCGAGAGGCTCTCGGCGAGGTGGGATCTGTATGCCTGCTCGCCGAGGATTTCTCTCGGCGAGCAGGTATACATGCACCTGCCCGCCGAGGGGCTCTCGGTGAGCAGGTATACATGCACCTGCTCGCCGAGAGTTATCCTTCTCGGCGAGCAGGGATACATACACCTACCCGCCGAGGGGGGCGGGCAGGTGTTTGTATACCTGCTCGCCGAGAGTTATTCTTCTCGGCGAGCAGGCAAGGCTCTCGGCGAGCAGGTGCATGTATACCTGCTCTCCGAGAGGCTCTCGGCGAGGTGGGATCTGTACCTGCCCGCCGAGGGGCTCTCGGCGAGCAGGTATACTTGCACCTGCCCGCCGAGGGGCTCCCAACGAGCCATGGTGCACGCCCGTGAACGCCCATGTGGGGGCGTGCACGCCCTCGCACGCCCATACAGCGGCGTGCATGCCCTTCGACTCGCACACCCTTGATAAAGGGCGTGCGGTCCACCTGACCGGTCCGCATATTCCCCCCTTGAAGGATTGTTCCCGCGCGCGCGGGAGACATCCTTCAAGGGTGTGTTATGTACACCCAACCAGCGCCACACGCCCTTTTCAAAGGGCGTGGGCGAGGGTGTGCCCCCGGGGGACGGGTGTGCGTTTATCAACACCCGTTCTTGCTCAAGCAAAGGCTGAGCAGTGGCTTTTCCTGTGCCAAGACTGAGGGGCAGCTGGGCCTGGGCCAAGGCTGAGCAGCAGCTGTGCCTGGGACAAAGCTGAGGAGCAGCTTGTGAAAAATGCAAGCTAGAGGCTTCAGCTGTGCCAAAATGGGCACTGAGCTGTGTGCCAGCCAGCCCTTAACTAGCAGATGGAGTAGCTTTGGAGCTGAAACCAGAGCTGTGTTATGTCAGTTGTCATCAACTGACTACTTTTTTTTCCTGGTGTAGAGAACATGAGATAGGAAAAACATCAAGTGATTAAGTACCTCTCCTCCCCCTGATCAATTATCCTCTGGTGTCTTGCAAATTCCGCCTGAGTTTTGTCGAGTTGCACTGATAATGGTATAGCCGGATGAGTGTTGAGTTACAAGGGCTCGGTGATGATTACTTTACCTTGACTAGCAATGGGCGGGATTCAGTTGGTCAGATGAGAGGTGATCTTGATGGTTCCGGATGAGTTTGCTGAGAGATCTTGAGTTCGGAAATTGTAGGATCTTGAATTCGAGAATTTGAAATTACTAGAACATGTGACATGTGGTGGACATATCATTCAACATTTTGGTGTCTATTTCTTAAAAGTGTGTGGTGTTTGAGTGGCAGAGGGGAGGAGATAGAGACCGGCGCCGAAAAAAAGGGGCAGGGATGGTGCGAGGGCCGGTGCTGGCAGAGCGGCGGGACGAGCGCACACGCACCAGTCAGCCAGAACATCCCAAACCTTCACAGGGCCTCACTCCTCAAAAAAAAGAGAGACTACTAAACATACGAGCAGGCCTCCTCAAAAAAACAGGAGGAAAAGAGAGGAAGGAGGACGCCAACAAAAAAAAAAACCGGTTACGATCCCACCGGGTTGTTGTCCATCAGTCCACAGCTGATCTGGGGTTACTTCTGGGTTTGGTCTGTGTTTGGTAGCCGGATCCATGGAGGACGCGCCGTAGCTGTACATTGTTCAGAGGCTGAGTTCTGTGAGGGTTTTAGCCCTTACTCAGCTTCCTAGGGGAGCCCGACCTTGTCGCTAATGCCACCAGCTCCAGGCTCCCCGATGTGTGGGTTGGCTGCGTGAGGAGCCCACTCATCCTTGATTTAGAAAGGCGCGCCGCAGCCGCTCTTTCGTCCAGGGCGCCCGCGTATTCTTATCGCGGTGGGCCTTGAGTGGCAACTCCTCCGCGAGACAGCTTTTAGCGCCTAGCAGGAGGCTTCTTGAGGAGGGCCTAATGTGAGCCCCATAAACTCAGCTTCTAAGAGCCTGAGACAATAGGTGAGCCCAAACCTCTGAGAAGCAGGAACCTGACACGCAACTTGATTACAACTAAACCACACACATCAATCCTACATCGACAAGATAGCCAAGGCGGACTCTTTCTCGGAGGGGGAGTACGGTCTCAGATAGAGCTTATAGCAGTCTGAGGTCCAACGACCCAGATAGCACAGTTGGTCTACCGGGACTCCCAAGGCATGCCGCAGCGAGGCTCCTCCGACTCGGAAGGAGTGCCCCGAGATGCCACGGAAGCCACCAGATTCTAAAGTTGTCTTTAGGAGATAGACTACCGCTGGCCGCGTGAGGTGGCCACGTCCTGTCGGCGTGGGGTATCCAAAAAGACCGTCCTCTGGATGCCTAGAGTCCGCCAACCTCCTGAGAACCGCCGCGACGGGGCACAGCGGGCCTCCTACTGGTTTTAGGTGCACCAATTGAGGGGCACCGGGTCTTGCCGTCTTTGCGCCTCTCAAGGCCAAGGAGATGACCGGCGAATTGGAGTCGCCTTCGGGGTAGGACAATCGTACGTCTCGTACGAGGAGGGAGGAGGCCGCGTCCGGGGGTGTCGACTCGTGCCAGTACGTTAGTTCCGCCAAGCGGGTCATCCCCCAGAAGGTGACTAAGGCTAAGTCGAGCGCCGCGCGTTTGAAGGGATCCCCACCTCGCCAGGTGGCGTAGAGGTGGACCAGATGGTGCAGATGGATAGCCGATTTGGGGGGGCGGGCGGGAGATTCGGCGTCCAGCCATGCCGAAGAGCGTAGAAGCACGATAACTTTCGAGGCGGACCCGGAGGGGTATGTGTGGTCGTGGTAAAGATGCCACGCCCTCAAGCCGAATAAGTATCGAGCCACGGTTTTAGCCGTCACCTCTCGTGAGGTCTGCTTGCCAACCGCTCTTCCTGCCCACCAGCAGAAATGGTAGATGTCTTTTTCCGTTGCCGGTAGGAGGACGCGGACGTTAGAGGTGATGCGTTTGAAGCGAATATACTTCTTCACTCCTGCGTTGTATGTGAGTAGGGTATTCCATTTCCAACCATTTAAAGTATATACAGCAAAAGCGAAAAAGCTTGCGGTCCGGCAGGCCCAATTTTGGAATCTCAGCCACTGCCCTTCAAGCCTGTATAGGTCCTGTATGTCAAGCTGCATACAGGAATATCATCGGAAGAAAAATGCTATTTCCTTCATTATTAACATTGGGGTATTGAGGGTTGCACCATTGGAATCCTGGTGCAATTTTACCCCGTCGGTCGCCTCGCCTGGATTAGATGCCCCACCCATCAGTCGGCCCGACACGCAAATCAAGCTCAACCAGTCGCCCGGAGGCGATGTGACATCCTATACAGCGGAGCTGTACAGGTGTGTGGCTGAAATGCAGCAGGCAATTTTCGGCCTCCCGCACCCGCAAGCTTTTTCGCTTTGGCTGTATATTGCTCAGTTTCCCCCGTTTCCCCGAGCCGCATGGTTCCCTGCGCAGCAGGGCTTGTTGGCCGAAGGCCTGGACCGAAAGCCCCCAACCGTTTTACAAGCAATTCCGGCCGAAGGCCGCTGGCAGCGAAGCTGCCAGGTTCAAGGCATTTTATTAAAAATATTAAAAATATATAATGCTCAGTTTTCCCCGTTTCGTTGGGCCGCAAGGTTCCCTGCGAAGCAGGGCAGGTTGGCCGAAGGCCCCCATTCATTGGAGAAGCAATTCCGGCCGAAGGCCGCTGGCAGCGAAGCTGCCAGGATGCAGATGGGTTATTCACATGGTCAGTGTCAAACGACACGACTATTTGCATGTTTCAGATCATTGTTTTTGGTGTAGTTGTTTAGGCAAGTGAGCCAAATTTGTTTGTGTTTGAATTTGCAAGACCCAGGAAACTCCGTTCTTTCTGTTAGAAGCGGCGTCGCATGGTATCTCTGGTGCAACAAATGGAGGACAAAGACCGCACTATTTATATTCTTTCCAACCCCTGCTCTGGATATAAACACGCGTCCATGATATCCCCATGGCCAATCATTATCTCACTGCTTGACCCCCCTTCACTACCAGATCAGCGGTCCCCAACCGGCATGGTTAGGATGAATAAAACCAAAGTAATTTTAAATGCAGAGGATCACCCCTAGCCAGGTGAGTGACCTTCTCACCCATACCTCCGTGATCTATCAACAAAGCTCAGGGCCAATCACTCAAGCAGGTAGTGTTTCATCTCCCCAATCCAGTGTTCGGACACGGCCAGTTGTACGTTGCATTGTCACGAGTCACCAGCATCGCTGGCCTCTCTGTTGGATTGGTATCCCATCCAAACGCGGCACCCAAAACGGTGAACGTCGTCAATCTAGAAGTACTCAAGCACCGACAGCAAAACTGAATGCCGAGGTGTGCACCTCTCCCTGCTAACACTTCTTACAGCGAAGACACAAGCTAACTCCCTTTCTCCATTGCCCCACAGCAGGATGCCCGCCACTACAAAAGAGCCCAGTGGAGATTTCTATCTACAGAATTTATGTCGGCTCCTCCGGGCAACCAGTACAGACCAATATAGTGACACGCTAATATAACATTTTTTGTACCACTTCCGACTCCCGCGGCGCCACCGCCGCGCCTTTTCTCTAGTACAGCATGTGTATGTCTACCGCTGTCGGCACCGAGATGGTGTGTCCATCTGAGAGAAACGCTGCAATGCTCGGTAGGTGGTATTGGACTGGCATTTCAGATGATCTTGGAAGAGGGCAAGGAGCGGGCTAGTATCTGACAAGAAAAATTGGAACGGAGGGGATTCAATGGGGGTTTCAGAGCCAGTAATCCCACAACCGACAACCACTATTTAAAGAAAAACGTGGATATCAGGGCTACACGATGTGTCAGGCGACGGGAGAGAGCAAGCTACACAGGTCCAACGGAAAATCTAAACAAATCCTGCTACTCTCTTGGAGTCTGGAGCAGTCTCCCCGGGAGAGTGCGTCAGCCCGGTTGCTAGCGGAAGTGCTCCATCGTGCCTTGATGTCCACTTCCTGAGAGATTAGGAGGTCTTGGATGACTTTCCATTCCTCGTTAACCGCTACGTTGCCAGACCTTCGTCTCCCAATTACTGATTCCGTAGACGTATTGTCCGTTTCCACCCAAAAACCCTTACCTTGATGTCCTCCCAGTGACAGCAGGATCAGCAAGCCTAGTCGAACCGCGACAGTCTCAAGCCAAGAGATGTCGCGAGGGTGGTCGGGGTCAGAGTTCCAGCCTGATCTGACGCGAAATTGGGCCCAGCGTCCGCAAACTATCACGCCAATGCCGAAAGAGGTGGAGGCGTCACCGACCCATCCTATATCGACTGGGTGCGGACAAGCCACTAGTCGAGTAAGCTTCTGGGTCGTCAACGTATGGATCCATCGCTCAACGTCGTCCAACACGTAAATCGGGGGTTGACGCGGGTGGTGGCGGAAAATCCAACTATTCATCCAGCGGTAGAACCCATTGATGTAACATCGGAGCTGGGGGAACAGGCAAGCCACGTGACCCAACCTGCCTGCCATTACTTCTACTTCATCGAAGGTGAAAACCTTCCCCGGGATCAGGAGGGAGCCTAGTTGATTGAGGCGCCGTTCGACCTTCTCCTGCGGTAGTCGGACGGTCATTTCACGACCGTTCCAGATAAAGCCCAAGAACTTCTGTTTGTCTCCGAAGGGGGAGTACTTAGTTTTGTTTGTCAGTACCCCCAGAACTGCGGACCTGTCTGCCACTTCGTCCATATCTACCAGTGAGTCAATTTCCTTCACGAACAGGTTGTCGTCCACCCAACGGAAGATGGTGGTTAAGTTAAATTCATGTAGCATAATTAATTTCCAGGCGTCTGCTGGCCGGCCGAAGGAACCGCAACCGGCTACACCGCCAAAGGCTATCCGAGTATCTAGCAGCAGTTTGTTGTTGAAGGTGAGCGTAAACAGATATGGCCATTGTTCCGGGGCCGTGGGAATCTGGCGATACGCTTTCTCCCAGTCAAACAAGGCAAGCTGGCAGGGTTTGTCACGCGTTCTGAAGAATGCGGCAACGACTTTGAAGTCGTCCCAAGTTGTCGTGAAGTCGAGCTTGTCAACAAAGGAGTTAACGGAAGGGATGTCGGGGTCTGACCTTGGGTATGATAGGTTGTTGATTGGGCACACCGAGCCATCTCCATTCACCACCGCTCCTAGAGGGCTGGAACGAAAGAATAGAAAAACTCTAGACACCTGCTTGTGAGTGTAGGGCCCGTACATCCTTCCTGCAGCTAGCTCGGCGGTGAAGGATTTCTCTATTTTCTCTCTTGCGAGCAATGTGGAAGAATGATTGGGAGGGGTCCACCACCTCACCTGTGGTGATAACGTGTGAGGAGGGATGCCTTGGTCGAATCCATTCTTGAACCCTTCAAGAACGTCATCATATTCTGGGAGTAGATTCACTAGTGATAAGGCACTCTCCCACTCAACGATATTCATTTCACAGACGGCAGCAGTAGGCCAAGGGGTGTATGTTTCAGAGACCCAGTCAGTGCGGTCTGCGGCACTGGTCAAGGCAAAAATTGTACCAAGAAAAATTGAGATAACTTACCTATCTGCAGTTTATCGTACACTGGGGAAACTCTAACCCTTTTTGAGTCAGAGCAATATGGCGCGCAAGTCAATTCAGGTAAGCTAAAACCAGGAAATTGCATTATTTGAATTTAAAGAGGAACAACAATAAGTAAGTTGTGTCACAACAACGTATCATCCAATGAGGACAGGAAGGAATTGGATAGAAGAGTCAAAAAGTGAAGGGACCACATGTAGGACGCTAGATCACGAAACAAGAAGATACAAAGAGGGGGGATGTGTAGTGGGTCTCACATCGGTGCTTGTTGATTGCCGGCACCTCTTTCTCTTTGACCTCTGCTATTGCCCAAGGCTCCTGGAGTCCTGCCGCCCGCCGGGTTGTAGAAAGCCCTGTCGCCGCCAAAATAGCCTCTGGACCTGCCGCCTCGGCCCTGAGGAAAGTTGTTTCGAGATGAACCTTTGGCTACGGGGGAGGGAGCTGATGTGAATGTGTTGGCAGCACGACCCTTCGGAGCTCCTGTTGACGGGTCCCAGCCGTTGCGGAGGCCCCCGACTACATAGGGATTGTCATCGAAGTCGATCTCATTCTTCTTCCTTACATCCGCATACACCTGATCCGCTATATCTTGATGAAAAACTGAGATATCGGGGATGAAGGTTTCGTCCCCAATGCTGATGTGGTGTGCAAAGGTATTGGCACGCATCTGAATGTCATATCTGAACGCGGCCATGAAGCAGAAATTTGAGTGGATCCGGTCACAGTGAGCTTTGTGGATCAAGAGCCAGTCGGCGAAGATCTTGAAACCGTAGACGTCTCTGATGCAAACATGAAACTCCCTATGTGCCACCGTCCAAGCTCCAAGCGTTAAGGTCCATTCACTCGGGTAAGGAAAGCCGTAATAACGAAGGCCTTTCTCCGCCGCATTCTCCTCAGACTTGGGTCGGTTCAAAGCCTGGTGTGACATCGCATCTGATTGCCACTTGCGATTGAAGATGGTTAAGGGGATTGGCGCTTTGAGTTCTTTAAGATTTTTATCAAAGAACGGGGTGAAACCAACGCTTCCATGTTGATTGGAGCAACCGGTCTTGAAGCTTAATCCTTTCTGCTTTGCATCGACCGAAGTGGCTGACCCGGTGTGGGGAGTATTGAAGGAGGGCATGGATGTTTGTGGGGGGACATTGTTCAACAGGTTGGAAAGAAGGGAAGGTCTGATGGTTTGGCCGTTGATTGAGGTCTCGGCGAGAGGGGTTTGGGTGTTATTGACAACTGATGCGAACATCTTATAGAAGAAATTGGATCGATCCATATCTCCTTCATTCTCAGCTTCTACCGCTTTCATCCAAATGGCTTCCCGGTTATCTTTGAAGGGAAGGGAACCTTGTGTCGCCGCCGGTTCAGCCACCTGCTCTGTGTCGCCCCTGCAGTTTGCATCGCCAAGGAGCTCAAGAATCTCTGGATTGCCATCCGTGGTCAGATCTTCTTGGAGCGCCGGCTGGTTCTTGGAAGTGGATTGCTTCTCCGGTTGCTCGGCCGCCTTCTTAGTGGACTTCTTCGGCTTAGCCGGTGCGTTCGCCTTAGCACGCGTATTCTTTGCAGGACCTGCGGCAGGATCTACCGGTGCTGATTCTAATCAAGTCACTCTTGTAAGCCCTTGCTCAACCGGTAAGGGAGGAGTTTCAACAAGTTGATACCTACCTTGAGGAACTAGGGCAGCTTCCACAGAATTCGCTTCTGCTTGTGAATTCTCTATGCCAGCCGGGGGAGTCAACTCCTCACCGGTCTTAGGGTCGGCCAGGGCTGCTCCAGATGCGACTGGGCGCGCTTTGGTGGGCGTTAAGGCACCAGTGGACTTGTTGTTTGACAGTTTTGGGTTGGAAGACTTTGAGAGAGTGTTGGACATGTTGGGGGTTGTGCAAGTGGTGAAAGGGGTAATACTATGGTAATTTAGCAGGCGCGAAATGGATGTATGGAATGGGCGAGTCTTTACGCTGAGGAGTTCTCGACTGGTGGTTGAAGGGATGACGGGATTTGTGTACTAAGTAATGGATGGGTTTTAAAGGAGGGGGATGAAGACTTCTGCCAAAAATTTCTGAGAATGAGTGATACGCGCTGTTGGAGGAAATAGTGAATGAATGGTAACGAATGCCGGACAAACCTGTCCCAACCTGAAGGTTTAAATACCTTCAAGTCCTCCAGGTCCCTTGGGGAGTGGGTGCCTCTCGTGGGGTCTGGCCTCGATGGTTCGGGTCGACCACGCGTATATCCGGGCCTTCGCAAGTGCGCGTATCTCCTCAGGCAAAACCAATCCGCGCGGTGTCGGTTCCCAACGTGTCTTGGGTCAGATCCTTCGTCACCGCGGGTTTGGGGGCAGGCGCAGGCCATGGACTTAGGCCACCTATGCTGCGCGCCGGTAACCCTCAATAAATTGAGGGCGGGGTTTGCTTGAAGCTGATTGTGGGGTTATGCTTGCCTTCAGGCCCTCTTTCTTGTTCATGGTCAATGGTTAATGCCTCACTGGGAGAATTTTTGATGCTTCTGTCCTGTGGAATTGTTGCAGTTTTTTCTGACTGCCGTTAAGACCAATTGGAGATAGGAAATGCTGTAATTGATGATGATAATATGATGTGGGTTTATCCTTGAGAGAAAGCACCTGACCAATCACTTTTGTTTGGGCTAAGAAATTTTTGAGTCTTGAAAAACCCCTCCTCCAAATCTAAAAAATTGGAACAGAGCATTGGAGGACTTCCTGTGAACTTTGAATAAATCTGGAATCTGGAACTCTGGATCACTTTGGGGATCTTCAGGGACCTAGATTTCCCTGCAAAATCTGATATCTTCCGGCTCAGATCTCCTTTTTGAACAAAGGAAGAAAAGAGGAGATGTTTTGATCTCTTAATAAGCAGGGGCATTCCATCTGTTTGCTTTCTTCAGTCTGAAGTAATTTTGTGAATCAGCGAGATAAAACAATTTGGTCAAGATTTCTGGTCCAAGACATGGAAAAGGGAACACACTATGAACCTGAGGCTCACAAGAATACAACAGCAGAACAGAAATAGAGCAGCAAACAAAGCAACACATGAAAAGTCAAAAGGACTTATTCCACGGACTGCATTGCATCCAAAAAGATACTATATGAGGTGCAGTACATCACATCAGAGAAACCAAATCAACCGATTACAGAGCAGCCGTACTTTTGTGTTGCATTGGAAAAGCACAACAAGTTGAAGACAAACGGGAATAACCCTCAACTTGTGTAGACAAGTTTCGTGAATTCTGAAAACAAGGCTAAGCTAAATACAGCTCTAGACATGTGTCCAGGAAAAGAGTATGAGGGGAGCTCCAAAGCCGAATTCGATCTCAGACACTAGCTTGACACAAGCCCCCTGATCGGAGGTGTGTCAGGATCGGGCAAAGCGAGTGTTATAAAGAACTCGTTGGCCCGGTTGTTGTTTGCCCGAGCGCGCCTTGTGAGATTCCCAATCTTTAGGCTCGTGAACCACCTTTTCAACTCCCCAGACAGCAGCCATGAACTCGAAGTATCTCCTGCGCTGCACGCTCCTACTTGCCCATCTCCTTCTTTGTCGGGCTGCATATCCCAAGCTTGTAGAGCTGGCAGACTATGCGAGTGACACAGATGCCCCGCTCATGGATACGAGAGCGGAGAGATCATGTACGGCAGGTAAGTTCTGGCCAATCTTTCCGACTTCTTTTGGAATTTAAACACATAGCGACTCAATCATTTCCGTCTATCTACCCTGGACCGCGCTGACTATGAATTGATCTCCGTTGTTTGCTCTAGATATGCAAGAGGAAGGATCATCAAGTCGAAGATGGCTTCCAGGGCTACGAGCAAAACGAAAAAGTAAGCCAAAAAGTGCTGAATACAACTCGTGCAGGGGTTTCGATCTCACAAGGAAATTGATTTCACAGGCAAACCGAGCTGGACCAGAAATCCTGAAGCAAACCATATTAATGAAGCTGAACTAAAGGAACTGAATTTTTTCGTAGACAGGATGTGTACGTGACCCCACTCACTTGCATTCGCATATAGTTTTTACCACTTTGGCAGCCGTTTCATATAAAACAGCTGAAATAATGTATTCGAAAAAAAATCCTTACTTCTGAAGACTCGTCGAGACCCAGTTGCAAATCGTTCCTAAGGGGTGAAGCTGGTGACAAGAATGATCCGAAACCGCCAGCTGCAATCGAACAGTATGGCGAACGTATCATCTTAGCTCAAGAGCTGATCAAGCAGTTCAACAAAGATGTAGAGAACCAGGAAACAGAAACATCTCGAGAATTGAGAGGACTGATCAACGTGGCAACTGCTGAACCAGCCTCCGTTTACGCGCAAGCCAAGATTCTGATTTATGCAAAAGCACTTACCCATATTACTTACTCCGAAAAAATCAAAGATCAGAAGCAGAAAGAACTCATGAATGCAAACATCAAGGCCATCAGTCGTAAATGGAGTACGCGCTTTGGTTGCCGCCCACTCGACGACACATGCAGGGGCCTCATCAATAGTTTACCTTACGTGTTCGATTTCTCAGGCAGTCTTTCAAAGGAGTTTCCGCACATTAAGTATCTTTAAAATGATTGTGCGCAAAAACAATGTTTGTAGGGGTCAGTCTGCAAGTACCTACCACAGACACAGGCAAATGTTATATTTACTATACAGTCTACAACCGACTTAACTCCTTGTTCATTATTTGGCTCCATCTTCCTTCCTTCTGCTCTCATTTCACCTCAAGATTCCCCTGATCCCTGTGTTTCTCACTCTTATGCTTGCTCCACTCACTCTGGTTGTCTCTCATCAAAGTGGTCTGATTTCATGCAAGTCAACTTGGCCATGACAGCCTTCTATTGGTGTTCCTTCCTTTTCAATATGTCCCCGCCCACGGCCATGTGTGCACAGTCTATTTAACCCTAGGACCCAACACTCGACCCTTCCTTTGTCCTCCTCTCCATTTCATCCGTGCCCCCCGCGCGGCATCGTGCGAGAGAACAGTGATCCTCACAGGTCCCTAGACCCAGAAGAGCCCCTCGTGACGGTCGACACCACGAGACGGCACATGTGGATGTTCCGTCTCGAGAGAAAAAAGCTGAAACGTTCGCGCTAGTGGCCTCTCTAGTGGCCCGTCCTAGAGCCGCCCGTCCCGAGGGGGGATGGACAGCGCGCGGGCCGGTCCGCTTCGCGGAAGGGCCGTCAGCTTGCCGACTCAGAGCATCTCCAACGGTCCGGGGGTGGATTGGGTCGCCTCTAGCGGCCCACAACCAGATGTCCCGGACTGTCACACATCTATCACAACAGTCCAAATAATGGACTGTCCAAACCAAGCTGGGGTGAGTTGGCCTGCCAGGTAGAAACCCGGCAACAAGCGCTCATCCTCCGACTCAAAAAACACAAATCCTCCGTCAATATGGACCCGATTGAGTACCTGGAGTGGATCGAAGATGAAACTGAAGAACTAGCTTCACTTCAAACAACGCTCACATTGCTCATTCACCGAAGAAATCAAGTTATCAAGCGAGGCGGATCTACTTTTGGACGACAGGAAATTCATCGGAACCGACTTCAAGGTCATGAACAGCTCATCAATGATTATTTTTCCGAACGGCCAGTATACACACTAGACACGTTCCGTCGGCGTTTCAGGATGAGACGACCTTTGTTTCTGAAGATTGTGGATGCGATTGTCGAGGAGGATGATTACTTTGTTCAGAAAAGAGATGCAGCTGGTCGTTTAGGTTTTTCACCCTTACAAAAGGCAACTGCTGCTATTAGGATGCTGGCCTACGGATACAGTGCTGATTCACTCGATGAATACCTGTGAATAAGTAAGTTTTTTGGCTTTTTTCCTGTTTAAAAAATCTATGTGACCAATTCCTGATTGAGGTATCATGAATGATAGGTGAAAGTACTGCGCTCAAGAGTCTCAGGCGATTCTGTCAGGCGATTGTCAACATTTACAGCAACGAGTACTTGCGAAGTCCAAACGCAGCGGATTTGAAACGAATACTGGCGGTTTCAAAAGAGCGCGGATTTCCTGGAATGATCTGCTCGTTGGACTGCATGCACTGGTGCTGGAAAAACTGCCCAAAGGCAGACCACGGTACATACTCCGGAAAAGAAAAGGAGCCAACGGTTGTGCTCGAGGCGGTAGCAACACACGACTTATGGCTTTGGCACGCGTTTTTTGGCCTTCCAGGAACTCTCAACGACATCAACATCTTGGATCGATCCCCTCTTTTTCAGAAGGCTCAAGATGGCACCGCTCCTGTGGTTTCCTACAAAGTCAATGGAAACACGTACAACCTTCCGTATTATCTCACCGATGCAATCTATCCCAAATATTCAACCCTTATACAGTCCATCTCGGCGCCGCAAGGTCAGCAAAACAAGCATTTTGCAAAAATGCAGGAAGCGTATCGGAAAGACATTGAACGTGCATTTGGCTGCTTGCAAGCTCGATATGCTATCATCCGACTTCCCGGCCGTCTTTGGGATCACGGCACACTGTGCTTAATCATGAAGACTGTTATAATTCTTCATAACATGACAATTGAGGATGAATCCGGAAGCGAATATGAATACAATCACCGGTACGATCAAAATGCTAGGACAGAAGAAGAACTAGCTACTAGCAAGTCCTCCGAAAATGATTTCAATCAGTTTCTTCTGCGATATCAAACCCTCCGAGACATTGATGCTCACGACCGTCTCAAGAAGGACTTGATTGAACATCTCTGGAAGAAAAAGGGCTCTGAGGCTTGAAATCAATTCCTTGACATTTGTATTTACTTTTATTTCTCTCTCGCTAGTTGAAAACTGTCTCCTCTCCAAAGGTTGTTTTTTACTCGTTTCTTGATTGACAATACAAAGATTTTTTATCATTTTCATCATTTGAGGAAACAAATTGAAAGACACATGTATGATTTGTTTGTCGTTTGAGGAAAAGCAGAATTTTTTTTTTTTTTAATTCTTCACAATTTCACAGAGGGGAGTCGGAACAGAACAAAGGGTTGGCTACATGTAACGATCAGTAACCTCCTTTTTCTTTTTTTCCCAATAAGCTACCAAGGGACCATCCAATCCAGTGAGAATCACGGACATCGTTCGATGCTCCTCTGCTGATTCCATGGCCGCTTTCACCAAAGCCGTTCGTTCTTCAGCAGTTTTGACAAGGGATTCTTGCATCTTGATGACCTTCTCTAACAACGCTTCCTCGTTCCTTTTTCTTTTAGCTGCTTTGTTCCCATCTGGACGGCCCTCATCTCCAAGAACACGTCGATCACCGAGGTCGCTCTCTTCCTCGCCAAGGTCGTCTGGAGCAGAAACGGAAGAAGTTGTATTGGATTCGTCCGCAGCCGAGACCGAGTTGGCATTGGTTGCGGGTCTTGAGGTAGATTCCTTTGGCGCCTTTGTTTTTTTCAGTTTTGCATCGTGCTCTTGTTGTGTCGCTTGCCATTTTGGGGTGTCTTTCAAGATACCCCAACAATGATCGAGGTTGAAGGTTGAGTCGTATGTGATCTTGTATAGTTCTTTTGCCTCGGCAAGCTGAAAGATAGAAACAAACAGATGAGCATCCCCAGCACAGCTTGTAAGCTAAAAATGAACACAAACCACATTATCGCGAGTCTTTCCGCTGGCCAATCGGCGTTTGACTTGACTGTAACATCCACAAAAGCGACTACAGGTCTTCATGATATGGCCCCAGCGACATTCGACGGCGTTTGTTAATCGGAAGGGAAGTTCTTTGAAGCCCTTGGTTGTTTTTTTCTCTGTATTGAAATCTTCGACGAGTCTCTTCTGATAAGTTGCGACTCTTTCCCAAAAGGTCACTGCTTTTTGCCCCGTTCCGACTATAGCATCCCGGGTAACGTTGAGCCATGCGGTGCAGAGAAGTTTATCTTCTTCGATGGTCCAGCGAGGATTTCGGGTTTTGGTACCCTCGGTTGTTTGGTCTTCGACAGGAGCTGAAAATTGAGGAGTTGGAGGAGGTGATTCGTTGGTGGCACCGGTGGTGTTGTCCATGGTGTGATGAGTCGAGGTCGTATGATTTTGCGGTCGAGCGGTCGATATGTTGGGGAAGTGGTGTCGATGGCGGCTTGCCCAGAGCTGCCAAAAGAGGCAGCCTCGAGCGGGTTTCATCCACCCCCGCGAACTTTGGCAGCCCTTTTGGCGGGTCCGCTGGAGGCCAAAAATGCCTTCCGGCCCGCCAAAGTTGGACTCAGGTCGCGCGACAGCGGCTCCGTTGGATATGCTCTCAGAAGGGAGGACTAACGAAGTTGGCTCCGACACCGCGCAGAGAACAACAGCTCGGCGGACTCGACATCGATCGATATCGGACCCGCAGCGCGCGCAAAAACGAAGCCGATCCAGCCGACGCCCAGAAAAAAAAAAAATGACTCGGCACGAGGCGATTTTGGTGTCTATTTCTTAAAAGTGTGTGAGGTGTTTGAGTGGCAGAGGGGAGGAGAGAGACCGGCGGCGAAAAAAAGGGGCGGAGAAGGTGCGAGGGCCGGAGCTGGCCGAGCGGCGGGACGAGCGCACACCCACATGCACCAGTCAACCAAGACAAAACACACACCTTCAGAGGGCCTCCGCTCATCTACTCCTCCAAAAAAAAAAGAGAGACTACTACACATACGCGAGCAGGCCTCCCCCAAAAAAAACAGGAGGAAAAGAGAGGAAGGAGGACGCCAGCAAAAAAAAAAACGGCTTCGGTCGCTGCACACTACGAAACATAACAGCACACACACAAACATAAATAATAGACTCATACGTATAGAAGATCATATAGAAGAGAGAGGTACGGAAGAAAAAGAAAAAAAAAAACGGTTATCGGTCGGGCATTCATTATCAGATGGTGGATGTGTAATGTGCATATGGTTATGGGGCGAGGAAAGGAGCGACAGTGTAAAGGAGTGTGGGATGGTGGGGAACGAAGCCACCATGTCGGAAGGCCTCATTCTTCTGGAAATATTTTTGAGTGGTTTCGAAATTTTACGAGTTTTTTTTTGTGTTTTTTTGGTGGACTAGTTTCGAGGTTTCTGTGTTGTCGGAAGAAAGAAGATCTCGGGCATTCGTGTGTGACTAGACGGGGAAGATTAAATGGTGGAGTACGGTGAGAGTGTGAGAGTGTGTGTTTTTTGTGGGGTTTATGGGTTTTCTGGGTGAAGGGGGGCATGAGAAAGAAGGGGAGCAGATAAGGAAAGAGGGTCTATAAATATCTGATGGATGAATACCGACCCGGCCACTCAAATAAAAAAGTAAAAAACGAGCTGAATGAGGAGACGGGGGGGACGGAGAGGGTGCGAGGGGAGGCCGGGAAGGTCGAGCGGGGCGGGGCGGCAGCCCGGCCGGCGCCCGAACGAGCCACGGCCGGCGTCCACGCTAGCCGTCCACAAGAGGAGACCACTACTGTCGAGAGACCCCGTCAGCAGACGTCGACGCAGAGCCCAGATCGAAGCGAGTACTCACATAAATAAGACGATCGAGGGGGTGGGACACCCTAGATGGGCCCGAAGCCTGAATAAGTGCGGACGAAACAGCCTGCGGCGGAGCCGGGGCCGGGATGGTGTTGGAAGGCGGAGGCGAATGCGTTGGGGCCGGTGCGGGAAGCGCCGGTGAGCTCGAGGTGTTGATGGGGGTCTACACGGAAGGGCTCGACGGGGACGGGGGGGTGGTGGAGGAGGAAGCGGAGGTCGTGGGGCAGGTTTTGGAGGGGGATCGGGGCGGACGGCTTCGACATATTCCCACCACCAGCACCACCACTGCCAGCTGTGGTCGATGTGGCTCGAGGGTCGACGGAAGAAGGATGCCACTGGAAGTCGGGCGTCGGGGCTTGGTCGAAGATGGAGCCGTGGAGCAGATGGTTGGGGAGGCTAGGGAAGCCGTCGAAGCCGCCGGCGAACAGCGCCGGGGACGGCAGATGCGGGGAGATCGGCGACGGGGGGCCAACGAGCTCCGGCGGCATCAGAAGACCGCTCCGCTCGCCTGCTCCGATCACTTCTTTGAGCCAGCCCGTCCATTGCACAGTCGTGGGAACGACATCAAACTTCAGCGCTTTCAGCAAGCACACCTCGATGGCATTGACCTCGGCATTAGTCATGCTGGACACATTCGCAAACGTCTGCATGGAAAAAGCACACACAGATGAGCTGGGTCAGCTAGGGGGATAAGGGTGAGAAATGACTGACCGAGTTGCGGTAGCTATGGTCGTCCAAGGTTTTATTGGCGACGACCAACGCAGCCAGGAGCATCTTGTAAGGCGCAAGCGACATCTTGCCATTCAAGTCACCAAAGACGTCGACTCCCGCGAGCTGGTCGACATAGAAGAGGGCAAGGATGAGCACCTGGGGGGACAGGAGGGTGCTTTCGAGGACCTGTCTAGTCCAGCGACGGAACGCGGGCTTGACCTCGACCTTCCCGGCTTGGCCGAGCGACGGCTTCCTTCCATGCGGGTGGGGCGAGTGGGAGGAGACGTCGGAGGGTGGAGGGGGGCTGACGGAGGAGGCAGGAGGGTATGGGCGATGGAACCGGCGCGCCTTGGCTTCCGCGCCAATCACCCCGAAGCCGGGTGTTGTCGATGGCCCGCCCGGCCAGCAAGTAGGGTTCACCAATGACGGGGCCATGTGACTAGTGGGGCTGGAATGGAAGCCGTACGAGGTCGACCAGGAGAACGCGGAGTCCCATGGGGCAACACCAGCGGCAGCAGCAGGGGCGGTCGAGGCGGCCCGGGGCTTGGGGAAGTAACAGCGTTCCCAGACGATGTCTGCAGCCAAGTCCGAGAGCGGGGCCGCAGATTGCTCGTAGGGTGGGGGCGGGGGGACGGGATAGACGTTGGGCACGAGGGGCTCGTCGCAGATGGGCTGGGCTTGGAGATCCTTGGCCGAGAGGGAGCCGTGGATGTCGGTGGAGAGGTCCATGGGGCTCCCGGGAGCCGCGGGGCGCCAGAAGTCGGCGGTCTTGGCGAGCAGCGAGGGCTCGGGGACTGCGCGATGGGGCGGTCTCGCGAAGCTAGGATGGTCCCAATCTTCGGTGGCCAGTGCGGCTTTGGAGCGCTTTGGCGGGTTGCTACTGACATAGGCTGCTGCTGGATGGGAGGCGCAGACGAGGGCAGGGTGGGGGGAGAGCATTGGGGACGAGTAGGGCTCGTCGAAGGGACGGATGAGGATGCTGCTGCTGCTGCTGCTGCTGGGCTTGGTGGGAGCTGGGACTGGGGAGCAGAAGTAGGAGGAGTGGATGGGGGACGGCAACTGATGATGGTGGCGGGCGGATAGGGGCAGCTGGAAGTCGGCGAGGCTGCTCTTGCGCGGGAACGACGACGACGACGTTGATGGCGGCTGGGCTCCGGTCACGAGGCCAGGGATGATGGGGGGGAGGGCGGCGAAGGAGGGTAGCGGGGAGCGCCTGAATCCGATGGGACCGTAGATGGGCGGCAGCTGGATGGTCGAGCCTGCGAGCGACTGACGGTGGGGACGGTCATGGTGGCCGGTGATGCTCATGGAGAACTTGAGCAGCTCGGCGGTCTGGGCGTTCGTCCAGGAGCCATCCCGACGGCGTTGGGGAGCCAGAGAGGGGTCGGAGAAGACGGTCGAGCTGTTGTTGTTGTTGTTGATGTTGCCGTGGTTGTTGTTGGTGGTGGTGGTGGTGCTGGGGCGCAGGGGCGAGAGGCCAGAGGGCGCCCAGACGGGAGTCCAACTCATGTCCGCTTGGAAGGGGCTTGGGGTCGATCAAAGAGCAAACCAAGACGAGGGCAGGCACTGAGCCTGCGACTCGAGGAGCTGGCTGCTCGATGAAAGCGTGCGAGGCTGATGGAGCACTGGCTGATTGTTCGGTGCTTGATGCTTATTCGTTCTGACTTCGTTCTTTTCTTTATAAAAAAAAATACTGAGGAGGAAAAAAAAAAGGGGAAAGGGGGGAAGAGACTCCTGTGGGATGCTGCGAGGGTTGCAGCTGGCTCGACGGTGTGCCTGGCAAGAGAGAGAGAGCACGGCTGATGGGTGGTCTTCGAATATTAGGAAGCCGACCGGGTGCTGTTGAAATTAGGAAGGCGGCCGCGGGAGAAGAAGCGGCGGCAGGGGCAGGCCAGCTTCGACTGCACAGAGAGCGGTCAGCGGGGCCAATGTGTGTGCGAGTGGGGGGGGGGGGGGGGGGGCGACTTACGGGCTGGGCTGGGTGGATTCGTTCGGAGAAGAAAAGAGAAGGAGAATCGGGTCGCTGGAGCTGAACCAAAGCCAACGAAGGCCTAGCAAGGAGGATGCTGCTCTGGGCAGCTGGCTCGTGGAGGAAGCTGCTGTTGACCACGCCGACAGCCCGAGCTCGGCTGGGCCCACCCAGCACTGTCACAGCCCCTGTCACACCCACCCCGCGCCCACACAACCACAAGCCACCCATCTCCAGCCCTTGTCCACCTCCCAGGAGAAGGCTGCTTCCACGAGGGACATCACAAACTGCCAGGCGTGCGAGTCTCATGCCCGGCCGGCACTCAGCATGTGGTGTCGTCATCCAAAATATTTATGTACATCAGCAGTCTGGACCTCCGGCTGGCGGAAAAACCCGGCTGCACGGAGCGGAGTCGTCATGTGCTCATCATGGCCGACGCCCATCAAGCAATCCTTCGCCACTCGCACTTCTGCGAATGCTGCCTCGTTGAGGACAGGGTGATCTCGGTGGGACGCGGAGCTCACCTCGGCTCGCGGTTTCAGCAAAGCCTGTGTGGATCTGTGCGCCCACTCCCGCAAGCTCGAATTAGAACAACACAAGACTGGTTGTTTGAGGCTGTGTTTTGAGAGCACACTCCAATTTTATAAATGCAAGTAACAGCATTACACAACACCAAACACTTCAAGCTTGCAGGATTTGGGTTAAACCTGCAACTTGTATACAGTGAGAACTGCCAAAATCCACAAGAACCCTGTCTGATTGTTTTGTCGAGGGGCTCAACGTAGCCGCGACTTTTTGTTGCTCAACAGGGCCAAGGAGGAAGCGGCTGCAAGGTGGGCATCCACAGGGTCCGGAGAGTAGCAACAGAATCAAATCAACGATTGGAAGGGGAAAAAAATAAAAACAGACAAACCAATCACCACAGCAAAAGATCAGAGTATGTAGTCTCATCAGACATAAGCAAGGTGAAATTGATGAGTCCCAATTCAACGGTACTAGACAGCGGGGTGATGGAGTGCGGCAGCATAACCTGCCCTGGTTGGGGGTAAGGGAAGAAACGTTCAGGGGTGAAAAAAAAAATGTTGCAAAAAAATGCAAGCATTTACACAACAGCTCTGTGTACATCAGAGTGACAATAGAGGACTCCTGTTGGCATTTAGAGAGCTCTAGATGCTCTAATTATAAGTCCTAAATCAAGATAATACTTTAGGCCATTAAAGTGAGTGATCTTGAACTGCCGCTCTTTGGTCACATGTGCAGCGGAGAGCCCCATAAACGCTTGTTGGTTGCCTCTACTCTGGCTGTTGTCCAGTGAAGGGTATTCCCTTACAGCTGTTCATTGGGTCAGGTATCAGGTTAGGATGAACATGAGATCAGCCTGATTTGTACATAAATATTTTTGCTGGCACAAGTTGTTGGAATGCTTTCTTTCCACTCATCCCAAAAATCCCTTCACTTCCTCCCCTCACCATTCTGCCCCTTTTATCCTCCTTTATGGGCTAGTTTTCAGATCAAAGATATCAAACACTGATGAGGCCCCATTCACTATGGTCTGTCTCTGATTATGGTCATGTATGACTTCTTACTATCTTGTAGACCTTGATCCCTGATTAGAAAAGTTTGTCAGCTTTCCATCTTATTTCTTATCCTCTTGTGTGCACACCCTCCAATGATGAAATCAATGTACCTTTTGACATGTCACAATGAGTTTGAGAATTTTCATATTCCTTATCATTTTGTTCAATTTAATGCTCAACCATAGGTTGATGCTTGTACAGTGGGTAGACAATTGTATACACCACACCACACTGAAGGGAATGACTTGAAGTTAGTGGGGGGAGATTCTAAAGTCCAAAAAGGTGTGGTGGATACAATTGTCAGCTACCCACTGTATGTATAGTCTACTTATTGGTAGCCCAGTACAAGAAATCAATCTTCATTGGTTATATCTTCTTTTTATCCACTGCCACCTTGAAACCACATCCACTGAGATTGCCACCCTTGCTGCCCCATCCTCCAGCTCCTTCATTGGTCATCTCTTGTTGGTCATTGGCTCTCAGAAGCTAGAAATTCAACAAAAGGCTAAGTTGCATGTGTGTCACACATGCTTAGATGCTTGATACACACCAGGGTTCTGGAGGGAAGTTAAAGCATGGCACTCTCTACTCACCTGGTGATACAAGCCAAGCATTGGGTGGAGGATGTAATGGCCATCCAAACCAGTCATTGAGTGGAGGTTGTCTCCAATCAATGGAAATACACCCCAGGCATCAAGTTTAGGGTCTGTCCACTTAATGTCCAATACACATCTTGTAGTGGAGAATACCTGTGTTTATTGGCCATTGATTCAAGAAACCCATGAGTTGAGGTGAACTCACCAGATCCCACAAGATTCAATACAGAACAGATCAGTATGAGTTGAGTATAAACATCCATCTGGTCCACAGTTGACTTCACATGAGGCAATAGGTCATATCTGGCAGGCTTCCAGAAAGAAATTACCGTCTAGCACTCTCTGGAGAGTGCCAAAAATTCCTCCCGGGTAATATGCATTTGCACACCCTGGGATGTTAAAGAGCTGCCCCCCCCACTAAGCAGATTGCTACCGTGCTACTGGGGGCCTTCCTTACATTCTGTTTGACCCATCCTGTGAGTTGGACAGCAGTATGGGCCTGGGTGCAGCAGCTTTGGCTTGTGTTGGGCTAGGTTACTGGTTCAGATTTTATTGTCAATCTTCAATGTAATTTAGCCTGTCACATTAATTGTCATTTGTGTATTTACATAGGGGGGGTTACCCTTTTAATTTCTTTGTAATTGATTTTCTTGTGGATAAAACCCTGTCATTTTTCTGTAGATTTTTTCTATTGTAGGGGGAACCCTTGAATTTTCTTTCTTTTCACAGAAATCTGGTTTTAATAGACTTGGATGAGAGATTGTGAATATTTATTGATGAGCTATACAAGTGCTGAGATTAAAAGTCACAAGGCAAGGGTAAGCATAAAGGTTTGTGGAAAGATAACTATCATTTCATGTGAGAAAGAAAAAGGACAACAACATAAAAGAGAAAGGAGAACTGAAAAAAATACCTGAGATCAGCGGGCACAAGGAAAGGGTGAGTAGTCAAGTTTGTGGAAGGATGAAGAAAGATTCCCTAAACATCCCACTGTCTCAGGTAAACTGTATATATAAGATGTAATATACAAGTAAAAGGAGAAAGAAATATATGTAGCAGATGAAATACAGGTGACAAAATCAAACTTTATGTCTTTTTCTCTGAAAAGTAAAAGAATTTTTTGTGGCTAATGGTAAAATTTATATAGTGTAGGCAAATAGGCAGAGAAAAACACTTATTTCACAGAGGAGGTGTTATACATTTTACTGTGGATTAGAGTCTGGATAGAAACTGGCTTTTATGAATATCTTTGCATTCAAACCATAGCTACCACCTGAATTTACCACCCGACCATCCTGTCACAATCACTGGTTTTCAATTCATAATTACCATGCAGATCAGATCAAATTCTACTCACATCTGTGTTGCATTGCTTTGTGATTGATGTCACCATTGTGGTTAACGTTGGTTCATCTCTGCTCCACCAAACAAAACAAAATAATAGATAAAATTCAGTTATAATCAAATTCAAACTTCTGCTAATTACACAGAGAAATTTGATTAGATACTGACATGGTAATGGACAAATCGTTGACTGCTTGAACATCAATCTGTTTAAATTAAAAGATTCAACTTGGTATAAGTAACAGTTTGAGTCATTCAATAATAATAATTGTTTGGGTGCAATGTTGCTTTTATATATCACAAATCCAACTAATTTAAATCCACAGAATTCTGGACATTGAGATCTAAGTTTTGGCGTTTACAATTTTCAAAAAAGAAAATCAAATCTACTACAATTACACAAAACTACAGACGTTGAAAAATCCCCGAAGACCCGAAGGCCCTATGGATGACCCTCCAGCTGTGCCGGAGCAACAAGCAAAAGAGGGCCGGTTGTTAAACTAGCCAGGGAGGCCCTAATCAAGTAATTAGGTGGCTCCCAGGGAGGGGGCGGAACGAAACTGAATCCCCTGGGGTTCCTTCAACTCCACACCCCCCCCCTTATATACCTTTTGGCCATCAACTCGACACGCCTTCATCACAACGCCGCATTAGCCACTCGTTGCGCGTTCCTCAATCCATCACCACGCCAACAGTCTCCGCCCCACCGTCGCCACGTTGAACTGCAACGCTCAGCCCAACTCACGGTCCACACCAATCCCTGCCTGCACGTTCTTGCCCGCCATCTGCCCAGATTGTCGTCCCACTTCCAACCAACCATCCATTCAACCCCTGCGCCACATCACATGACCGTGGCGCACGGTCCCAGTTGCAAATGCCACCTCGTCTTCTTCACCAGGGCACAATACACACCAGTTTTGACCACTTCAACCTTAGACGTCTGCCCTCCACTCGCCTACATCAGACCATTCACTACCACCACCCCACCCAACAGCGCTGGACGACTATCTCTATGATCAAACTCTTACGGAAGCCTCCGCCGCGCAAACAGGATATCAGCTAGCCGAAATGTACGCAATGATTTTTATCAATTTGCCACCTTCCGACCCGAAGGCACTATTCGAGCGTCATTTTGAGTCTTTCACTGATGATTTGCCGAGGCTCGACATGCAGGATCGCAACTCCCGAACTCTCAGGCCTGAGGAACGACAGGTCCTCGCTCTTTTTCGCCTTGAAGAGCTTCTCAACAAAATGGGAAGCAACTTAGAAGCATGCGGCATCAGTATCAGCCGTGCCAACAAGCAATCCCTTGCACAATTGGAACATGAACGCCTAGGGAATGAAGACCTAGCCGTTGTTTATTCTTGCCTCCGCGTCAACAAAGCAGCCTCAACACTGCACAACTGATATTTTTTAACAGTGTCAAAAAGACCAGCTATGTTCTACCTAGATGGGCCCGGAGGAACTGGCAAGACTTTTGTTCTCAACTCCATAATTGATTTCGCTGACCCAAGCGGTCTCAACATATTGTCACAGCGTCATCGGGTGTTGCAGCTCTTCTCCTCCATTTCGGCCAAACAGCACACTCGGCTTTCAAAATCCCATTAGACACTATGAAGGACGTCGAGTGTCCTATTGAAACCGATTCCGCATTCGCACGAAAGTTGATATCAGCGCAGCTCATCATTTGGGACGAGGTGGTAACTATCCACATGAACTGCATCGACGCCGTTGACCGGACCCTCCAGCGTCTCACATCCTCCCCTCTGCCTTTCGGCGGCAAAACCGTTATATTCTCCGGTGATTTTCGCCAAACTCTCCCTGTAGTCAAGTACAATGAGTTCCCGCCGTCCTATTCCGCCACCATCAAATCGTCCGGGGTATGGGAAACCGTCACCCAATTTAAACTCCATGAGAACATGAGGCTGGCAGCCGCCCTACGGGGCGCGAAGAATCATCCAAATCAAGTATTTGCTACTGCTCTCCTCCGCCTTGACGAAGGTAAGGACCAAACAACTGATTTCGGCATCATCCCCCTTGATGGCATGGCTGTGGAGTCTTTTGCGAGCACAGCGGCGATGTGTACTCGCCTCACGGACTTTGTTTATAACGAACTCAATACCCTCGCGACCCGAAGCGGTGCCGACGTTATTGAATACCTCAGCAACGTTAAAAAAATTAATCAAGATATCATGGATAGTCTCCCTGGTGAATTGATTGAGCTCAAGTTCATTGACACTCCCAATCCCAACGGTTGTGATAGCCTCCCCGAAGAGTGCCTCAACAAAATTTCAATCACCGGTTTCCCTGATCATTCAATAATGTTGAAGCGGGGAATGCCGGTGGTGGTTACCAGGAATATGAACATTAACGGCGGCATATGCAATGGAACCCAAATGCTCATCTTAGACCTTTCTCATGTTTAAATTCAGGGACAACTCATGACAGGACCGTTCAAAGGAAGGACGATCATGCTGCCTCATCTGACAATAAATAGATAAATTTCTGTGTGGCTTTTTACAATTTTGCCTTGGGTATTGTGTGGAAAGATCTGCAATTTCAAATTTAAATAACTTTCAAATATTGTACCATTAGAGATAATTAGGCAGCACATTTATTGTCAAGATCCAATAACTCAGAGAATGGAACAAAATTGTGGGTGAGGTCAATGTTGGGTGTGCCCAAAAGCTGATTTTAATTTAGTATGAGCTACACTGATCTCTGAAATTCAATCTGTGGGTAATTTGTTATCTTACTACTTTGGAATATAATGAGGAGTGTTTTGATGTGACTCATATTAGGGGGGTTCACAATTGAAATTCACAAAATTTTAGGACACATTTTAAGGTGTTTACAAACATTTTTTTAAAAAATTGATCAATTGGACTGATTGACCAGTATAACATGCTGCTGTGCATTTTACCAAATTTTTAAAATTTTGTTCAGAAGGGCCTTAAATTTAGCTCCAAACTTTTGTAAATTTCAATTGTGAACCCCCCTATTACATGAGATGATAGACATTAAGAAGGATTTAATAACAAGTGAGATAAAGCATGCCAAGTTTTAGAGGTGAAATGTTTTCTTGTTTCCTCTATTGCTGTAGGGCCAAGTTTGAAAATCTCAAGTACCATCATTTACATGATTGCATTCAAGTCTCCTGGATTTTGACACACCCAGTCCTTGGCTGCCCTGGTGCAGGAAGACTTGCGGTTGATATTGTGCTGGAACAGGCAAGTGGGGGGAAGGGATATCACTGAGTCATGACCCACCTATTGGAGTCAGTGAGTGGTGACCCAGCTATGGAGTGCTGATGAGGTGGCTTGGGTAGCTGTTTGGCAGAACAGGAGGATGGATTGTTACCCTGCAGCGGCAAAGCCGCCTTGGTCTCTAGTCACCAAATAAAAGCAAAATATTCAAAATGTGGTAGCTAAATATTTCTTAAGGCAAGTTGATCAACTGATATCCACAATTTTCCTATTAGATTCAAAGAATTTGGCTATCTTCAGTGCCATCATAGCAATCTTACACCCTTGATCAATATCAAGTGTAATATTTATTTATGGTGTAGAAGATGCTCAAATTATTAAAATCTTACAAAAATATTGAGGTGCTGTTCATCTTGCCTGAAAGTGAAATTGGGTACCAAATTTCAAACAGTTGGTTTTTTATACAGTGATTTGTGTAATATAACACCTACAGTTATGATGTGTCCAAACAGAACCCAACTGTTGCAAAAGATTCACTCCTTTTCAAATAATCTTGAGTTACCTAGTTTCAAAGACTTGATTGCACTAATCATTAAAAAAAGATTGGTCAGATCCAAAACAACAACAGGTTTATTCATGTTCTATTCCAAATACACAAACCTTATACAATCTGCTGGTTGAATTGCATTTTTTGCTGAACGCGTAAAACTGTTCTTACAGAATGGAATTCCAAATTGTGTCCCACTGTTAATCGGAGTTTCATCAGGTGTAAGCCCATAAGCTTCAACAGTGAAGAATGACTTCACATTCAATGCACCCTACAAGAAATGAAATTCAATCCCCAATCTGGTCAGATACTTGGGCAAGAAAATTATCCACATCAAGTGATATGAGTTCATACAGAATATTGGGCTACTGGACATTGGTTAAACATTTCACGGAAGGCTTCTTCTATGTCTGTCTGCATGGCAGGGCTGGTAAGTGAGGAAATTTGAAGCTCTGTCAACAAATGCCTGATGACTAGTTTTGAGGGCTTCAATTATTACTTGGAAGAGGACGCTTGACTCACCCTGGGTTAGTGGATTTCACAATAACCTGATAGAAAAGAAAAAACATTATTACAGTTGTTGATTTGATGATCAATACCTAATTGTTTTTATAGATTGGAAAAAGAAACAAATCACAACAAAACTCATGGACTCACAAGGCAGTTTCCAGCATTTGCATAAATCTTTGTTTCGCCTCCAGTGATTCCGCCTAGAGTATAATTAATACTCTTGTAAGCTCTGTTTCAGATCAAGACTATGTAAGCCCAAACCCCCAAGATTGAGAAAATATGGTGATGATTGCTTGAAATCAAGTCACAGGAAGGAGAAAATTTAAAAAGAAGCAGCATACTGTTCACAAAGGTTGCGGGTCGGAGTCACTGAGTATAATATACCGTCCCCGCATTTCCAAGACTGGGCGCTGTATAAAGACATCTGAGCTAGGAAGCTAATCAGAATGAAAATGAGTTTATAAGCAATGATCATTTTTGCTGTTTCTGAGATTTATTTTTGATTTTGGCGCTGGTGAGATGTTGAGAGATAAGACCGTCGTGGTGCCATCCGATAACAATTGCATACAACTACAAAATCCGTAAGGGCCCGGACTCGGGAGTCTCCTTAGTACAATGGAAACCGGGGTATGTTGCCATGGGTTGTTGCGGAATCGGTGAAAGGAAAGCTTTTGCGGCGGTCAAGAGCCGACGGACGGTCTTGACGTGCTTACTTGATGTTGATGTTGGGGGTTTCAACAACCACTCGAAAGTCGACTTCGGTCGCACGGCAGGTTCTAGGCCAATTGGTCACTTCAGTTGATTAATTTTCCCATTCCAGGCCCTCGAACGGCCGTGGCGACTACCTGCGATGAGCAGTAGTGTTTGATTTTCTTGCCTACAATTCAGATTTGGAGGAAAATCTAGCAAGGAAAACTTCAACTTGCGTTTCAGCACCTTCACAACACGTGTCAGTGAACGGAAGCTGGAGTCCAAGGGCCAACACAAAGGTCAGCCTTTATGTTGCCAATAGGGGGTTTCACCATAAGGATTCCCGCTTCCCTTGGAACTAAATCTTGTTACTTGCAGATGACATGCTTACTTATAATCTGGTGTGCAGTCCAGCAAGAAATTGCCCCAAGCAACCTCATAACAATACTTGCGAGCACTTGAACTCCTTCCCGGGTTTCCTTATTGTGAAACCCCCTAATGTACGTGCGTACCTCATACCTGTGCGTAAATATGTCGCCAAAAGGTTGCTACCTGGGCCTCGGGGTTCGGATACGGCTCTCAAGATCTGAAGCCGGCATATCTGGCTCCAATACTGGGTATCCGTCAGGTTTCTAGTGATTTCTGATGAAATTCACAAAAATTGAATTCCAGATCCCTGGATCACTCCTGAAGATGCCTTCGAAAAACCCCATTGAAGAAGTCAAGATCTTCTCCAAATCCAACATTGAAAATTTAACACCTTCTGCCAAGATTCAATATACCAAAAATAAAAGCTGGGCCTGGCTCTCAAGACAAAAACAAGCAATGGTGTTTGTCAAAATTTTTACCAGGCAAAAAAGACTCCTGGTATTGGCAAGACATGCCTCGCAAAACTTTCAGTTGAAAAAAAGTATTGAAAAATAGTATGACCCATCACTTGGACCACTTTAATTAATTTATTCAAGAGGCAAGTCAAATTCAGGTGCATTCACCAAGTGCCCACAGAAGGAGAAATCAACAAAGAAACTGCACAAAAAATTGTTTACATCTGAATTTGCTTGCTTTCCCATTAATTGGAAAATCCCATTCTACAACATTGAACATGAACATTTTGAAGAACTTTGAATTTTGCTATATTTGGAATCTTCTCTTATTCAGCCTGAAAACCAAAGAAAATAAATCTTGATCCTGGTAACATGACAAGCATTGCAAAGAAACATGAGACTTGAGCCCATGGTATACAAGGGTAGCTCTGGTAATTGAAATTAGAGGGACAGTATTGAAGCTGCAGGTTGGAAAACTCAAAGAGTGAATTTCCATCACTTTTTGGTGGGTGCTCACTGCTCTCCCACCCAAATGGTGACATTGCACCAAGTCCCTCCCTCTTTTTCACCAGCCAAACACTATTGCCACCAAAACTCCCCTGTTCCCATCAGAACTCCCCCAAATGGAGGGAGGGACTATGATAAGTTAGGGAACATATGTAGTGCAAAAAAAAAACCTTGCCATATTGGGTTGGTGCAGTGCTCAGCCTAAACACAAGAAATGTGAAATGTGATTGCAGCATACCAGGCACCTGACATGTAAATAATAAAACTCCATGCCCAATCCTGGTAATAATGAAAGATAAAAATATACCTACCCCCATAATCTTGAGTTACAATAGGTGACAGGTTCCCATTGAAAGGTCACTCAAAATGTCTAGCATCACTCAGATCCCAGGATTGATTCCACATATAACTTTAAAGAAAGACCCCCCTAGTGGGAGGCTCTTTGCCACCGCTCCCACAGGGAGCCGCTTGTGTATTATTTCAAATTGTATGTGGGAGCAGAAAGTTTGTTGGACTGGGAGGTATTTCAAATTTATTCCAGCTCCTCCCCCAGCCTCTCCACAAATATGCCCCAGATTTGCCTTATGCTACATCACCATCACTAAAATTTGGTCTGTACCCTTTTTGGCACTTCTTATCTCCTTCCAGACCCTGATTCAAGCCTCATGTTAACACTTGGTCCCCCCTTGAAATAGCTCATCTGGACTTGTTTAGAATTCTTTCCAGCTCATTTCAGCCCATATCCCTTCATTTTGATCCCCCCCCCCAAAAAAATCAAGTTCAATTATATCTTTGTAAAAATTTCTGTCAATAATAATATTGTTCCAGATCTGTTTGACAAAATCATCTCAATTGCTATGTCAGATGCATAGATACCTTGGGGAACATAATATTTTGGCAGTTGAGCTCTCCTGCAACACTACAAGAAAAAGTCAAGCAACTGCCAACAGTTGACATGCATGAATTTGTTTAACTCAAGCTTCTCTGCAAAGTCACTGTGCATGTTGCACAGCAACTGTGCAAATAAAAATTGTCATTTGATTGGGTGGTGCCACAATATTGGCCATAATGCTGGACTACCTCACATGTCAACTGGCATCAGTTGCATGACTTTTCCTTGAAGTGCAATAATCCCTGAAGATGAAGAAGAAAAGGGAATGTGGTATGTTGCGAATAAAAGCATGGATGTGGTCTTTGGTGTTGAAAAACTGCAAAATAATCTCAGGTGTGGAAAGTTTGGCATTGAAGTTGTGCTTGAGTACTAGCTTGAAGAAAGCTTGTGGCCACCCCTCTTGGAATGCGGTCAAGCTCCTTACCCTCAAACTTAAGTGTATTTATTAATGTGTTGAATTTAAATATTTCCAACTGTTGGGATTTTGACTCAGGAACCAATGACTGCTGCGGGCATAACGAGAGAGGCCAAGAGGCTCGAGGAAGGTGGGCAGTGAGGGATGTGGCTCAAGAGTGGCGCGCAAAAAGAGTGAGATGAACCAATGAGCTGATTGCTCAGGACTAGGATATGTTTATAAAGACTATGTACATGGCATCAACTTGTGGTTGAGAATAATATTGAATAAAAAATATATTGAATAAGAAACTTCTCAACCCTTCGTGACAGGTAAAAAGGTACATCAATATCCCCAGCAGAGAGTGCGCACACAAGAGGATAAGAAAATAATATGGAAAGCTGACAGTCTAATCTACACCACGGACGCAAAACTTCAAAGATTGTTTGAAGGTGCTTTGAATGAACTTCGAATGAAAATCAATTCAGTTGGGACGTCGCCAACTGGGTCAAAACAAAAAATCTTGCATATCCAAGTTTATTAAATTCACAAAAACATGGCAAAAAAGATCTAAGTTTTGGTGTGAACCACTAGGTGCCACGGATAGACTCTCCAGCTTGTGACAGTACAACAAGCAAAAAAGAGTTGGCATTTTGTTGTCTCAAGCATGGGCCTAATCAAGCAAAGTAGGGGGCCTGCAGGGAGGGGCCAGGACAAAACCGGAACTCCTGGGGAACTTGTCTGCAGTTCCCCTGCCCTCTATTTATGCTAAAAAGACTGGGCTATGTACTTTGAGCTTAACTAGCCCTCCGGGCGGGAGCGGAAGCAAGCAGTGGAGCTGTCCACACCAGTGGAGGCCTATACCTTAAGTTGGAATTCCCGCGTGATGAGTTTCCCGATTTCGCTGGAAAACGGTATATTTCGTCTTCTTCCTCCTGTAACCGCTTCCTTACTTGTCTTGACTGAATTCCTTTCGCAGGCCATAAAGGCCTGCTTCTTGTCTTTCTTTTGGTGTTATGTACCTTTTTTTGTGACTCCTCACTATTTTTATAGTGATTTTTGAAAAGCATGACTTTTCAATGTTTGAGGACTTGTTTTGGTGTGCGTGGGGTGCTCAAACCGCTTGTTTGAGCAAAAAAAAGTTCAAAGTGTGATCTTATAAAAATTATTATAAAATCATAAAGTTATGTAGGTTTTCTGAGTTTGGGTTGGATGAACAGGAAGATGCTGCTCTCCCATAAACCCTGCCCAAACATCCTGAAAGTTTTGAGGAAAGTGAGCAATTCATTGCCAACCCTTGCACATCAAGACCCCCAGCCCTCCGTTGATGCTAATCAGCCCACTGGAGACTCTCTGCCTTGGTCAAGCTTAATGTTTTGCTCAAGCAGGAGCTCCAGATTAGGTACTCCTTGCCGCCGCCGTGCCAAGCGCAGCTCAAAGACATTGACAGCCTCTCCGCCTCCCTCGTTGACCTCTATTTCCCCTCCTCATCCCCTCCCCCCCCCTTCTGTTGTGGGTGGGGACACTTATATCATGGCTTCGTATTTATCTGATTAGGAGGGAGGGAATTGCTGCTGTCAAGAAGGCGCTCCTCTGAGCACCCCCCCTGTTTCTCTCTCTTTCTCATCAATCAATGACGTACACATGCACTTGAGGAAGAGTCCAACAAGGTGGGAGAGGAGAGCCTCAAAGTCTCTTCCTGGATAACACTTGCTTCTCCAGAGCCAAACTTGCCCTTGAGCTTCTTATGTTGCTGCTGCGCACATAAATCTCTCCCTGGCCAAAAATGCTGCCCAACTGCCTCCTGCAAACTGTTTTCACCAAAAAACACGTACCACAGCGCCTGTTTTTTGACATATACAGAAAATAGTTTTCCTCAAAAATGGGTGCTTTTCAAAAACAGGTCTGACCCTGTTTTTTGACCGCTATTTTTCCACTGGAGTGCCATCTACAGATGCCAAAGTCCATCACTCTCGATCTCATTATTCCAGTTGTCCTTAAGGGCACCATCCCACCACTCTCATGATCTCATCAGAACCCAGATCTCCGAACTCGCCACCAACACCGACTTCAATGTCTGAATCCACAGTCCAGCCCAAGCTACAGTTGTCTCTCTCAATCAATTGATACAGCTGTCTCTCTCTCTCAATCAATACGGCTGTCTCTCTCAATTGATTGATACGGTTGTCTTTCTCAATCATGATTTATTGCTCTTATTATTTGGATCTTGTCTTTCTTGGCCGTGATCTATTTCTTTTATCACTTGGTCTTACAATCGTCTGGTCTTCTTTCTTGGTTGCACTCTGGTCTTCTTTCTCAATCACACTTTGCCATGATGTATTGCTCAATCTGATCACATGGTCTTTTTATTGGTCACAATCTTATATAGCTCTTATAAACAAGGGAGGAAAAAATCTGATAGGTATGTTTGAGGTTACATGGTTGATTGAGCCCACTCATTGACAACTCTTCAACAAGATTTTTGAAAGTGGCTTGTTCCATTCAAGTTATTTCACGGAAAAGCTCTGGTCTGACTTCATCAAGTAGGAAGCGAGTGTACCTGGCTTCTCCGCTGTCGCCATAGTATGCTTCATATGTATTCCAGATGCTTCCGAGGTATTTTTGAGCAATCCCGGCGGTAGCAACTGAAATCAAGATGTTATTCATCTCCATGAGTGAGATGTGGCGGCGGCAGCAAGTGTTGTGAACAGGTTGTTGTCCATGGTGGTATAGGGTGGTGGATGTGTTAGATGTGTTGGGTGTGCTGGATCTTGATGATGTGGATGCAATGGTGGTTGATTGTGGATATCCTGGAACCTTGGTGGGATGTTTGTGGTACACGTTTATCACATTCTGTTTTTTCAGATATGTGTTTTTCAAAATAACGGAAAAGCGCAAAAGAAAAAACTATTTTCCCTGAACCAGAAAAACAGATTTCATATGGTACAGGCCCTTAGAGAATTTCATGTTAAAAGACCCTGGATTTGGAGCAACGCAGGGTAGTTATGTTACCATTAATGGTAACGTAACTGATTCCAAGCCATTATTCTTATATTACTCGGAACGGTGGTGCAATACGTTATTTAGGGTTCTCAAAGTTGAAAACATACAAATGTGACCTACTGCCATCCACACCTTTTTTGCAGGGAAGCGTTTGACAGCCCCTGCAAATAAAGTTGTATGTTTGCATGACATATGCCGCTATGTCGCAACTTTGAGAACCCCAATTGCACCATTGCTCAGGCCCCATTTGGACGCCCGGTGTGATATGATAAATTGCATCATAATATACATACCACCCAATGTGCAATCCAACTGTAATAAAGCCAATCAAGAAATGATTAGATTTATAACATGGCTGTTTGGCGCATCCACTCCAGAATAATGTTGGAGTCCATTTATAACAGGCTGTTTGGAGAGCAGACAGTATCATACATGTACACACACCTAGTACACATCTCGATGACCTGTTCAACTGGTTATCCGGAGGAGTAACACCCTCTCGATGACCGGTCATCTGGTCATCAAAAAGGACTTCACCTCTCAATGACCGGTCAACCGGTCATCAAAGAGGACCTAACCTCTGGATGAACGGTTTGGCCGGCCATCCAGAGGAGTTCACCTCTTGATGACTGGTTGATTGGTCATCAAGAGGTCAAGTCCTCTTTGATGAACGGTCCATCAAGAGCGTTCAGCTCTGACCGGCCATCCAGAGGAATTCAGCTCTTGATGACCGGTTGATCGGTCATCAAGAGCTGAACTCCTCTTTGATGAACGGTCCATCAGGAACGTCTCTTGGTCCATCAAGAACGTTCACCTCTCTCGATGTCCGTTTGATCGGACATCGAGAGATGAACTCCTCTCAATGACCAGTCAAACGGACATCGAGAGAGGTGAACTCCTCTCGATGACCGGTCAACCGGACATCGAGAGAGCTGAACTCCTCTTGATGACCGGTCAACCGGACATCGAGAGAGCTGAACTCCTCTCAATCATCCGGTCATCAAGAGGAGCCCACCTCTCAATGTCCGATCACCCGGTCATCGAGAGCTGAACTCCTCTGGATGGCCGGTCGAACCAGTCATCTAGAGGAGTTCAGCTCCTGATGATTGGTTGAACCGGTCGTCCAGAGGGCTTCAGCTCCTGATGACCGGTTGACCGTTCATCAAGAGCTGAACTCCTCTTGATGACCGGTCAACTGGTCATGAGGACACAACCTCTTGATGACCTGTTGACTGGTCATCGAGAGGTGAAGCGGTTGACTGGCCATCAAAGAGGACACACCCTCTTGATGACCGGTCAACCAGACTCCCGAGGTTATGTCCTCTTTGATGACCGGTTGACCGATCATCAAGAGGGTCTGTCCTCTTCAATGACCGGTTGGCCGGTCATCAAGAGGGTGTGTCCTCTTCAATGACCGGTTGAACCGGTGATCATTGAGAGGTGAAGTCCTCTGGATGGCCGGTCAGAACGGTCATCCAGAGGTTGTGTCTGGATGGCCAGTCCAACCGGTCATCCACAGGTTGTGTCCTCTTCGATGATTGGTTGACCAGTCATCAAGAGGTTGTGTCCTTCTTGATGACCAGATGATTGGTCATCGAGAGGTGCAGCTTGATGACTGGGGGGTGAGTACATATGTAGTCACCGATATATCACCCGGAAATAGAGGTCCTGACCTCTATTTCCAAAATGGCGGGGGTGATATTTTTTTGGTGATGTGGGGTAATGCATTTTATAATATCATTGGCAGCCCCAAACACCAAATAAACAGGTGTGATACCCCGGGCGCCCCCCGTTATAAATTGCCCGATTTATCATATTACATCGCGCGGCCAAATGGGGCCTCATTTTTTTTATACATAATGGAGGACTTCCCTTTGATTTACACAGCCGTGTAAAGTCAGATTTGGCACTTGTAAAGCCAGATTTTTACACCCTGGTTTTACACGCACTTTTCAGCGGCTAGATTAAACCAAAACATCCCTCTTGATGGCCGGTACAGACCGGTCATCAAGAGTACACAACCCCCCCCCCCCCCCCCCCCCGATACAGCAGTTCCGAGAAAGCTTGCGCTTCTGGACCTGCGATTTTGCCCCCCGAACTTGACTTCAGCCACCTGTATTGCCTCCTGTATGGCCGTTGCCATACAGGGACATGCATTTGTTGCAAAAGCTATCTTTGTGATAGCTAGCTTTTAGCTTTGGAGAGTGGCACCGTTGGACTCCTTGTCAAATTTCGAGCCCAGCGGTCCTGCACCCCCCTGCGCCCGTGTGGCATGACAGGGCACCAGGCTGCCCAGTCAGGCCCCACAGCCCTGTATAACCCGGGCTGTCCAGAATACAGGGGGGATGTGGCTGAAGTTGAAGTCGAGTTCGGGGGGCAGAATCGCAGGTCCGGAAACGCAAGCTTTCTCGGAACTGCTGTAGCTGGTCTGTACCGGCCATCCAGAGTACACAACCCTCTCGATGCCCGGTACAGACCGATCGTCGAGGGGACTCAACCCTCTCGATGCCCGGTACAGACCGGCCATCGAGAGTACGCAACCTTGATGCCCGGTCTGTAGTGCTAGATCTGACTTTACACGGCTGTGTAAATCGAAGGGAAGTCCTCCAATGTACGAGTGCCAAATCTCGTTTTTTTGGTTACCACCTCCACAGGGGGTTTCCAGGGTCCTGTCGGAGGCTTGCCTCGCAAGACACATTCCCACAGCAGAGGGACCTCGTTAAGTTCGTGGCGGCTCCGAGTTTTGAGCCAAGGCGCGCCACACGTCACCAACAAAGAGCTCGGGAAGGACGAATACATCGGACGGAACTACTTGGAGACATGGATGAGCTAGATGCGTTAGCAATCCATCGGTTTCGAAATCAAGTAGGTGAGCTTTTCATCCAAATCATCAGTCCGAACTTCCTGCATACATGGGCTGAACTGGCTCAAAAAAAATCCCCTTCAGAATATGCAGCGAAGTTTTTCGGGCGTCTGGCCGAGTACGACTACAATCGCGTACTCACTGATACCCAAGCAGATCTCTCGATCGAAAGACTGCGCTCGAAAAAATATCTCTTAACTGAGCTACATTCGACCCTGCTACCTTCACTCCAATATCACATCACCAGTCTTTCGCAAGTTCTGGGTGACTCAAACGCCGTGCGGCTAAATCCGGGGTACATCATGCCCCTCGTGATAGTGATCCAACCAAGCCTTGAAATGACTTTGGATCGAATAATTTGTGTCATCAATGACATCATCCCCGGAACACAATACGAACCGACCCTAACGAATGACCAGCACTTCAAAGAGCTCAAACGCCATAGAATCCGCGGTTTGGATTTGTCGATTAGGAACGAATTGAAAACCAACCTTGGCTCGTTTCTTTTGGATTGTCGTCGGGTCATTGAAACACTCATGCTCCCAGCCGACGACCACACTCACGTAAGAGCTCCATACGATGGTCAACTCTTGTGGTCGATCGAGTCCGTCGTCAAATGGTCAAAGGCACCCGAATTACATCCAATTTATGATCAGTGGAAAGTTGCGCTACAAAACATCGATTTTGCGTTGAATGACGCTTTCTTCATGGTGGTACCAGATCAGGGACTTTTCGCGGAATCAGTGATCGAGCTCCTCCAATCGTTTATACCAGTCCTCAAACTATCCAGGTTATTTTTTAACAAACTGACAACTGATAGGATGGCCAAAAGCAAGCTACCACTTTTTACAGAAATGTCTTCTCATCAACTCGCTTCATTAGACGAATCAGCTGTCAAAATGGGTAAATATCTTGCTAGATTAGTATCTCGCCTCCCATTCGCTGGCGATACCTACTGCAACCTTTTGCGCACAAATCGAGGACCTCGTATCTTGTTTTCAATCTTGCTTGTTTTTTGTAGACCTTTATATTATACCGAGGTGCACAGAAGCCAATTATTGTTCGTCTCAAACTTGCCTCAAAACTTGGCTTGTCACTTGGAACGCTTTGTTCTCGGCAGCTGCAACGAATGCAACTGAAGCTTGTGAATCATTTGTAATGGAATAAACAATACGTATTTATATCTGTTCTAAAAACTTTTGCTTTTAATGCTGTTATACTCTTCCCATTTATGCAGTTGAACCCGCTAGATGTAACTAATCACATGTACCTACATAGACTCACCTGGGACCATCCTTTCACTGATTCTCGCGTGCAACACATCAACTGCTTGCTTTCTTTTTTTGTGGAATGAATCGGCCTACATTGTACATACTTCAATGGACTATCTGATCTTTCTTGACTTAGCTTGATAGTAGAAACTCTTGGTCTTAATACAATTATAAGACCAGGTTGATTTTGGGTTCACAGCAATTTAGGACAGATGATCTGTTGAGATAAAAGCAGTTTCTGCTTAATCAAGAGCAGGACTCAAGGCATTCATGGAACCTTTTTTTAAGTATTTGCAGTGGATCAAATTAAGATGGCTCATCAGACAACCAAATGTTGCATGGTTTGACAACTTCAAATAGTCATTGATTTCAATTAAATACATAGGCATGTATTTTCAGATATTTTCCATACTCTCATCCAATCTCTGGAACTATTCCAGTTAATAATTAATTTCAGGTACCCAGTCACGGTGGCAGAGGAAATTCCAATGGAAATTTGGCTGTAATTAGGGGGTTCACAAATAGAATTTAAAAAAACTTTAGAGCCCATTTCAAGACATTCACTGGAGTTCAAGGCGGCTACGCCGCCGCAATTTCAGGGTTCTTGTCCCATGGTCCATCCTTGCAAATATCCTGTTACCCTTTAACAGGACTCTATGTGCAACCAACGGTGGGCTGATACACTAACTGTATTGTTAGTGTAGTGTATTGTTAGTTTTTTCCACTGCACTACACAAATAATACTGTTATCCTTGATTTTATTGCAATAACAATACATCTTTTTGATGTTATTCTTTTTGGCTGTTATTGTATTGTTAGTGTAGCTGAAATATGCCAGGTTAACAATAACCAAATCCTAGTTTCATGATTGTTATCTGTTGTTATTCCTGATAACAAATACAATAACTGTTGGTTTATCTCTGCAATTAATGATAAAATTACTTTCAGTGTATTGATATTTTTGGTAGTAAAGTTGGTTTTGTGTTACAAAAAAAATAAATCTGGGACATGATGTTTTGAAAATCATTTTCTAGAGGCTAAAAACCATGAGATAACAGATACTGTAGTGTAGAAGATTGTTATCCTAACTCTGATACACTAACTTTCAGGGAAATGTTGGTTATCCAAAATAAATACACTACCTGTTAGTGTATTTTGAGTGTATTCTGGATAACAATACCCAAGATCTTCAATGAGAAACTTTGGATACACTAACTGTTAGTGTATTGGGCTATAATTGGGGATAACAATACCCCAATTGTCTTGCCAAATAACCACGGATACACTAACAGATATTGGCCTGTAGCGTAGCGTAGCGTAGTGGCCCATTGTTGGTGCAACCCATGGCAGCAGTGATATTTCCCACGCCCAAAAGCCCACACAACTTCAAGACAAAAAAGGAATCAGCCAACTCCAACCATCCACAGGGCTGTTCTGCTTAACATCAAAGGATGTTCAACTTGATGCTATGTTTCTGAAATTTTCATCCTGGATTGGTTTTTGATTCGCTATTTGGAATCTGCCTCTGGCCCTTTTAGATTTTATTTTCCCCACAGATCTAGATGTGATGTGCCCTAACACAAGTCCCCCCTGGTGGGAGGCTCGCTGTGGCTGGCCGCAAAGCGGCCCTCTCCTGCGGAGAGCCCTCCGGGCGGGGTCCCCCGGACCCTCCGTTCGAGAGGTATTGTGTTTTGAAGAATCCTTGGACGGATTTGCAGGATTTTCCTGGATTTTCCCCCAAGGTTCAAGGATCTTCACTGTTTTCTTTCATTCTTTTTACCCCTCAAAGGCCATGATGTCGTCATTGGTGATCATCTTGGCCACAGCAGCCGGTAGTCCAGTCACCAGTGTGCCTCGGCCCAGGACATTAGCATCTATCCCGCCGCCACGGTCAAATAGACCCACCCTTTGGAGACTCAACGACAAAATGCCAAACCCCGGCTCAACTCACTGTAAGTGTGGAGCAGTCTATCATTTTACTGAAAAATGTGGATGTTAAGGTTTTTCTTGAAGTTTTTCTGCATGCAGCAGTAGGTTGTAGGTCTACACGACCTTTTTTAAGCTGCTCTCCCAGAATATAGAACAGGGCTGACGGTGTTTTTGCTCCCTCGTCTGATTATGGCCGAGCCCACCCTGCCACTTTGCAGGCTGTTAGACTGAGCAGTGAGCTGTCTGACCGGGCCTGATTGCCGACAAGTCCGACCATGCCCACGCTCCGGGCAGCAAGGTCAGCTTTGGCGCATCAATTAGGCCAAAATGAATCCTTCCTGCTTGAGCAGCAGCGTTGGCATCACATTAAAAGGTCGTCACACAGCCGGCGACCTGTGAGTTGACCAACCTGTTGGCCCAGGCCTCCACACACGGCACTCTGGTTCCCGCTCAGTCGGACCTCAAGTAAGTGTCCCTCGGCTACAAAGGTCAAGAACTCACTTGGAAAAACTTGTGTTTGTCCTGCACCAGAACAATGCGGAAGAAGAACTTCACATTGTAATCAGAAAGAAAAAACAAACTGGTTTAACTTTGCCACAAGAAAAGTAGAATATTTCTCTCATTACACAGGGTCTTGCGCAAACTGAAACTGCCAAGTATCCTAGCGCGGCATAAATTTGATAGCACAAGCACAGAAAGCGTATACATACGGGGTCAAGCAACGTTGGGTTCGGCGGCAGATTGGGAGGCCGATTGGTGTGAGAAAAATGCCAGCCAGGGACTATACACAGCTCTCAATGTTGCCATCGGGGCCAGGACGGCTGATCCGACGGTATCAAGCAGGGGCGGGCTGACGCAGTCGCACCTGACCGCATTGGATAGATGGCAAACCGGCCCGGTGGTGTTTTTGCGAATGTCTTTGGTTTCTGTTTTTTCAGAGTGATTGACAAACGTTTGACGAGTTTCCAGTGAACGCCTGCAGCACTGAGCAAGACTTCTGTCAAGTCGTACAACTTCTATCGAATCTTGTGTGGAAACAAACTCGGTTCGAGTCGTACAAACCCAATCATCAAGGTACAGTTTTCTCTAGAGAGGGCTGCGGGTTGGCCAAGGGTTTCATAAGTATCCGGATCCCTGATAACGCATGGATTTTCTTGGTAGGGATCGAGCCATTGGCCAAACGACTGCCGCGAAATCAAACATCCATGAAGCCGTAAACAACAGGCCCTTGAGGGCCATTCGGACTGCATGAACCTCGGTGTCCGGAGCGTAAGAGCGAAAACCCATTCTGTGATTCGTATTAGTGAGGCCATTGTCGTCGAGAGAAGCAACCAAAGGCTGCAGCAATGGTGGTTTGAGATGGATGGGACGCTTGCCGCTGCTTAATCACAGCAACTTGAGCAAGGCACATGACATCATGAATTGCCGCTGTGGGTGGCAAAAACCAAAGGAAAAAATTGCTGCTGTGCACTGTGCAGCATAACCACATAACTTTAAGTCTTCCGATGCACCGGATTGTCCAAGGATTTATCGAAACACAATAGTTAAGCTAGCGCCAGGGCGAACGCCGTGCCGCAGGAAGTCGGGTGGCGCAACGGCTCAAGGTTCCGAACAAGCCCTCTTGCCAGGACCGCCCATCCTCCTGAAGACCATCCAAAAAGTTCGGCAAGCAAGAATATGTCGAATGGACTGGACATCGACGAGCCCATTGGACTCCTAGACATCGATGAGCCCAGTGGACTCGTAGACATCTATGAGACCGATACAATAGTAACCCATCGGTTCCGGAACCAAGTAGGTAAGCTTTTCATCAAAACCATCGGTCTGAACTTCTCTAAGGCCTGGCCAAGCTGACTAGGCTCACAAATCCTCCAGAATTTGCAGCGAAGGGTTTGGCACGTCTGGCCAACCACGACTACACTCTCGGACTGTATAATACCCCGGCAGATCTCTCTATCAACCGACTGCGCTCGAAGAAATATCTCTTAACCGAGCTACACTCTAACCTGCTGCCCGTTCTACGACAGCAGATCATCAGTCTCTCGCAAGCCCTCGGTGACTCAAACAGCCTGCGGCTCAACCCGGCCCCTACCCTGAAGCTCGTGATAGCCATCCAACCAAAACTTGAACTTACTTTGCATCGAATAATTCGCGCGATCAAAGATCTCATTCCCGGAATGGTATACGAATCAACCTTAACAAATGACCAGCACTTCAAAGAGCTCAAGCGCTATAGACTACGCGGTTTGGATTGCTTCATTAAGGACGTATTGAGAACTCACCTCAATTCATTTTTTTTGAACTGCCGTCGGCTCATTGAAACACTCATCCTCCCAGCCGGCGATCAAACTGACGTCCAAGCTCTATTCATTGGCGAACTCCTGCAATCGATTGATTCCGTTGTCACCTGGTCACATGGATCCGAGTTACATCGAATTTCTGATCAGTGGAAACTCTCGGCGAACCATCTTAATTTTCTCTTGAACAACGCTTTCTTCTTAGCGGAACCAAACCAGGGAAGCTACACAGGATCAGTCATCGAGCTCACCAAATCGTTCATACCAGTAATCAAACTATCCAAGTTATTTTTTAACAAAATGACAACTGGTGGCATGGCCAAAAACAAGCTACCTATTTTCACAGAAATGTCTTCTCATCAACTCCGCTCACTAGACGAATCAGTTGAAGAAATCAAAAATTATACCGGTGGTTTAATGTATCTCTTGCCATTAGCTGTTGAGGATCAACAAGTGCCTACTATAACTCTTGGCGATAATATCGAGAAACTCTCAGCTTGTTTTCAATCTTGTTTGTTTCTTATAGACCTTTATATTTTGCCGAGATGCGTAGAGACCAATAGTTGTTCTTCTCAAACTTGCCTCAGAACTTGGCTTGTTACTTGGAGGACTTTGTTCTCCCAAGCTACCATTAATGCCACTGAAGCTTGCGAATCCTATGAAGCGGAATAAGCGATATGTTTGTTTACATAATTGGCGTTGTAAATTTCAAATTTGCTCGCTTTCAATGTTGTTATACTCTTCCAATTCATACAGCAGACCCTACTCCTCCCAATGGCCCCCACTCAACCTCCTGCCCTACTCCTTCCTCGTGTCCGACAACAGCCCCCTGCTCCGTCGAGCCACAACCCGCCAGTATCGCCAGCTCGACCAACGGCCTCAAGGCCCGCCGCGGGGTCACCAAGCCCCTTTCAATATCCCTCGCCGTCATCCCAGCTAACAACAATCATCAGCAACAACAAAATTCTAACGCCACCCAAGGCCTGGCCACCCCGCGGGCCCACTCAGAGCAAGACGCAAGCCAAACAACAATAACAAAAGCAACATCAACTCCAAGACCTCCGCCTTCTCGTGCTCCCTGCTCCCCTCTCCTTGTTAAGCCTGGGTCCAGAGTCAGGTGGTCCTGGTCCTGCAGCATTCATGTTTTAGACAGCAAATGTCAGGCTTGGTGATGCCAAGAAATATATTTCTTCTAGCTATACCAAGTGAGGGAGTGAATGATAATAAAATTTATTTGATAGAATAACAAAAAATAAGAAAAGTTATATTTTAAGAGGGGCCCAACATATCGGGGGTGGTTTGATCCCTCTGAAAATGGTGGGCTGGGTCCTGCAAGCAGGTGTTGTTTTGATACCAGGCTTACGAATATGAATTAATATTTTGTTGTTGTACTTAGCTGTGGCTTTTTACTTGATATTCAAAAAAAATAATTGTAAAATCAATCTCAACAGATTCAATAACAGGTTGCATATATTATGCTTGGTTTTCAACAAGACAACCAGAAGATAGACATCCTACTTTGAATTTGAACGATAATCATAAATAACAGAAGGACATAAATATGTACCCCAGTTCAAACAATCATATTCCACTGTTCCAAATACTTCCTACCCTTGTTAGCCCAAGTTTTTTTTCTAGCTGTTTGTAGAATTGCTTCTTTACCTTTTTTCAAAACTTCAGTTGAACCTTTGTTTTACAAATGTAAGCTTTGAAGTTATTGGTGTTTGATCCTCTTTCAGAAGTCCCACTATTATTTTCAACAGATGAGAATAAAATACATCAAGAATATGAAGCTGTGGTCTGGTCAATAATGCAAAGGAACTTGTGGATAGTGCGCTTCAGCCAGCGCTTGCCACACCTTAACAGCCATTCTCCCGCCTCCAACGCCTTCGCCTCTCTCTCTCGTAATCAAATTTGAGCCGATTGCCTTGGCCCGCCGTGCAGAAATCTCCTAGTCTGACTGCGCCGTTGAGTGTAGTTTGCATAGGGAGGTCGAGGAGGAGGAGGGACGCAAGGATGCGGCGGGGGTAGAGTGAACAAGAAAGAAGACAACAGCATGCGCGCGAGGGTGGGGGATCTTGTGTACATAGCAAGGTTGCTGTCACGGCCAAGGAGACGGGCAGGATTCAGATCGGCTTCAGCAAATGATTGGTTGCAAGGGGGGTTGCGGGTGACCGACCGGCGTCAGCTGAGGTCCGGCGCATCAGCACCGTTGAGGTGCGCCGTCGGTCTGGCCCCCCAATTATACCCTTCTTCCGAACTTGAGCCAATCAACGGGGTCGAGGTAGTTGGAGAAGATAAGGGAAACAAACAGGTTGTAAGCGTCGAGCGGAGCTGGCTCAGGGTCTCGGCCACTTCCCAGTTGATCAGATCGCCCAGCCTCTCCGGCGGGGTCAAGACCAGGCCATAGATCTGGACCATCTCAGATACGACAGCCGTCGAGAGCATCAAGTCTTGTTCCCAGATCTCTGGACCAGTTTGATCAACTGAATATATCCGCAACTCGGGTGGTTAGCGTTGACAGCAATGTAGTGATGGGAAGGCTGGCCGAGCAGACCGCTTGCCTGAATTCGCCCAAGACTTGAGCCGCCTTCCCATATATCTAAGGTATCTCTTGAGCTTCTGTTCGCCGAGCAGGCCGTGCCGGTTTGGCTTTTGAATTTGCCTGAGAGTTGAGCTAGTTTCCGATATATCTGAGGTATCTCTTGAGCTTCTGTTCGCCAAGAAGGCCGTGTTGGTCATGCATCTGGATCCAATGGGCCAGCTCTGTGTCTTCCTCCTCACTTTTCCACGAGCCCAATAAGTCAAACCGACTTCAACATGATCCCTCGCGAAATTCAACGCACAAAAATCTGCTTTGTAGGCGCAGGGCACACAAGACAACAAAATTGACTTTCCCAAAAAACACGCCGAATGCACTTCGCAGTATTTTGTATCACTCGTGGGTGCCCGAAAATGAGCTTTAACTGATTAATGAATGTGTCAGCTATCCAAAGATTTGTTGCGCAACAAATTCAAGAGACCTATGTACATAGTTCATGGAAGCCGAGTAGGTGTTGAGGTTGGCATACCAACAGTAAATTGATGAAAAAAATGGCAGCGGGGCTGACTCCTGGCCCTGGTGATTGATGAGTGGTAGGGGTGATTGGCTGTGTCGTGGCGTTCAAGAGGCTCATGCAACGGTTGACGTGGCGGTGAAGACATGATTGAAGCGTGGATGGGTTCAATGTGGAAGTTGACCTGTGTTCCTGCCTATAAATAGGACACCTTTGCAAAGGTTATTCCCTCAGGCAATTCTCCGGGCTGGCTTCCAGCCGGGGGATTGTCTCACCCCCGTCCGCTGTTGCACTTGCGCAGTCCGGCGGGGGAATACTTGTGGGCCCCCCTTGTGCTTAATGGCTGGGGGTCTTCCTCTCACCATTTTTTAACCCTGCTAGACAGGGATGGATGGTGGGCCACAATACATCAGCTTTCTGATGTTAGGTGGCAGGGTGTGGGGGTGTTTGTTTTTTCTTGTAGGCAGTGGCTTTTTTTGGGTGTTTTTTTTGTATTTTTTAGGGGAAACCCAAATGTTTGTCAGGCTGTCTCTTGTAAGGGGAAACCCAGGATTTTTTTTCTCTGTTTTTTTTAATTTGTAGGGAAAACCCTTGATTTTTTTTTCCATGTTTCTGAGACTTCAATATACTTGGATTTATATTGTGAGATTGCAAAGAACTAAGAGAAAATTTATTTTGGGTTAGGTTGTGAACCATATACAACTTGTGTGAAGAGAAGAATAGAAAGAGGAACAGGTCACCGCTCTTACCTCAGAGCAAGGGTAAGGCTAGCTAAGAAGCTTGGATAGCAGAAAAGTGCGTGATGACAGAAGATGAAGGTGCTAAGATGAAAACGGATAAAGGTGCAAAGCACAAGAGATTATTGGGAGGTGTCTTTTTGAGAAAGTTTTATGTACGAGCTGTAGTGCAGATAGAGTGAGAAGCAAAGTTTGGGCAATAAAAAGATTAGGTCAAAGTTGGCAGTATGATGTGCAAGATTTGCAGACGCAAGATTATAGCCTGAGTTGGCAAATTGGCTGAGCTAACAAATCTTAGTGAAGCAGTAGGGTTTTTTAGGATAGCTACGAGGCTTCTGAGGATGATTAATGAGCGGATGAGGAAAGTCAGTTTCTTGCTGAGAATGCCTTCTTTTATAGGCGTGCGGCACTGTACTAACAGGTTTGAGGCCAACAAATCAGTATTCCTTTCTTGCTGATGTATTCAGAGTTTGGGACGGATTGGTGCATCACCTGACTGTTGGTCAGGGTTAGGGGCTGAAACAACGCCTGCCAAAGCTGCGTTAAATGGTGTTTTTGTCATACTTTGTTAGTTTGCGGAACAAGGCTGGTTTTTTTGTTTTAGCAACAGCTTGGGTTCACTTGATTGGGAAACTTACAGTTAAGGAAGTTTTCCGTATTGAGCTTCAAAACCTGAAATATATTAGATGTGACAGATCACATATATATCTGTCACAAAAAAACGTGAAATATTAATTTAAGATTATTTATAATTATTTGTATAAGTATTACGCTGGCTTGCGCTGTGTAGCCGGCTGACAGCAAATCATGGAGGAGAATTTGCGGTGGAAGAAGTCATTGCAATGGCGCTTGAAGCAATGCTCTCTCTGCTCCGTCTTCCACACCAAGCCCTCCTCTTTGGATACCTGATTAACACAAACTCTCCCTGCTGATCCAATCCGACAGGTGTTCAAGAAGAGTGTGGGGCTGTACGCCCGGATTACAAAGAAGCAAAGCAGCAGGAACCGGCTCTGTGGCGTGCGCAGCGTCGCAAACAACCCGTGAATCATTGTCCTGCTCCAGCTTCTTGTCAAGATTGAGTGCGACAGGGGCGCAGCTGAAGCGCCAGGCTTGTTGACCAATATCATCCTTGATGGTCTCTTCCAAACCCCGTTTAAGTGGGATAGGCAAATGGGTTTTCTGGCCACAACTGACTGACTTCGGAATTTGTTTTAGTCAGTTCGGAACGCTCTCAGTTTGTGGAAGGAAGCCTGCAGGATGTGAAAGTGTCAAGGGTGATCTAGGAGATCTTGAATCGGCTATCAGAGGCCCTGTTCACCCGGTTCTGCAATCTGGTGGGGCAAATGGGCCATCTCTGCAACCATCCTGTGGCCAAATTTGTCATCAGCCGGGCGATCAGGAGAGCTTTGGGCCCGCGCTGGAGGAAGTCCGGCCAAAACTGACGGAGTGTACCAAACAATTGGATTGGCTTCTTCAAGGCGCTTGATGAACGCTTGGAGGCGCTCAACCCACTGTCCATCACAAGTTGATCAAAACAATCCTGAAAGCATTTTCCAGATATTACCCTGCCTGACTTTGCTGATGAGGAGGGAGTATTTTGGGAATATGTGGAAGCTCAAGATGCTTGAATCGAGCTCTGAATTCTTAGAGCAGCTCAAGCTTCCCAAAAGCAATGTCCAAGGATCTGTTGTCCTGCAGTCCACCCTGCACACCCTTCCTCGCTCACTAGAGGAGATCATTGCCAAGGGACTAGGCCAGCTTCGGAATGATCATACATGTGTTTGAGATAAAGTTGGATCTTCTTGCCCCGTCGGTAGCTTGCAATTCTGGAAGGGGGAGTTGGCAATGAAAAACCTGTTTGTGGGACCCTTTGACGGGGGGATGAATCCAGCCTAAACAATTCTCCTCTGGGTACATCCCCATGGTTATTGCATCGAAAAAAAAAGAAGATGTACATACATACTAGATTAACTACGTATTATGTGCAGCTTCCGGCAGCCGGCACCTGCTTGCCAAGATCCAGGAATTGTTCTGGGCGGGCAAGCAGGTTACACGCACTTGCTGAGGAGAGCGGGTGCGCCTCATCGGCGGAGATGAATGTTCTTCAGCTCCTCCAGGCACCAGGGGAGATATGTTCCCACTCCCCAGGGAGTGCCAGAGCTGAATTTTATGTGAGTTTTGGTCCGATGTGAGCCTGATGTGGATTAGTAACTCATCCCAAAAATAGTAAATTGGATGGAGAAGTTAGTGAAAAGTCAGTCACAATTGATTTGGAAGTCAACACAATGTTGTGTAGAATTCTTTTGTTTTCTATGTACAACTGTAGGAAGAAATATGATGAAATGATATTTCACCAAAGTCCAACTCATCAATTGCTCCTGTTTACTGATTTTTAGGGATAGCAAAGCAAAATTCCCATTCTCAAAAGTAATTCCTCCAAAAAAATGGGTTTCTTGTAATTCACATTATATGCCCTGATGTACAAAATTAAAATAAAAGTCGACTTGGTATTATTGGGTTTAGATTTTTGGAATGTGGTAATGTTGCAGTCATTGAAATTGAAACCCATTTTCTTGGAAATGCGGGAATTAATTTGAATTTGGCTGTAAAAGTCGACTTGGTATTATTGGGTTTAGATTTTTGGAATGTGGTAATGTTGCAGTCATTGAAATTGAAACCCATTTTCTTGGAAATGCGGGAATTAATTTGAATTTGGCTGATAAAAATGACAAAAAACTGTTTTAATAGGGTGAAAGTCTGAGCTAAGTCAAGGTTGGATTGCGGTGCCAATTCACTTTGGCCATATATCATGTCCTCCGCACGAAAATGATCTAGTGAATTTTGTATTCTTTGCTTTTCAAAATTCTCATGTGCACATGCAAGTTAACCTTTTTGCACTTTGCTAATAGTCACCCTGATGTACGCGCGTACATTGAGGTGGAAATATCACAGGATGGGCCTTTCACAGCCACATGAAAAGTAACAAATTTGTTTTGAGACACCAATTGTCCCCCTGATGTACGCGAGTACATGAGGGGGAAAAAATCACAGGCTGGGCCTTTCACATCTCCATGGAAAGGACACACTGGTCATGAAGCCAAGAAAGGACTATATTCTGGATGAGTTCTGGATGAATTATAGATGAGTTCTGGATGATTTTTTGGCAAGTTATGGTTTATTTCAGGATGATTTCCAACTGATTTCCACGCTGACTTCCAGTCTTGTTCATACCTATTCAATATTGCTTTACCAAAGGCCTCCAGCACAGTTATGGAAAAAAGTTACGGTAAGGCACTCCCTGGGGAGTGGGAACATATCTCCCCTGGTGAGGCTGACCTACAACCTGCTTGAAGAGGAAGATTTCTCAGCAAGCAGGTGCAAGGTGTTTGCGCCGAAGGAATCCTCCAGACAAGTGCAGACCTTGGAGCTTCTTTGCTTGCCAGGGATGATTCGGGAATCCAAGAAAGGGTCAATACTCAAAAGCCTCCTCCTTAATGGTATCATTTTCCCGGTGAGGATATCATCTCTTTGGCTTGCCTCAAAAGATTCCTCCGGGACAAGTATGTACCTTGTACCTGCTCGCTGATGTCTTCAGCAAGCAGTCTTACCTTGTACCTGCTCGCTAAGAACCTCGGCAAGCAGGTACAACATCAAGGTACTCGCCAGGGAGGAATCATCTTTGTGTGGGTGCATGTACCTATGTATTCATCCTTGGCGCTTCTTCTGCTTGCCGGGCGGTGATTCTTGCCAAGAATCCTGCAAGAAGTTGAAGCGTGTGCCTGCTTCCCGGGAGCCGGAGGCCATGGCTTGCCAGCATGCCAGTGAGAAATCCCGGCGTGTGCTTGCTTGGCTATGAAAGGGTATGTGGTTATGTAATTGCTCATCCATGGTTGCCAACTTGCATTTTTTTAGTTGTGCATAATTCTTGACAACCATTTTCATTTATGATTGTTTGTGAGGCCGCTTCCCGCGACCTCACCAGACAAGTCATGGGAGTTTCACCTGTCAACCTCCGACCAAGTTCTTAGACCCCGCCGGCCCACTCCCTCCTAGTCCAGCAGGGAAGTACTAACACTTCCCCTGGACTAGGTAAGCACTTTGGATCCCCTTCCCCCTTCCTTCACTCTCATTCTCCACCTTTTCCCTCTTTTATCATCAATTGTATATAGGAGGGAAGTACTAAGGCCCCGTTTGGAGCCAATTTAAATATAGGTGACATAATTAAAAATCCTTAATTACGTCGATGACTACTTTTTTTGCGCAGCATTTCCCCATGTAAGGTATCAAAATACTGTGCAATAAAAGTAGGCATCAACGTAACTAAAGATCCACAAACAGAGACACTGCCAGGGAGGACGATAATCACGGCAAAAGCCAATCAATACCTCCCGGTGGTCTTGCCCGCTTAATCATGACAGTCCCCCCCCCTTTTTATATTCGTTGCCTGGGAGATACCCCACATCAGCTTTTACCCATTCGCACAAGCGGACAATCCCATTTCTAAATGCAGTTCACGACCACTCAAAAATCACAATGCAACACCGCATATGGGACAATAGATGCTTCACACCTCGTTGCCTCCTCCGGCACTAACACCGGTTTCACATTTCTGATTGGTTTGAATGACACCTCAAATATCTATTTCCGTCCGGTTTCTTGCCGGTCTCCCGCTTCCTCACTCAACGAGCCAATTCTAAATGCAGTTCACGACCACCCAAAAATCACAATGCAACACCGCATATGGAACAATAGATGCTTCACACCTCGTTGCCTCCTCCGGCACTAACACCGGTTTCACATTTCTGATTGGTTCGAATGACACCTCAAATATCTATTTGCGTCCGGCTTCTCGCCGGTCTACCGCTTCCTCACTCCTTGAGCCAATTCCTAAATATATCCATTGACGTCGACATGTGATTTAAACCGGTTCAAATGCCTCCTCCGATAGCCTTTTGCGACCCATTTCGCGGTTACACGTTAGCCGAGCCAGTCAACAATTCCTCACATCGACTTCCTGATTCACCAGCACAATACTCCATAAATGGCGTCCAGTTCCTTTGCTACAACACAATACCCGATCCAAAAACAGCACACTGCCTATTTCACTTCGTTTACCGCCTCCCAAACACCTCAGCAGCACAACCCGTTTCGGCAATTGACACAACAGCCAACATGTTAAAATAATCCACACAAGCAACCTTCACTCCCGGCTCATTCCCGCATCGCAATTGGCCATATCGGGCCCTCACTTTACTGATTTGAGCAGTTTCAACTCCCCGCCCCTATGTTACCAACCTCCGGGAACACACACGAATTAGTATACCGCGTACGTCTCGGCGGCCACATACACCGGATCTAACCATTCCATCTCACATCATATCCATAGTCAATCACAGATCTGTCTTGACAAGATCCTTGAAATTGGTCCGCCCCAAAACCCTATACAAAAAAAATGCTGATTTTGGTGTGTGTGTACAGAACAAGACAGTTTTCATCATCACTGCTTCCCAATTATCATTCAAAAACAAGAAGCAGAATAATTGAATGTTGTGCTCTCTATCACCGACACATACAACACACATGCATATACATGTATTACATATATTTATATACATTGGGCCTTTTCCAGCTATCCACAACACCACAAGCGCTGCGCTGTACGCAGCGGGTTTAGGCCTGCTTTGCTAGCACTTTTATCAGCGGGCGGCCCGCTACGCTTTTTACTGATTGTTCTGAGAGAAAGAAGAGATACATTTTTAGCAAGCTTTTTCAACGGCCCATGGCAGGATTTTGCTATACTGACCGGTGAAGTAGCGTCAGACCGCTCTGCTGAGCGGCAAAAAGCGGTAAACCCCGTTGAATTAGTCATTTTTGGTCGCTAAACGCGCTGAGCACTGAAGTATCGGAAAAACACTGCGCTGATTGCTAAAAAGCGGCGATTTTCGCTGATCCCCGATCTTAAGTTCAGCGCGCAAAAGCGCAGGGTTGTTCTGCGCTCTGCATGTCATTCTCAGCAAAGAGGGACTTGGTGTTCCATAGGGATTCAACACAGTTCAATATTGCCGCAATGAGATGAGTTCAATTAGGTTCAATTTCTGCGGCGCAGCCGCAAGTTCCCTAGTCATTTGTAAATTCAATAAAAAATAAAAACCTCAACATAAAGCCTCCAATTTTTTTTTGGAGGAAACCTACACTACTAGTCTCATCAACTATGAAGTCAGATTTAACTGATTCAGCCATCTTCAGCACCATAATACCATTATATTGCTTTGTTTTGGTCAAAAGCAATATAATGGTACTACAGTACTGAATATGGCTGAATCAGTTAAATCTGACTTCATAATTGAAGAGACCAGTATTGTAGGTTGCCTAGAAAAAATATTTGGAGGCTTTCTGTTGAATTTTGTAGTTTTTATTGAATTAACCAATGATTATATCACCTATATTTATATTGGCTCCAAACAGGGCCTTATTACTTGTATCAGCTTCATATGCCTCATTGACATCCCTCTTGTTCAATACTCTTGCCTGTTTCATTTTCACTGTTTCAGCTTATCTTCTCACCACAGGTCAGCCACCCCTCATATTTTAGATATAAAATGCCGTCTTTGCCCCTTCTTTTTCTACCCAATAAGCCAATCACTAATTAAATTTCCATTGGTCAACATTTATATGTTATCACAGTTTCAGAGCTGCACCTTGATTTAAGTTAGAGTAAAAATTATAACTTTACAATTATATCAACACACTAGGAATCAGTCTTGCATTTCCTTTAAATCTCCTCCCCTATTTACTATCCAGTAACCAGTTGGTGTGAAATATATTTTCCATATTTCACCATTTTGGAGTCCTTCCCTTGATAATATCTTGATTGTATCCACCACATGTTTTGACACAGTTTCATTAATCTATTTTCATCATCTCCTGGCATCAGCTTATTCTCCAAAGGGCAGACATTACACAAGAAAATCCAATTCTAAGCTACCTCTATCCCAAATCACCACAATTGATCATTGATAAAACTGAACTTAAGCAGTTTCTTTGAGATATTATCACATTCACACTTGGTTCTTCAAATCTGTTCACTAAACAACACCCAACTTCAAATTAAAAATGCTGTTACCTTCAAGATATAAAAAATTAATGCCCATTCTAATGCTTGTGTTCTATGTAGAAACAACACAATGCACAAACATTGGTATCAAAAAAACTTTCAGTTCACAAGTTGTAGAAAAGCCTTCAATACCAGAAATACACTTCAATCAATACCTTCAATCTGTTTGGCAGCTCAGAAAACACACTCCTGGATCATACAGAGAGGGTAAGGTTCCTAATTTGAAATTTTTGCTAGAAAACATCTCTGATTAGCAGATCATAAAATTTCTTATTAGCGGACAATGATTAATTTTGATTGGTAGAGTTAGAATTATCATTGGGAACATCCAAAAAGGAAAAAGAAGGCAATGTTTCTCCAAATTTTCCAGTTGATCCTTACTGGAAAGCTATTAAAATCACTTCTGAATTGAAGGAACTTGAAATGATCACCAATCATCTTCAGGATCTCATGAGGGTCATAAAAAAAAGAAACCCTTTGAAGAAAAAAATTGGTAATGATTTTGTTTTTGGTTGGACAACAGGGGGACAAATTGCAGAAAAATCAGACAGATCTTTAATGGAAGACCATACCCAGGACTTGTTAGTTTTTCACCATACTTTAAAGAATAAGTACATGAGATCAATTCCTTCTGCAGTTGATGAAAGCATTCATTTGGAAAGGTATGTCTACCTCTTTGAAACCTAACCATAAACCTAACCCTAAATCCTAACCAGATGCTCTGCTGCTTTGTTTTCTCAACTCAAGGATCTCATCAGGAACTGCAGATATAGTTTCCAAATTCACAGTTAATTCAAAATATTTTTACCGCCGGTTCAATAGCTATGTATATGAAAAAGATGAAGATGTCCTGATTCTTAAAAGAATTTTCATCCAGACAATTGGCCAACTCTACAAGCATAATTTGTTAAATCAGACCAAATTTTCAGCATTGATTGAGATATTGTTTTCTCAAGGGCTCTTTTCTTCTGATGTGCTTCAAGATTGTGCTAATATGGGAAAGAAAAAGTGGAACCATCATTCTACAATTAGAAGTATTGAAATGTATCCTTCACCTTTGTTCAATATTTTAGCAGGTAAGTCACACATTTCCAGTCTCTAGTCTCACCCTTTTGTTTTTAAAATGCTGAACATATATTAATGGAATATCAGCTGAGACACTCCTCTTGCTATCATCTCAAAGTTATTAAACCTGAAGCAAAACAAAAATTTTTGAATGATTTGCTTGCTTTGGAGGCAGGAAAAATGAATTTCAAAAGAAACAACTTTATAGAGTCAAAGTTGGCAGAACTGAAAGATTTTGACATTTTTTTTCAACACAACCATCTTCTTTCAGCTATATTAGCAGACACAAAAAAATGTGGCCCAATTTGTAGAACATGCATCAATTCTAAACTTGGATTTATCATCTCAATCTTCAAAGATGATCAAATATGGAAACATGATTGGAAAAAAGTTATAATTTAAGAATCATTGGCCAAATTCTAGATTTCATAGACAAAGAGTTTTTGAAACCTAGTGGACCAGAAATGATATCAGAAGTAATGACATTTTTTTCTTCCAGATTTGATGATCAAGTACGGAAAAGGATCAATTTGATGAACTCTAGAATCAAAGCTCTTACAGAGCTGGAAAATATTTCCAAATATCTTGATAAAGAATTTCCTTTAGAGGATATAGATGGGATAAAACCAATATCAACTCTTGAAGAACTCAATCTGATTGAATACCAAATCATGAATTCTGACTTGCAAAAATTATACATAAATAATTTGGAACATCAATATGAAATACAGGGATATTGTGAGAATGAAATCAAGAGTAAAATCAAATATTTGAGAATTAAAATAAGCAAACTCAGAGAGGAGCATTCTTCATCCAAGTCTTGGACCTCACCTATTATTGCTAGATTCCAACAAAAACATTCTGTTTCACCCTCAGCAGCCCAGCTTCAAAATTCTTATGGTAGGCTCTGCAGAATCTTTGGTCCTAAAAAGTATCAAAAACTAGAATTACATCATCATTCAGACTCAGCAGGAATAATTAAACCTTTACTGCACCACTCCACCTCCTAGAAAATTAAAGATATCTTCACCAAATGCACTCTCAGAGCTACTTATGCCATTTCTATTACCTTCTTCCTTGTATCCTTCCCCTCTACTCTCAAGTAACAAGCTATTTAAAAGAATTCATTATCCTCTATTTTAGAATCTCTAGTTGAGATTTTGTTCATGCACTAGATTTCAAGGTGGCTACACCACTGTGGTGTATGTTTTGGGTCCTCTCCCTTTCCAAGATAAGAGAGTTAAAACATTAAGTGCTCACATCTCAGGTATCAAACCACCCATAACATAAATATTACTTAACTGCAATGTATTTTTGTTATTTCCACCTCAAAGAACTGCCACCCATCCCAAGAGGAGTTCTCACAGTGATCATGCGAAACCCCAAATATGGCCTTCTGTCAGCCTTAGAGTCAACTCAGCTGACCTAAAGTCTGCCTTTTTCTACTTTTTACATATGAATTACTTCATATCTTTTTCATCTTAAGAGATATCCTTGTTTTGACTTCATATTCTGTTTCCTCATGAAATTTTAACCCTAGTTACAACTTACCAATTCTTTGTAACTCTACTCCTTCCCTGAGTTCTTGAGTTGTAGCGCGCATGCGCAGTTGTGACGTGTCAGCGCTACAAGGCGCGCCAAACCACATGTACATATGTAAATTACATAAGCAAACTGTGAAAATTTTTGCAGTCAGGATCCCCCTTTCCTGAGGAGGATCTACAGACTTCAGCACACCAGAACCACACCCCAGATAACCCCAGGATCACCACCAAAGAGATTACCATGCTCCCAGTAGCACTGTTCATGTAAGCTAAACATCAGCAAGATTGAAATAAAGTTTATCCCATTGTGCCAGCCAATTTAGCTGGGAAAATATGCTGATGTATATCTCTCACATGGTCATAGATTTCTTACGTGAACAGTGCTAGTATACCTAACGTCACAGGCGCCTAGGATATTGACAGTAAGTAACCTCTTTCACTGAACCTTGTTTATCTCAGAGGTACAACTCTGTGTCTTCTTGAATTGCTCTTATTTTGCTGGCCTTTGCCTTATCCTTGATCACAGGGCTGCCCCTGCTTAACATCATTTTTTTTTCTGTGGTTTTTGCAAGAAACAAACCACATAGGTTTCCCTTTAAAGAACCTTGACTATCCAGAAGGAAGATAAAAAATTGTGGCTGGATTAAACTTGTCTAATCCAGAAGCCCTTGACATTTCTTTGGTGAGAGGAGGCTGTAGCACTCTCTAGCACAGCTTGGCAGCACTCTTCTGAAGAGGTAGCATTGCCAGTGGACGTACATTACCACCAGAATAACCTTGAATATCTGCTTAATCTTGAATCTGCTCAGTCTCTTTCTCTCTTTATCTCTCTCTCTTATATTTGTATTTTCTTTATCCAAAGAAATCCAAATATTTCCCCCATTTTCTTGTGTCCTGTTGTCACTATAGAGACTCAGGCTCACACCTTCCATGGGGCAACACATTTGGCCACTTATACAATGTGGGCCTGCCGCAAGTGCCACTATGAGAACTCCTTTGGGATGGGTTGGCAGTCCGTTGAGGGGGAAATAGCAATATGATATTCCAGAAGTAATACTACTGTTACGGGTGGGTTGAAAGACCTGCCCCTCTTTTAGGGGAGTTCACAATAGAATCAAGATAGAAATTGAAAGTCAATTTTAAGGCCTTTATCAAAAAAAAAATTCAAAATCTGGCAAGATGTACAGGACTGAGTGTCCCCTGAGAATCAGAGCAACTTCTTCATTTTTTAAAAATCGTTCAGAAAGGCCTTAAATTTGAACCCCCCTATTAGGGGGGTTCACAATAGGATAAAAGTAAAATTTTAGAGTCAATTTTAAGGTCTTTATCAACAAATTTTTAAAAATCTGGCAAGGTGTACAGGACTGGGTATCCCCTGAGAATCAGAGCAACATCTTTATTTTTTAAAAAGTTGTTCGTAAAGGTCTTAAAATTAGCTTTAAAGTTTTATTTTATCCTATTGTGAACCCCCCTATCATACTACACAGAATTATGACAACCAATTTATTTATTGTTGTGGTGTGAATTTATGACAGAGAAAAATTGCATGTAGTAGTCTCTATCAGACCTAGATTAGTTTTATCAAGTACAAGATGTTTATACAACCTCTACATAGTGAGAAGGGTGCAGAATAATATAATCAAGTGAGAATCGGTTATGTTGGATTTTATGGTTTCTAGCAGAGAGAAGTGGTGGTAGAGTGTGAGATGAGATTTCTACATTGATGCTTGATGACCACGGAGCTGGGGTGCCTGGGTGATGATGGGAGGAATGGTGGGAGGAGGGCCTCCTTATATATTCTTTTCTGATTTATTTTTGCTGGTGAGGGCTGCACTTGAGGCATTTCTGCTGGTGGTGACCCTGTGTATTGCACTGCCTTCTGCAAGGGGTACATAACTTGATCTGATGTTCCACATGAAAATGTGTGTGTTGTATTTTTTAACGCAACGGCCACCCAAGTTGGTTGCACTGCCAAGTGAAGGTGCGCTGACCGCATGCATCAATGCAAGTTCTGTGTGAATCTGTTGAGTTGTTGAATGGAGGCCTAGTTGCTGCATTAGCTCCTAGCAATGGTGAAACTGATACTTTACAAGTATCAGTATGGTGCATGTATCATATCAAAATAGATGTATTTTGGATGTATTGGTTATCAGATACAATACATGGTTTTCCAAAACTGTGTATTTGGGTGCCCAATACAACACAAACTATGTATTGCCAATACAGATATAAATACACGTATTGTATCAGTTTCACCGTTGCTCCTAGTGTAGGCTTGCCCACCTAGGAAATATAAATATGCTCTTATATATATATATATATATATATATATATATATATATATATATATATATATATATATATATATATATATATATATATATATATATATATATATAACATGCTTTTACTATTTGTATAAATTTCTGCATAGATATGGCCTGTACTAAATGTATGATTGTAAATACCTTTTAAACTAACAGAGCTTGCTGGGTAGTTGAAATGAGTGACTAGGTTTAAATTTGTATGTATAGTCTATTTCTGTAATAATATTCTAACATATGCAAGTATTTTAGGTGGTAATGTGAGTTTTGGCATTTTGTTGTGTGCAACAGATTTGGATCACCACACTGCGGTGGGGATTGGGTTAACAACCATGGGCCAAATCACCAAAAATGACCTTATCCAGGGTTGAACCAACGCTGGGTAGTAACATTACCAATGACGGTAACCTAGCAATTTTTAAACTGTTATTGTTACAGTTACTTGTAACAGTGGTGTACTACGTGTTGGATTTTCGTCCTCCTGGACTCCCCTCTTATGCCTTCTGCCTCCTATTTCCTTTTTCCTTCCTCGCTCAAGTGACTCCTTCTGATTCCCTTCTCTCACTTCTTATGCTCTCTCACCTCCTTTGATCTGGTATGTTGTTGGTCATGATTGCTTTTCCGTACTTGCCATGTGATATTGTTCCCTGCCGAGATTAGACTGTCAATCTTTCCCAAATGTCCCTTATTCTCTGATGTGTGCGCGCTCCGATTGTAGCAGTTCAGTTTCATTTATGATATCTCTCAGAGTTCGAGATCCTTCTATTCATTTCTTCATATTCACTATGCCTCTCACCCACAACTTGATTGTATGTAGATAGTCTATATGTAGTAGCCTCCTACAAGCAATCAAGCTTCATCGGTTCTTCCTCATTTTTCCGCGCCTCCATCCTGAGCCGATCCGGTGAGCCCTCAACCCTCACTGCCCTCTCTCTTGAGCCCACAGGCTCATCTTTTGCTTCCTTGTGCTGCAGTACTCAGTCCAAATCTCAACACTACGTTATCACACCACTGATTACATCATTCTTTCCCACTGCTTACGTTATTGGGGCACACAGTGTGCCAGATAACAACCCAATTTCAGCGCCAAAAAGGCACTTGAGGGATTGTTATCACTTTATCCAAGAAAAAAATTAGTGTAAAGGTGTTGGAAAAGGGGCAGGCTAAATCCACACCAAAAAATTACTAAATCCACTCCAAAAATGGAGTGAACAATATTCCATTCCAACTTTCATTGGAGTGAACCATAGTCTACTCCAAATTTTTTTGGAGTGAACAAAATTACACTCCAAAAAAGCCTGTTTTTTGGAGTGTACCCATGATGCACTCCAAAATTTTGGAGTAAACCCAATTCCACTCCAAAAATATTTTTTCCAAGGGAGATTTTTTCATTTTTTTTTTTGGAGTGCACAGATTTTCACTCCAAATTTATTGGAGTGGTTTTCACCAGTATTGCAGTAAAAGAAGCCAGGGTTCTTAAAGAGGAATGAAACCTTATGTCAGCATCATATGTGTATTTAAAATGGGGCAGGCTTTAGGCACGCCAAACAATTCCCAGATGCACGCCAAAAAAGGCGTGCTCTCCTGACCACTCCAAGATTTTTGGAGTGCAGGATGGTTCACTCCAAAACCAGCCCCCATTTGGAGTGCACAACCCTGCACTCCAGGTGGTATGGAGTGAACACCCCGCCACGCCAAGACCAGCCCTCCTCCCCTCGATGGCCGGTCTGCGGCGGCTACACATGTCCCTCTCGATGACCGGGACGGACCGGTCACCAAGAGGACACACCCCTCTCGATGACCGGGACAGACCGTTCACCAAGAGGACACACCCCTCTCGATGACCGGGACCGACCAGACATCAAGAGGGCAAACACACCCTTCTCGATGACCGGGACAGACCGGTCATCGAGAGGACACACCCCTCTTGATGACCGGCACAGACCGGTCACCGAGAGGACACACCCCTCTCGATGACCGGGACCGACCAGTCATCAAGAGGGCAAACACACCCTTCTCGATGACCGGGACGGACCGGTCATTGAGAGGACGCCGGTCATCAAGAGGACACAACCCCTCTTGATGACCAGGAAATCCGGCCATCGAGAGGACAAACCCCTCTCAATGACCGGGAAAGACCGGTCATCAAGGGGACAAACCCCCCCCCCTCGATGACCGGGACAGACCGGACCAATTATCAAGGGATACAGCTCTCGATGACCGGTCTGTGCTGGTCATCAAGAGGGGTTGTGTCCTCTCAATGACCGGTCCGTCCCGGTCATCAAGAAGGGTGTGTTTGCCCTCTTGATGACTGGTCGGTCCTGGTCATCGAGAGGGGTGTGTCCTCTCGGTGACCGGTCTGTGCCGGTCATTGAGAGGGGTGTGTTTGCCCTCTTGATGACTGGTTGGTCCCGGTCATCGAGAGGGGTGTGTCCTCTTGATGACCGGTCTGTGCCGGTCATTGAGAGGGGTGTGTCCTCTCGGTGACCGGTCCGTCCCAGTCATCAAGAGGGGTGTGTCCTCTCGGTGAGCGGTCCGTCCTGGTCATTGAGAGGGACATGTGTAGCCGCCGCAGACCGGCCATCGAGGGGAGGAGGGCTGGTCTTGGCGTGGCGGGGTGTTCACTCCATACCACCTGGAGTGCAGGGTTGTGCACTCCAAATGGGGCTGGTTTTGGAGTGAAACATCCTGCACTCCAAAAATCTTGGAGTGGTCAGGAGTGCACGCCTTTTTTGGCGTGCATCTGGGAATTTTTTGGCGTGCCTAAAGCCTGCCCCATTTGAAATACATCAAAAATGATGTATGTAAAATGTTTTCAGTTTCTACAATGACTAAAACCTGAACCAGAAATAAATTCAAGGGGATGAAATTTGGTTGGTTCATGTCACCTGCCTACTACTGCCCTAAAGTTTTCCTGGTAATCCACCCCAAGAACTTAGAATATACATTTTTCAAAGTTACATGCAAGTTTCAATTGTACAGATTTAAAATTGCATTTTTTTAAATTTGAGAAACCTTAATCCACTCCAATAAATTTGGAATGAACATCTGTGCACTCCAAAAAAAAAAAATGAAAAAATGTTGCTTGAAAAAAAAAAATTTGAGTGGAATTGGGTTTACTCCAAAATTTTTGGAGTGCATCATGGTTGCACTCCAAAAAACAGGCTTTTTTGGAGTGTAATTTTGTTCATTCCAACAAAATTTGGAGTAGACTATGGTTCACTCCAATGAAAGTTGGAGTGGACTACTGTTCACTCCATTTTTGGAGTGGATGAAATAATTTTTTGGTGTGGATTTAGCCTGCCCCGTTGGAAAAAGACCATTACGCAAGAACCTGCACAACTTAATCTGTGCAGCAGCATTATGCCATTTGACATGGCCCGCAAGCGGGTGACAACATTCCTTTTTTTTCACTTCTGAAGTAACTGCGCACCTGCAAAACTAAGTGAAAAAAACAGAATTATGTCACCTGCTTGCAGGCTGTGCAACTAGACGCCATTTGTTGCTTACAATGGGGAATGGTCTTTTTGGTCATTGCTCTTAGAGCATCCGCATCGGTGCGGGTGTAACTTGAGGAGTAACAGATCTGCTTACTCCCGGATTAGCGGTAATCCCGGCCGGCAACCGCATTGGTGCGGGATAAAAAGCTGTGTAAGTATGTGGTATGCACCTACAGCTTATTTAAGCTGTGTTTGGTGCATACTTTTGGGTGGGGAGGAGTGTCTGCATGCAGCGCTTACTCCCAGGATTAGCAAGGAGTAACTTTATTGGGAGTTACTGGCGCGCAGGAGAAGGGGCTAAGGTCCATGCTAGGCGCCCCCTCCCCACTCAACAGCTAGGTGGACACTCATACGAACCCTTGAGACCGGACACCTAGCCAAACTACAACCCACGATACGCGCACGTACGACGAGGCGGAGTTACGCGATATGGCCCTGGACCGAGGACCGCAGATGAGCCCACACGCGGACTAGAGGACCGACCGCAGAGACGCCCAAGGGCGCTCCTGGGTAGACGGGTGAGTATTTAAGCCACTGGTATGTCCAGCGGCTTCCAACCCACCAGTCCCACTCATTCCTTTGTTCCCGTCTCAGAGCGCGTATTGCTCATCGCCGTTCCCCTTTCTTTTATTTTCTCGTTCTCCATCAGAAAGTCAACAGCTATCCCTTGAAACCACAAACTCCGCTATCCCATTCATTTCCCCTTCAGAAACTCAACTCCACCACTCTTCCCTTTCACCTTCATCAGAAACACCGACCAGTTCTCTTGACTCCCCTCATTCCACCGAGTTCAATCACGTACCAAACCATGTCTGAATCCCTTTCCAAGAATTCAATTCCCAAGGCTCCAGCAGACAAGCTCTCGGACCTCCCTACCCTTGCCGGAGGGACGGCAAATCCAACGGCTACGGCCATGACTCAACCCCTACCTACCAGTGATGACTTACCTCTCACGTCTGCCGGTGAGGCTTCGCAGGTAGAAGCACAGAGTATCGAAGAATCTCTTGTACCCCAAGGTAAGCTAAAATTCTTACGGCTTGAATCCGCTCCCTTACCGGTTGGATAGTCACTGACATAGGGCTACATATCAGATATTCCAGCAGTTGAACCCGTAACCGGTCCTGCTAAGAACACACGAGCCAAAGCAATTCCTGCGACGAAGCAGAAGAAGTCAGCAAAGAAGCAGCCAGATCAGTCTGAGAAGCAAGCTGTCCCTAAGGCCCCCAGGCTCCCTGCCAACGACCTAGTTGACGATCCAGAGCAAGAGATCTTGGAGCTGCTCGGTGATAAAGATTGTCAGATTGTCACGTGTCCTCCCCCAGTTGCGGAAACCCCTCCAGTTGAGAAGACGGGCACCTCGAATGACAATAGAGAGGCGATATGGCTCAAGGCTAATGAAGCGGACAATGACGGCGACGTAGAGCGAGCCAATTTCTTCTACAACATGTACACTTCTATCGTTAACAATGCCAAGACCCCAGCCCAATCAGCCACCATCAACAACACATCCACCCGACCATCCCCCCTGTCGAGCCTCATTGCAGTAAACCCGTCCCCTATACTAGCCCCCCCCACCGACCACTTCTAAGCAGATCTCGGTCGAGCAGTCAGAGATCAAGTCAAAACAGAAAGGCCTCTCCTTCAAGATCGGGTGTGCAAATCAGCACGTTAGCGTCGGTTTCACTCCATTCTTTGACAAGAATCTCAAAGAGCTCAAGGCCCCAATCCCTCTGACTATCTTCAATCGCAAGTGGCAAGCCGATGCAATGTCATATTACGCCATCAACCGGTCCAGATCAGAAGAGAACAGCTCTGAGAAGGGATTGAGATACTTCGGTCTTCCTTATCCGAGCGAATGGTCATTATTTTTGGGCGCTTGGACGGTTGCTCATAGAGAATTTCATGTTTGCATTCGAGACATATACGGTTTCAAAATCTTCGCTGAGTGGCTTTTAGCTCACAAAGCTAATTGTGACAGGATTCACTTGAACGTATGTTTTCTTGCGGCCCTCCGCTACGACATCCAAATGCGGGCCAACACTTTTGCCCATCATATCACTGTTGGAGATGAAACTTTTGTTCCCGACATCTCCGTCTTCCGTCAGGACATCGCCGACCAGTGCTACAACAATGTGAGGAAGAAGAGCAAGCTAGGTTTTGAAGACAACCCGTACATTGCTGGAGGAGAACGTAGCGGATGGGACCCCGCGACAGGCGCTCCGAAGGGGCGACCGGACTCCACCCAGTCGATTTTGGCTTAAGGGCCGTCGCGTGAAAGTTTTTTGAGACAGAGAGGCGGACGATTGAGGGGCTATTTTGGAGGAGACCGGGCTTTCTACAACCCTTCAGGTGGAAGATCCAACCCCCCTACAAACTTTAGAGGTTGGCGAGGCGGTCCTGCCCAGAACAACCCAGCCCCATTGTAGGCCTGCTTGGTTTCTTTTTCGTCTCCATGTTTTTGTCACCTGCACGCGCTGCATACTCTTGTTTGGTAATACATGTTGCACATGATCTCCCCCTTTTCTTCTCGCTTCCTGATGTGTTGTCCTCCCACACATCCTAATAATTTTTTCTTCCACATGTTTGTTTTTCGGCCGCTTACAAATGTCGCTCTTTCTCATGTATGATAATGTATGGAATTATCCGTTTAATAAAACATGACAGGCCCACTCCACTAAGCGAAGAAAGTTCCACCCAGTGCAGTAAGAGTGCCCCTAAGAGTAAGAGAATGGATGTTAAGGTCATGGAGAAGAGGGAAGAAAGACACCTCAAACCGCTATGGCCCACAGAAGTATTGTGCGAAATGAACATTCCGCAGTGGGAAGTAGCCTTGGCTAATGCAGGCCTTCTACCCGAATTTGAGGATTTCATAGCAGGGTTCAAGTACGGCTTTGACCAGGGAATTCCCCCGCACCGCCTAGAGGACGACCTACGTTGGTATACCCCGCCTAACCACTCGTCCTCCTTGTTAGCTTGAGAGAAGATATAAAAGTCTTTCAAACTAGAACTCAAGTGCGGCGGGATGCACGGGCCCTATACCCATCAGCAGGTCGCGGAGCAATTCCCATTCTTCCCGACTAGTCCGCTGGGAGCAGTAGTAAACGGCGATGGATCAATAAGGCCAATCAATGACCTATCTTTCCCGAAGCACGACCCCTGAGTTCCTTCTGTAAACTCATTTGTTGATAAGGCCGACTTCACCACAACATGGGATGATTTCAGGGTGGTATCTGCTTTCCTCCGCGCACGGGATAAACCTTGCCAACTGGCCCTCTTCGATTGGGAGAAGGCGTACCGACAGATCCCAACAAGACCGGATCAATGGCCTTATCTCCTAACGTTGACGTTTGACAATAAGCTTCTCCTGGATACCAGAACCACCTTTGGCGGTGTCACTGGATGCGGGTCCTTCGGCAGGCCAGCCAACGGATGGAAGCGCATCATGCTACACGAGTTCGATCTCACCACGATCTTTCGGTGGGTTGATGATAACTTATTTGTGAAAGAGCCAGAATCCTCAGTGTGCATGGACGATGTAGCGACAAGATCAGCTACACTCGGCGTCCTGTTGAGGTTTCCTGTTTCTGTTGTTTTCTTTTTTTTTGTTCTCTGCTTCAAACCTGTCCTTCACATTTCACATCCTGTGACATTTGTATGGTAGTCATCTGGAGCAGCAGACGTGGAAGGCTATTCCTCATCCTTCCACCATCTCTCACTTCGTGCTGCTACTCCAGGTTAGTGCTGTGTTTCTCTCTCTGCTCTCTCTCTGTCTTTTTGTTTGTTCTTTCTTTCTTTCTTTCTTCTGATCTGATTCAATAATATCCTTCCACCATCTCTCACTTCGTGCTGCTACTCCAGATTCATCATCTCAACAGGTTATGAGCGCCATTTGCCGCTAAAGCCGCAACATCTCTATCAGCGTGGAGGATCCGTACGCTTCTCCATAAAGCTTCCGGTTCATGACACCATCACCACCAAAATCTGAACCCAATCTACCCGAACCCAAGTCTTTGACAAACCCGTCCGTCAGTCGACCGATTCCGACTATGTCTTCTAAACCCAACCAAGAAACCTGGACTCATCCAGCTCTCAAAACCACCACCATCGAGCGGCTCAAGCCCCCCGGACCAGGCTCCAACTACAACGAGTGGACCTGGTTTATGCGGGCCCATCGAAGGCTAGAGCAAATCCAAACTGGGCTTGCGACAACAAAGCCGCTTTCGGAGCTATCTCCAGCACGATCCACGCAGCGCATGTCCGAAAGGTTCGCCACATCACCACGGATGCTCGTGCTCTCTGGAAAGCCCTCAAGGAGGCCCATCAGGACTCATCTGCTGGGGGCATTACCTATTTTCTTCGCAAACTCACGACCGCCCGAATGACGGGCGATGACCTGACCGCTCACCTGGACGAGATGGACAAAACGTTTGAGAGCCTCTCAGCTCTCATCACCGCTGATGCCCCGCTCACACTGGAAGACATCTACTCGTCGTCGATTCTCACCTCTCTGCCATCTGACTGGCTGTCTTGCGTCTCCGCGATGATGAACGACCCCAGAGTTCCCCCCGTCAAAATCCTGGATGCCCTGAAAGCGGAAGAACTTTGTAGAAAGACCAGGAACAAAGATCAAGCTCTCGTGGAGTCCGTCGCGAAGGCCTCACTCTCTCGCCAGGCCCTGCCCCGATCCTCTAGACCACCAGCCGATCACTCTCTTTTCTGCTCTTTCTGTAAGAGATCCGGCCACAATCTCGAAATCTGCGAGAACGCCGCAAGGGTACTTGCGGAACATGACCGTCGAAACTCCTCTTCCCGCCGCTCTGAAGCCGGGGGTCGCACAGGCAAATCGTCAGGAAATCGTTTCCGTCAAAAACCTCCTGCAAAAGCAGGCCAAACAACCGTTGTGGACCTCGGTGGTGACGGAGATGAAGATGACTCCGATTACTCAGGCTCTGACGTCGACAGCTCAGCCCATCCCTCAGCTAAAGCAGGTAACGCTGTAGCTCTTGTTGACCACGCTGCGAATTCTGCCGCAGTCTCTCGCAAGGATGCAAATCTCGACTCCGGGTGCTCAAATCGTATGACCCCTTACCAAAGCAATGTCAGAGACACCAAACCCAACTCCACCTCAATTCGCCTGGCCGACAACTCGACCGTCAAGGCATCCCACCGTGGCACCACGGATCTTCCCCTTGACACCTCTGTCTCCGTACCAACTCTAGTGGTCCCCGATCTACACGAACCGTTACTCTCAGTCGCGGCAATGTGCAACGCTGGACTCACCTGCGTGTTCAATAAAAAGCAATGCGACATCTATCGAACCGACTCCGTGCAAGTAGATGGCGATACCGTTGGACAAGGCTATAGAAAAGGTAGCCTCTACTACCTGCCGTCCAACAAGGTAAAGTCACTCTCTACCTCTTCCCACAAACTGTCATCCATTGACAGTTCCCTGCTTGGCTTCCACCATCGTCTCTCGCACATAGGCCTCAAGCCTTTAAAACGCCTTCTGAAACTACTGGGTATCAAACCGTCCATCATGAACGAAGTGGATGTCCAACGATGCACAGTATGTGTGCAGTCAAAAATGCACCAAAAACCTTTCAAATCTCGATCACCTTATCGTTCCGACAAGCCCGGCAAACTCATCCATTCGGACGTTGGGTCGTTTGAAGTGCAATCCAGAGAAGGGTACAAGTATTTTGTTACCTTCATCGACAACTTCTCCAAATGTGTTTCTTTCTTTCCCATGAAATCCAAGTCAAATGTTTTTTCCTGTTTCAAACTCTTTCGTGCCCACTTTGAGAGGGAAAACTCCATCAAGATTCTGGCTCTGCGATCCGACAACGGTGGAGAGTACATGTCAACCGAATTTTCTTCCTACCTCGCTCACTGCGGCATCACCCACGAACCCGGTCCTCCCCACTCTCCAGAGCTGAATGGGGTGGCGGAGAGAACAAATCGGACTCTGGGAAATCTGATCCAATGTTTGCTTGCATCCTCCGGTCTCCCAAAAAGCTTCTGGGCCGATGCATTGAGACACATCTCTTTCACCATCAACTCCGTCCTGTGTCACACTCCAGCTGGATTCAGGGCACCTAATGAAATTCTAGGATTACCACTGATAAACCCCTTGTCCTTGCACCCCTTCGGCTGCCTAGTCTGGTACAAAGTACCAGAGGCAAACAGAGCAAAACTCAACAATAAAGGTCGCTCCGCCCTACTCCTTTCCTACCTTGGTGACGGTAACAGCTATAGGATTTGGGACCTGGAAAAATGGTCCGTAATAAAATCTCGTGATGTTCTTTTTGACGACGTTTCCTTTCCATACGGCTCCCTGCTAAAACACGAACCATCTCCAGTTCTTGTTGAGCTCCCCTGGCCTAATCAATCAGCTTCATCCAACCCGCCAGTGAAGCAGACCACACCGTTGTCACAGGCTCCAACACCTTCCTTCTTCGACCCTCCACCTCTGGACATTCCTCTCAAACCTAGGTTTGATCGTCGGCTTACAGCCTCTATCCACGCACCAAAGAGTCGGTCACCGTCCCCCCCTCCATTATCCGCTCCTCCTCCCTCTCCAGTATCCCCCAAATCAACCTCTCCCTCCCGTCCTTTTCCTCCCTCCTCCTCTCCCCTACCTCCTCCTCCAAAATCAACCTCTCCCTCCCCTCCTTCTCCTCCCTTGTCCTCTCTCCTTCCTCCTACTCCACTCTCCCTTCCCCCCTCTCCTCCTACTTCGTCTCTAACGCCGCCTCAATCGGTCCCCAATGCTGTCTCGTCCGAAGTTCCCGCCCCGACGCCCTCCCCATTGCCGCCGCCGACCCGACGCTCCGGCAGGCAACGCCGCGCCCCCGATCGCTACGGAAACTGGGCCAAATCAGCAGCCATCCCAGACGACGATATAGACACACCCAGAACTTGGAAGCAACTGCTTCGCTTGCCTCACAAGAACCGCTGGCTCAAATCTGCCAACGATGAATTTCTGTCCCTCCTCGGTATGGACACCTGGCGTCTTGTTCCTCGACCTACAAAACGCAAAATCATCAAATCGAAGTGGGTTTTCAAAATCAAACGGCGTCCGGACAAATCTATTCAGAAACTCAAGGCAAGGCTCATTGCCATGGGATACTCACAAGTTCAAGGGGTAGACTACGAGGAGGTATTCGCGCCTACTCTGCGGTTGGAAACCTTGCGACTTATCTTGAGTTTACTGGCCATCAAGAAGTGGAAAGGGAGACAAGTTGACTTCAAGACGGCTTTTCTGAACGGTCGTCTACAGGAGCCCATCTACATGGAGCAACCCCCAGGTTTTGAGGACTCTCAGCATCCGGACTGGGTCTGCGAAGTCCATCGGTCCATCTACGGTCTCAAGCAATCTCCTCGAGAGTGGAATCGCGAGCTACACGATGGACTTGTTCAAGCTGGCCTCCGACATTCAAAGTACAATCCCACCCTATACTTCACAATCGAGAACGGCGCGCTAGCTGGCGCAGTAACTGTTCATGTGGATGACCTGGCGATAGTAGGAGAACCATCATTTGTCGATCCTCTGATTGATTTGCTTGGCAAGCGTTTCAAAATTGGGGCAAATGAAGAACTTCATCACTTTTTGTCCATTAAGATTGACCGCGACGCCAAAAATTGCCTGCTATACATCTCCCAGTCCCACTACATCTCCGACTTGCAGAAGCGTTTCCTTTCAGGTCCCTCCGTTTCGGTGCGCACTCCGACTGACTCGCTCTTCAAGGATTTAGTTCCTCGGAAAGAAGGGGAGCCGGCATCCTCAGGACCCTACCCACAGCTGATTGGCGCCCTCCTCTGGGCATCTCAGTGTACCCGTCCAGACGTGGCCTTTGCCGTGAATCGTCTATCTCAATTTCTGCGGGACCCATCCGACTCTCATTGGCGTGCGGCTCTGCGGGTTCTTCACTATCTAATATCGACCAAGCACCTTCGACTGCGCTTGGGAGGTTCCCTGACCTGCGCGGGTTTCTCGGATTCGGACTGGGCGGAAGACAGACATGACAGACGTTCGACGTCTGCCTACACCTATCGTCTGGGGGACGGAGCGATCTCTTGGAAATCTCGAAAACAGGCTACAGTTTCCCTCTCAAGCACTGAGGCAGAATACAAAGCCCTATCGGACTCGTGCAAGGAGGGCCTGTGGCTCCGTTACGTGCTGACCGAACTCAAACTTCGACCTCAAACGGCCATACCGCTGCATGTGGACAATGCGGGAGCCGAGGCTCTTGCCAAAAACCCGGAACACCATTTGCGCACCAAACACATCGACGCGCGTTACCACTTCTCACGTGAATGCGTTCAACAAGGAAAAATTTTGGTTATGCATGTCTCCACAAAGGACATGCTTGCCGACATGCTCACCAAGCCCCTCGGCAGAGTTCTCCTGGAAAATCATTGAGCGCGGTTTGGGGTAGTCTGAATATCTCTCCTCCTTTTCTTTTCTTTTCTTTCCCTTTCTTTTCTTTTCTTCTTTTCTCCTTTCAGTCCTGGTTTTCAGCAAGGGGGGGTGTTGAGGTTTCCTGTTTCTGTTGTTTTCTTTTTTTTGTTCTCTGCTTCAAACCTGTCCTTCACATTTCACATCCTGTGACATTTGTATGGTAGTCATCTGGAGCAGCAGACGTGGAAGGCTATTCCTCATCCTTCCACCATCTCTCACTTCGTGCTGCTACTCCAGGTTAGTGCTGTGTTTCTCTCTCTGCTCTCTCTCTGTCTTTTTGTTTGTTCTTTCTTTCTTTCTTCTGATCTGATTCAATAATATCCTTCCACCATCTCTCACTTCGTGCTGCTACTCCAGATTCATCATCTCAACACGTCCTGACAAACAAGTCCAAGTACTCACCCTTCGCTGATGAACAGAAATTCCTTGGGTTCATTTGGAATGGCAAAGACAAGACCGTTCGCCTACCTGACGCAAAGGTAGAACTCCAACTCTCCCAAATGAAAGTTTTCCTCGACAAATCCCGGCCGTTCACTTACAACGAAGCTGAGATCATGGCGGGACGTCTGGGTCACGCGGCGTACATCTTCCCGCAGATGAGGTGTTATATCAACGGTTTCTATTGGTGGATGAATAACTGGATCTTCTGACACCATCCCCGATGCCCACCTTCATTAGTAGTCGATGACGTAGAACGCGGGTACACACCCTGACCACCCAACGGCTTACCAGGATTATTGCCAGCCCCCACCCGACCAACGTAGGTTGGGTGGGTGACGCCTCTACATCATTCGGCGTGGGTGTCATTGTGTCAGGGTGGTGGGCCCAGTTTAAGGTGACGCCGGGCTGGAATCAAGATCCAGAAATGCCGAGGGACATCTCCTGGCTAGAAACAGTGGCGGTACGGTTAGGCTTGATTATCCTCTTGTCAATGAAGGCTAGGCCCGGGAAAGTTTTCTTTGTGGAGACGGACAACTTGTCCACAAAATCCGTCATTCAGAAACACCGCGCAGGAAACGTGGCCGTAAACAAGGAGTGGAAGGTAATACAAGACCTCTTGATATTGCAGGATATCAACTTGATGGCACGGACGGTCACTTCTGCTAACAACCGCGCAGACGGTTTGTCGCGTGGGGACCGCGCAGGCTTGCAGGCAAAACACCAAATCCGGGTTCTAGTTCCTTTAGACTTGTCCCCCTTTGTGATGGAGGTGTTGTAAGAGTTATCATTCTTGTATTTAAAGCACCAGGCTTGCAGGCCTCCACCTTGTTTTCTTCTTACTGCGCATTGTGTTCACCTCCCTCTCAGAATTCAACTCTCCGCTCATTTTCTGTTGTACTCCTCTCGGGAACTAGGAACCATGCCTACCCAGTACCACCTCCCAGCTATTGCAGCGTTTCTTTCCGACGGGGTAAATGCAAAAACCCCCTCAGCCTTAGATTTTCACACCCTTTTTGGGTGGAGATGGAACACGCTGCTCCTGTACAACGCCGGTGTAAAGAAGTACATCCGCTTCAAACGAGAGACTTCCTCCGCCCGCTCATTGTTACCCGCCTCACACTACGACATCTATCTCTTTTGCTGGTGGGCAGGCCGAGCGGTGGGGAAACAGACGCCAAGGGAGGTGACGGCGCGGACCATCTCACAATACCTCTTTGGCCTGAAGGCCTGGCACATATACCACAACATGCGGTACCCATACGAGTCAGCCGTGAAGGTGGTCGTGATCCTCCGGTCCTCAGCCTGGTTGGATGCCGCCTCTCCCGCCCGACCACCCAAGACGGCAATACAACTCCACCACCTCCTCTACCTGGCAAGCCGTTTAAGAGGAGGCCCCCCTTTCAACTCGGCACTTTTCGACCTAGCGGTAGTGGCGTTCTGGGGGATGGCTCGGCTAGCCGAACTTACATATACTGTAAGTGGGGGACAACCCCCGAGGCGGCTTCTCTCTTAGCACGGGACGCTACACTCCACACATCACCGATGTCCAATCTCCCGACTTGGGTGACCCTCGCCGTACGAGCAGCAAAGACAGCCAAACCATGGGAGGTCCAGGTCCAAGTAATTCATCTAAAGCGCTTGAGTGGGCCACTCTGCCCGGTAGCGGCAGTCCAGAGACGGTTGGCAGACGCGCAGTCCCCAGACGATGCGCTTTTTGGCTACTCCGACGGTTCTAACCGCCATAACCTGACGCGCCCCACCACGGTACAGGCTTTCCAAGCCCTCTTGCAAGCAGGAGGTTTCCACGGCCTCTTGGGTTGGAGGCGCGTCTCTCCGACACGCTCTGGGGGTCCCCGTGCCCCAGATCTGCCGTTTAGGCAGGTGGACGTCCAGCTGCTACGAACTGTACATCTGACACTACTCTCCGGCAGAGAAGGCCTCCGCCTTGTCCATCTTGGAAAGCTCTCTCCTTTAGATGTTGTGTGTGGTCGAGATTATCCCGTTTCCCCCTGTCCTGTGGAAAGCTTTTGTTTAGTCACCTTCTTAGAGTAATGGGCCTACCTAATGTCTCAGGCTCTCAGAAGCCGAGGTTTGGGGCTTACATTAGGCCCTCCTCAAAGAAGCCTCCGGCTAAGCGCTCAAAGCTGTCTCGCGGAGGACTGGCCACTCGCCGCCTGACGCGCAATGTGCGCGCGGACGCGCTGGGCAGAAAGCTATGGGAACCCCACGCTTTTGCCCAGCCTCGAGGGGCCGCCTCATGCAGTCGACCCACACATTGGGCGACTTGGAGCTACACACGGCAACGTGACGCTCGGGTCGCCCTAGGAGGACAAGCATAGGGAACCCCCCATGGCTTGTCACTCCGAAGAATGTACAGCCAGGTGCCGCTCTCATGGACTCCAAACTTAACAAAGTCCCTCGAGACTTCGGGCCCCCGGGGGGTAGGCTGAACTCGCGAAGCGAGCCTCCGTCAGGAGGGACTTAGACCATATCGCCCCAAGTTGGCGCACGGAGATTGGATTTTTCATGCCCCTTTTCACTTTCTTTGCTGTACACTTATCATTCAACAACATTTCTGATTTTTTTTTTGGCTGCCTGCCAGCGCAAGATGTTATTCAATAGGCTTGTATTTTTTTATCTTCATGTACTGCCACAAAAATCCTTTGAAAAATTCAACAAGCCAGACTACTCGCAAAGGAGTAACCGACTCGGCAAGGGAGATCTGTATATTTTTTTCATTTTGCTAGAGCACGGACCCTCATTCATTTACCCCGCCTTACCTAAGGGTAGCTAGTTTGAGGACCGTGCTCATGACTGTGTTCGTGAGTAGAGAAATGGGATGGATGAAGTCAAGGCTACAGCCGAACAACCATTTTCCTCAGCATGTCCAACAGCAACAGTGAATCCACCTCATATGTTTCCGAAGAGCCGCCAGCCAGTGATGAACCAGACCCATGGCCTACTCCACCCTCCGGCAAAACAACAGCAATCACCCTGCCCAAGTCAATCACAAAGATCTACGTGCTTTCATCCAGTCTTGTGCCAGAGAAAGATACGGCGATGAAGCAAAAGAAATCCAGATTACTGCTGTCATGGACTTAGTCAAACGTCGGAACTCGTTTGTCCTTGCGGGCACTGGGTACGGCAAAAGCCGCATTGCCGAGATGTTCTGGGATTTATTCCCGAAATGTAGGAAAGCAATGGTGTTAAGCCTTAACCCATTGGACTCCCTTGGGGATAATCAGGTAGAAATATTATGCTATCCGCTCATACACTGTCATCATGAATTGTATTGACCTCTTATTCTGAACAAATACCAGGTGGAGGAAAAGATGAAGGCAAAAAAGCCAATAAGCGCCGTAAATTTAACAAAAATGAATCTTAATGACAAGGTCGCAAAGGAAATAATGGACGGAAAGTACTCTTTTATATATTTGGTAGGTCTTTCACAAGCAGGTTTTGGAAATGTTTACTCGGACTGATGGAGCTCCTTGAATTCAAACCCACGCAGAGCCCGGAGGTCCTATTAAACAACTCAATTTTTCATGATCTCTTTTTTAACAGCAAGTTTCGGGATCGGCTAGTCTCAACTGTGGTGGACGAGGCGCATATGGTGTATATGTGGGGCCTGGTTGCTTTGGGAAAAGCAAAGAAGATAATCTCACATCTGAAGCACCAAGACCGAGCAATCTTCCGTCCGTCATATGGAAAACTAGGTAGCAAATTGGTTTTAACTAATGGCGTACCGTTGTTACTTCTGTCAGCAACCTGCAGACCAGTAGCAATAGCTGGGGTTCTAAAAAGCCTCAAGCTCACCTCTGACAACATATCCTTCTCGAGAGCGGAGCTGACTCGACCAGAAATCCAAATTATTCGTATACCAATGGAATCCTTGTTTAAATCCTGTGATGATCTTCTTCAGCTTTTTGGATCTAGAGATCAGACACCTGATGCAAAAGTCGTACCTGCGATGATCTATTCAACAACCCGCGCCTTGACGATGCAGGTTTTGAAAGTGATCAACACTGCCAGAGGAACCAATGGTGGTCAAAACAATCCATCCAGTCATTTTGCTCGCCAATACCATTCCTGCACTGGCGAAAAAACAAAATTGGATGTTGTCAGCGATTTTGCAAGCGACCAAGTCGCTGTAGTATATTGCACGATGGCCCTTAGCCTTGGACAGAACTGGAAACGTGTGCGTATGGTTGCTCATTTTGGTCGAGGGGATCCAGCATCCTTGTTTCAGATGATCGGACGCTGCGGTCGAGACAGAAAGCCCGGGCTAGCAATCATGTTTGTTGAGCCACATCGAAAGAATGGAAAAAACTGTGTGGCGGATTTCGAAGATGATGAACCAATGAACCAAACGGAAGATGATCGGATGGATGCCCTCGCGGTGACCCCTGTTTGTTTGAGGATTGCTTATGCTTTGGACAACTTGTGAGTCTAAATCAAACCCCTGTTTGAATGATGATGAAACTGATTGATCTACCTGACAAGTGTCCAAATAGGCTCGGCTACATCCCCCTGAAATGCGGCGACCCGAACGTTCTTCTTGAGAAGGAGAGGGAACACCAGTGCAAATTTGAACCATGTGGCTGCTCTAACTGTAACCCAGAACAGCAATCAGTAATCGTCCGAAACCTGAAGAATCTCACGGTTGATAATATTACTGGTTTTTTGGAATGTCCAGTGGACTTACCTAGCCGGTCGGATGAAAACTCTTCAGTCATTGCCTCACTCGATCAAACAAATGCTACTTGTCCGGTCGCCGAGATGATACGCCCGTCTGCTACAAAAAATAAGCTGTCAACAGGATTGGAAACCTTTGCGACTTACTTGTTTGAATGCCTGGGAGAGTTCTTCGACTCGATATATGACGTGGAAGACTGCTACTTCGCGGCCGACAAAGTTTTCAGTATGCGAGGTGCCCGTGCAGCTGTATTGGCTACTGAAAAAGGCTTCCATAAGGATCGCCTTGAGGTTATTGTTGGAGGATTGATACCAAGTCAGATCGATTTCTTACATGTCTGCATAGAAGAATACCGTGGTACCAATGCATATAAGGAATAGCACTGTTCACGTAAGAAATCTATGACCATGGTGAGAGATATACATCAGCATACTTTCCCAGCCAAATTGGCTGGCACAATGGGATAAACTTTATTTCAATCTTGCTGATGTTTAGCTTACGTGAAGAGTGCTAATATACTCACCTTCAAAACACAAATAAGTCCAAAAAATCCAAACCACAATCATTGATATCGTCCATCCAGCTCTCCAACCCAGTAGAGCATCTCGATCCACTCTTATTTGAATCATCATTGTCTGCTTTGCAACAAGGTCCAAAAAAGACAAAAAAGCAACAAGCCGCTGAAGAGAGTAAAAAAAGGACGGCTGCCAAACGTGAAGTTAAAAAGGCTCAAAACGCTGTTGATGAGCGGAGGAAAAAAGAAGAAGCTACAAAAAAAGCCAAGTTGAAGGCAAAAAAGAAGGAGGAGGAGGATATGGCCAAGGCAGAGGGAAATCGCAAGTCGGCCAAACAAAAGTCCGACAAAGATGCCAGCGCGGCTCAGCGGGAAAAGCGCAGTAGGAGAACACAAGGAGATTTAGAAGAGTTGCACCAAAGTACAACCTAGGCGGATTTTAACAATCTCAATCACTTTCATCTTTGTCGGCTTCAATTTCGAAGTCACTCTCTTGATTGTCAAGTTGTAATTCGTCGTAGCTTAACATATGCGCTGGATTGAACCGATTGATCTTGTCGATATTGGGGCTTTTGGCGTTTTCTCTGATAAAAGTCATCCCTTTTTTGTAAATATTTGGGATTGTTTTTGCAGAGAAGCTGTATTTCTTTTTTGTTTTACATAACGGGTCGTATTGCGCCGCCATCTGAAGGAACAAGCTGATTGAATGAGTTGTAAACCGGCATTTGTGAGATTGTTGAATATAAGTGTTTCCGGAAAGCCTGGCCATATCGCGCACTAATTCGCGGAGCTGGTTGCAGAAAGCGATTGGAAGGAGTGCGTAGAATGGTTAGAAATGCAAAAAAAGAGTAGAAGGTGGCTGAAAACAACAACAAAAAAATAATTACCATCGAAATATTGAGGGAATAAGGCCCCAATTATAAACGGAATTTTGAGATTATTTTGAAATTGTTTTGAAATCAAAACCAACTTTGTTTTGAGTTCTTTTCATTTCAAAATAATCCCAAATCTCTTCAAACACACCCAGGAGGGGTGTTCGAGATTCCAGAATCTCAAAATTTGAGGAATCAAAATTTTGAACAGGCAGTATGCCTGTATGGTCGCCAGGCCACTGGTGCCTCAGACCCCCCCCATTTAATGGCTGTATTGGGTCGGCGGAGTTCGCCGGGCGGGGGTCGGCCGGCACATGAAAAAAATTTACTGCTGCAGTGCCGATATACCCGATTGCCTCAACGTTCCACGATTGGATCGCAGTCACTACAAAAATCCCGATGGCCTACCGTTACGAACACCTGCAGGCAAACCAAATTCCCCAGAAAACCTGGGACCACCAGGGGCAATATGATCCTGACCTTGGCGGCGGAGGCAAGGGAAAAAACGCTTGGCTTCGATCTTGGCGCTGATGATCCGAATGTCCATGGAGGCGGCCGCGCAGGAAATGTCACACCATTCAGCCAAGGCTGAACAGGCAAGCTGTATTCTATCCAGCTTGCCTGTGTCACAGACATCTCGCCCCTGCCTGCCCACTCCGGCAGGCTACTTGCTCAGGGATGCACAAATGTTTATATGTGCACCCTGTTGTTTGAAGCTTTTCCGAGAGAATTTTGAAATCAAAAATCTTTCATCTTGATTTCATTTTCGTTTCAAAATTCTTTTTGAATACTTTCAAAATAAAACTCGAAAATTGGTTTATAATTGGGGCCTAAGCATCCATTAGTCGATGTATATTTGCTCCTATTCCACACTTATTGTAAAAGTATTTGAGCCAACAGTTTTGGACTTCCAAGAAGAAGTCCTTCCCAACAAAATGATCAGGCCAGCCGCTCGGAGTCACTAGCATTGAGTGTTGCAAGACTTTTTGCAGACCTGGGGAGAGCACTTCGGTGAGCAAGACTAGCATTCGAGGTAGATGTATCGCGTATTTGTTCAATCCTTTAATTCCTTGCGCCATAACCGACCACATGCGCCAAATATTCAGAAGACGCCCGATATCCCCAGATTTCATCGCCCGGTCAGCTTCAATTACTGTTGCGAAGTGATGTAGTCGCAGTAATAAGTTGGAAAGTTTCGGGTTGGGGGATTCTTTCTTGTTTGCTTCTTCTTCAGCGTCCCGACGAGCTTTTGGCGAAAAGAGCTGCTCATAGCACTTATCAATTACATTTTGGGCTCTCGTCGAATCCCAGGTTGGGAGATCTTCATTGACGTTGGGGGGTTTGGTCTGGCCAATCAACTTGCTGAACCAACATGTGTAGAACTGTCAGTTTATTTTTTGTTCACCTGAAACAGTGATGTTCAGAGATAGAGTTGAACATACATTATACAATGAAGAATTGCTGCTTCATGCACCTTTTGCATGTTCGATATCATAAGTGTAAAATCTTTTTTTGTAGTTGGTCGATCGGACAGGACGCCGAGAGATTCTAAAGTATGCCAGGCACCCAAGTCCTCGGAGTTTGAACTGTCGCCAAAGTGGAGGAGGAATATGGCCTGGGCAACATTCCAAAGGGTGTGTGAAGCGCCAAGTAGCATAAAAATATTCCCAGGACTTTCATCTGGATGTTGAGTTGGTCTTTGGAGCGCTCTTAAGCTTTCGAGATTGCAGTAAGTTCCAAGATCACCTTCCATTACTTGAAGATGTTCGGATGCTTCCATGGAAGAGTCTTCTGTTTGTCTGAGAATACCTTCAAGAACCTCACCAATTCCCTCGGCGCTGTTATCAGAAGCTATCATCATCTTGAGCATAGCGATGTCAGGAACATGAGGGCGAATTGGATCGATTGGTGGAGGATGCTGTGGTACAGAATCACTGTCTTTGACCTTGGCAACGTAACTGAATAGAACGTGAGCTATTTGACTCTTGACAACGTCTCGGAAATGCTTGCTTTGCGCGTTGGTGGGGAAGAAGGTAGATGGTTTGAAAATACGCTTGGAGGAGTCAACAATTGATTTCTTATAGCTTTTGAGTGTTAGGTCGGAAGGATCGACTTGGGCAAGCAATTGCGGATCAACTGAATGTAAGTAGCCCCACGTACCGTGAAACATGTGACTCGTTGTTTCAACCGTCTTAGTATGGACCTTTTGTTTGAAGTCGATGTTGTCAATACATACAAGCGGTCGAAGGATTTTGGCTGATTCCATCTTGTTGACAATCTTTTCTTTTGCATATTGGCCGAGGGATGCCAATGCCTGCAAAGCTGTTTTTCTCGAAGCGGATAAGCCTAACCAATGTAGGTAAGAGTTAACTCGTTCGGTGACTCCACAAGCTAGAAGTGAGACTGAATTGGCCAGTTGTAGGCCATTGTTCCTTTGATTACACGCAAAACTGATCATTGAACAGGTTGTCAACGCAATCTGATCATGTAAGGTTGATGTTACAGATTGTCAGCTTAGCAGGTGCAGCAGAAGTAGCTCAAGCTACTGACCGAATGAGCTCTCCTCTCTGCAGGAGAACCATTCCCGCTAGTAGATCCATAGGGCAGTGTATCGTCTTCCAAGTCAATTAGGCAGTTAAGATCCTTACGCACATCATTTGTATCTTCTTCCTCAAAACCATTCGGATCGTTTTGACTGACTTTTGACATGATCAATTTGAATAAGAACGGCATTCCTTTCGCAGCTAGGTGTTGATCCCGTGACAACCTCGCCTCCGCGTTGAAAAAAGCTGGCTTGACTTCACTCGCGTTAAACCAAGTCACTCCTTCCTTGGGTTCATGACGCTTTGGGCCATCGGAAGCAACACATGCTTTTGCCTGAAGAAAATAAACAATTAGCTTTCAGACCAGCAAGAATCCAATCAACAACAGTTAATTACTGACCTCCTCAAGAATGTAATCTTTCCAGTTTCCTTTTCCTTCCGGACCGTTTCTCGTTACCACGTCACGTATCACATTCAAGACTTCTGCAGTTGAATTCCATCCTTCAGGTGAACCCCACATTGCACGGCGAGTCTTGACAGCCGTATCCGAGTTCGTGAGCAAAGCAATTAGGAATTTTTTGGGGGTTAAATTGAGGGACTTGATGATTCCGCATATGTGATCAATCTTCTGGTGCTCCAGGCGCAGGTGTGGAGGTATGCGGTTGCGGTTAGAATCCTCCATTTCGTGGGACTGGTGGGGTCGACGGGCTTGGTTTCCGGAGAGTGATCGGATGGAATATTGGATGAGCTGTGTCATGTATGCATGGGATCGTGAGATGGGTATTCAGCAACTCGAAAAAAAAGGAATTGTACATAAGCCAATCAGCACGGACAGGCACGGACGCTCTCTGTAAACCAACTGTGGAATAAATTATCATTGTAACTACTTTGATAATTTATTTGGAGCGGATGGAGAAGTCTATTGAAACTCAGATTACATGGGACGGACGGGGAGAAGCAAGGCTTCATGCCATGCAAATTTTTAGGCCTTTAAGTTCTGAGGGCAAGGAACTGTGATGGTTTGAAGAAACCACCCAGCCAAACTCAGAATCTTGGCACGCCAAAAAGGGGCGATAGCGCGCAAGTCCCTCCTGCCAAGGGCTATCGGAGGCTTGCTTCGCAAGACCAGACACCCGCAGCAGCGATCTTGGGTTAAGTTCGCATGGACTCCCGCTTACTCCAAATCGTACTCCCGGGAGGAGTTTAGTCCGGTTAAATCGGACCCGATGCGGTTGCCAAGGAAGATTAGTTACGCTAATCCTCCCTTAATCCGCAACCAATGCGGATGCTCTTAGTCCTAAATCACATAAGTCCCTCCGGTGGAAGAGAGCCAGTTTCAAAAACATTATGCATTGGCTGTTTTAGCCAGCATGGGTTTATTTTTTACTACATTCCGTCTATCTTGGGTTTGGAAAGGAGAAAAAGACACGAGAAGGTGGCAGGAGATAGCCAGGCTTCTGACGACTCTAAGTGCAAATGTAGAGAATCAAAGAGAGCACCATCGCGCGAAGCGCGAGCCTCCGTGAGCCTCGCGCCAGCCCAAGGCTACACCCGAGCCCTCCGAAGCGAGGGACTTGTGTCAAGTTAGCCCCCAAGCTCGCGCTTGACGCGAGCCGCCAAACGACCGACTCAAATTCGATATTCGCCGCCCTCCGTCGTAACCACGATCGACACAAGGGGAAAATCACAAAGCACGAACGGGCTCGTAGGCATGGTTGGACCTGAAACACTCACGAGGAATCAGCTTCGGCATCAAGCAGGTAAGCTTTTCATCGGCATCACCAATCCAAACTTTCAATTAAACGCATGGTTGTATTGACTTGTCTCAAAAACTTTCCTAGCATTTGCCGCGAAGATCCTCAAACATTTGTCCGAGGATGACTACAACCAATTCGAACGCCTTGGGCGCTTTTGTACTCTGGCAGATCTCTCCACCGACCGACTGCACTCCTATGAAGATATCTTCACTGAGTTGCACTCCACCCTGCTACCTCGATTTCGAGAGCAACTCATCGGTCTTGCAGAAGCTGTGTGCATATCAGACGCCGTACTCGAAAACCCGGCTCCCACCCTCAAGCTCGTGATAGAAATGGTACCAAAACTTCAGCTGACTTTGGATCGGATAGTTCGGGTTATCGACGATGTCATCCCTGGCCAATTACTTGAATCAAACCGAACAAACGACCAGCACTTCGGACAATTCAAAACTTATAGACTTTGTGGCTTAGCTAACACGGTCAGGCAAGACATGGACACTGAAAACTATACCATTCTTATGGATTTCAGTCAGCTCATTGAAACAGTCACCGTCCAAGAGGACCATCAATCTAGCGAGCGACCTCAATTTGTCAATCCCCTCGAAAAGATTGGTGATGCCCTCGATATCATTGACACAGCTATCAGATGGTCCAAAGGATCCGAATTACATATCATCCATCATTATTGGCAAGCTAATCTGATTTCAGTAGATGAAACATTGTTCAGCCTGTTGATACGGGCCCATCCAAGATGCGAACATCCCACGCAGCCGGTTGCTCAATCAGTTCTTCCACTCATCAAACTAGCCAAGTTGTTTTTTAAAAAATTCGCATCAGAGGGGATGGCAAAAACAAATGTGCCATTCTGCACCGAAATGTCTTCCGATCAACTCGCCCTATTGGAAAAAACGGCTAAAACAATCGACCAATCTGTCTTGGATATATTGGAATATGTCCAAAGATCTGACGCAAATAACCCCGACCCAAATATAGCTTTGAGTGGTGAAGTCAAGAAACTTGTATCTCAATTTCAATATTGCTTGCTTCTTGTAGACCTTTATATCGTCCCTTTATTGGCAGAGATAAATGTGGGTCAGTCTCACACTTACTTCAAAACTTGGATTGTTACTTGGAATACTTTATTTTCCCATGCTGCTCACAATGCCATTCAAGCCTGTCAGTGATTTCAAACAGAATGATCTGATATCCGAGTTCATATGGCTTTTTAGTTTTTAAAAATGGGATTGGAATGACATATCTTTGTCCAAGATAAGGGTTGTATCTACACACATAGCCTACTTCCAATGTCAATGCTCTCCGGATTGTTCCCCGGGGGACGGCCATCTCGCTATCAACGCAAGACGCGCCATACCTATTACCAAGGGATAGCTCGCAAAGGACAAATGGGCTTGCAGACCTGACTCGCAAGGCACGACTTCAGCTTCAAGCAGGTAAGCTTTCAAAATAATTGATTTTAACTTCCAAAAACCAGGGGCTGACTTGGGCTCAAAACAACCTTGTAGAATTCATTATGAAGGTCTTTAACCGCCGAGTACGACTACCATCTGGGACTCACTGATACTCCAGCAGATCTCTCCGTCGACCGACTTAATTCGAAATCGGGTCTCTTAACTGAGTTGCACTGTACCCTGCTACCTCTGCTCCGACAGCATATCATCAGTCTTTCGGAATCTGTTCTGGGCCCACATAGCTCGCGGCAAAGTGCATAACTACATGATGATTAGAGTTATGTATGTATTGCCCTGATTACCGTGGTTTGTAATCTTGGTACTCCCGGCTCCCAACAACATGCTTTTGCCAAAGCAGATTATGTACAGCAGTTCCGAGAAAGCTTGCGCTTCTGGACCTGTGATTTTTCCCCCCGAACTCGACTTCAGCCACCTGTATTGCCACCTGTATGGCCGTTGCCATACAGGGACATGCATTTGTTGCAAAAGCTATCTTTGTGATAGCTAGCTTTTAGCTTTGGAGAGTGGCAGCGTTGGACTGCACTAGCAACACTCATCCAGATTAACCTTCCTGTGAACCACATTGCTCCCGTGTCAGATCATACACTCACTCAAATTTGAGGCTACTATGATGACTTCACCCATTGGATCCCAGTCAAAAACAAGGACCAATCCGCACCAGATAACATAGCTTCATGTGCCGAAAAGGGAGGGTCCAGAACATGTTTAGAGTCAGCACAGTATACATGGGGGTTTGATTCTGACTCTTTTCTTTACGGATAAGGTTCAACACTAGTGTGGATCCAAACATTAATGTACAGAAAAGCTTCTTTAAGCTGTGTTTCCAGGCGCGGCGTAAGGGGCTTTTTAATGCCACATTGGCTGATTGAGGACTCACCCATACTGTCGGATTTTGAGAAATCCAACAGTACAACACTTGTTAATGTCACAGCGGTGGATTGAGGACTCACCAACACAGTCACATTTGTTGTACTGTCGGATTTTGCCAAATCCAACAGTACCTGACTGAGACTGCTGTCTTCAACCATGTTACCACTACTGTTTACCCCAATCTCCACCTTCCGCACTATTGCAATTGAGCCGCCACCGTCAAGTATTACGGCTCACATCTGATTTTGGCGCCGCTCCAGCGGGATGTTCTGGGCATCAATGAGGTTTGCTCCCGGCGCCTGCCGGGGAGGTTTGTCAAGTTCCTCTCAATTTACGCCATGGCCACAGAGATGGATGGGATCAACAAGGAGGATGGAGTGACGGAAGAAGTCCTTCACACCTTTTTAATCCCCGGCCTGCCAGAAGCTACCCTCCGAATTAAGGTAGGCATGCCCATAATCCTACTCCGCAACCTCGACCTGGCCGCAGGGTTTCCAAACGGTACCAGGCTTTTGACAGACAACATTGCCCCCAATGGGCTCAGGTGCACCATACTTACCGGATCACGGGTTGGCTCTACGTGCACCATCCCCAAACTTAAGCTAATGCCTGTTGAGCTAGACCTCTAGCCCCTTTCCGCGTATGCTGCATGCCTGTTGCACAGGTGTCACATATAGAGGGCTATACCTGAGGAGCCTACGGTGACAGGATGGATTCCTCATCCATTCTGCTCACCACTCACTCGCCCCTCAGGTATAGTCCCATCTCACTTTCTCTTCCGGTTGTTTCCTGTCATGTCTCTGATATCTTATGCAATCTATCCCATCCATTCTGCTCACCACTCACTCGCCCCTCAGTCCAAGACCCCTTGTCTTGCTCATCAATGCTTCTCATGCCGTATTGTTCAGCCGGTTCCAATTTCCGGTCTTGATGGCGTTTGCGGTCACGATCAACAAGTCACAGGGACAATCACTTGCAAAGGTTGCGGTGTACCTGCACTCCCCGTTTTCAGCCACGGCCAACTGTACGTTGCCCTCTCGTGGGTAACGTCCGTCGCAGGCCTCTCAATAGGAATTGTTGCCCAGCCAACACAGCCGCATTCCACAATGAATGTAGTAAACCTTGACGTCATCAGGAGGTGCGCCGAGGAGCCGCACACCTAGCCAGCACAAGCGTGAGTGAACCAGTCCGGCAGGATTTTTTCCATTGTCTATGATATCTTGCACATGTATATATACAACAACTACCTCAAATGCTACGTTATACAATGTATTTCCTGGGTCACCAGGATCACCCTGAAGCTGAAACAGCCCCAGTTTCTCTCATCCATAAGCCCTCCACCTTTCCTATCACTGATTGCGCGGCGTTTGCGCCGCGTTTTCCCCTAGTTGCCCCCATGAGAAGCCCGCCCATCCTGGGAAACTCTGGATGGACGGTGTCAACCACTAATCAGGAGAGCTAACAATACAGGAACTTGCTCAGGAAAGAGTGATGGATAACAGCAATAACTGTTATTGTATCCTTTTAGTAGCAATAAAAGGCCTTTTATTGTTTTCATTTCTGTTATTTCCTGTTATTGTTAGTATGGATACTTGTATCTGAGATAACAAATAACATGAATTTGGGAGTCAATCAAATGGCTGCACTAACAGTTATTGTCCAATAACATTAGTGTAGTGCAGTGGCCCATTGCTGGCTGTAGTTACAGATATCTTAATTTTAGTTACGATATCTTCCGCAGAAAAAGAGCTGTTTTTTTCTAGTTACGTTACCCAGAAGTTTTCAACAAAACAGGTTACATTACAGGTTTGCCCAAATCTGGGTAACTTAGGAATAAATTTCCAAGGGAAATGACAATTTGTGGGTTTTTTTGTTCAATATGAGTACTAGGGATGGACACTTGCACCCGGGTACCTGCCGCGGGTGCAGGTACTACCCTGGAATTTCACTCATGTCAGATACCCGCACCCGCCAAGGCGGGTACCCGGGTGCAGGTGGCGGGTACCCAGTGTTGAGGATGATCATTGGCACCACCGCTAGCGGTACCAGGGTACAGGGTGTTTTTTGGGCCAAAATGGGCACCCGGCACCGCCCAGCTGGTGCCGGCGGTATTTACCGCCGTTACCAGCGGTATTTACTGCCGTTACCAGCGGTACCAGAAGGATCTGAGGTGGTGAGTGCAATTGGATATGTATGCAAACAACGGACCTGTGACAAGTCTGAAACAGTGTCACAGGACCTCTGTCCGTTTGCACGCAAACGGACAGGACAAAACATTGGCTCCGTCCTGTCCGTTTGCACGCAAACGGACAAGACAAAACATTGGCGTCCTGTCCGTTTGCACGCAAATGGACAGGACAAAACATTGGCTCCATCCTGTCCGTTTGCACGCAAACGGTGTGGAACTCTCACGCAGGGCGTAAGCAGAGCTTGGAGGGGAAATGCGAAATATCACGGGAAATGACAATTTACACGGGTGCTTGAAGGGCTGCCCTCCTGTAAATAAGCTCTAGGAAGAACAAATCTTGGAGACATTCAAAAGTTTTTTGTTTTGTGTTTCTTGGGTATTAAATTATGATTTTTTCTCAAAAATAACCAATTCTAACAGCTAGTAAATAGAAAGTTTCAGAAGAACAAGCTAGAGGGCCCTTGAGTGGTAATTAACAAAAATCAGGCGGTGCACACATCCAATCCACATTGTCTCCCACCAAAGAAGGCTTGGCAGCTTTGACAGGTCTACTCATGTTGTCAGCAACACTGGGTCGCTACGCTATTTCAGCGCTACGCGTTAGCGTAGCGGCAAAAAGCGCCCATCTATTTTGCATAGCGTCAGCGCGCTGTTAGCGCCGCTACGCTGCGCTAATTTTCAGCGGCGCTAACAGCGCGCCAATTCTTTGTTAGCGTTAGCGCGCCGCTACAGTCGCTACGCTACGCTGCGCTGCGCTACAGCGCTTTTAGCGGAAAAAAAGCCCTTTTTTCCCACTAAAGGCGCTGTAGCGCAGCGTAGCGCGCGCTCTTTTGCGCCCTGCATGCGTAGCGTTAGCGCAATTGCACGCATCTGCGCTAACGCTACGCTATCAGCTAAAATAGCTGCGCACCGCGTGCGCGTAGCGTTAGCGCATATGCGTGCAATTGCGCTAACGCTACGCTAAAAAATAGGGCATTCGCGCTGCGCTACGCTACGCTAACCGCTATGGTTAGCGTAGCGACCCAGTGTTGTTGTCAGCCTCTTTGCAACTTAATTTTTTGTCATCTGATATAAGGGCTAGAGGGCTGCTGTCTCCGGATACCCTGTGACTGCCATTGGAGTGACGGTTGGCCTGGGACAAGGGCAGACAGGAGAGGTTGGGCTCGGCGACCGAGCTGATCAAAATCAGACATTGCAGGGCCTGGGTCTTTCCCAGCAATGCTGGCGGAGGGGCGTCAAACCACTGGCTGATTGTGTCAACTCAAAAGCTAGGGGAACCGGCACGGATGACAGGGTGATCAGGAGAGTGTTGTATTGCAAGTCGCCTGAAAAGTGTGCACTGGGTGAGGAGGCCGCGGCGAGAAAGAGTTGGTGATGCTCACACTTGGAAGACGGATGGGCAGCAGCTGCGGGGGCGGCAGCGAGGAGAAGGCCGATGAGCTGGTACACTCAGTCGGCGACACCAGCCCCACAATCTATGCATGGCATGCATGTTTTTCAGAATTTTTTTCAGTCCTGTGTATAGAAAGAAAGATGCATAATGCTGGCCCACCTTGACTTCCTTGTTTGCGCGTTTGAGCTGGAGGCGGAGGTTCTTGAAATTGAAAGTTGCAAAGTCGTTGGAGGGGCTGGTGGTGCGAGCGTTCAAGTTCTGGGTGGTTTGAGCGGAGCTTTGTACTATTGGCAATGGACAGTAGAAAGTACTTTTGGAGTTTGTTGGTGTACAGGCTGGATACGCAACAAAATCAACACAGCAGGTAAGAACAATACACATTGGGTATCTTGTTGGATGCAGTAGTATCACGTTCCCGGCGGGCCGGGCACAGACTCACAGTACATATATCAGAGCATCCTTACCGGTAACTAGTTTAGCTCGAAATTAGCTAGTTTAGCCACCAATCTCAACCATACCGGGTGTAGCTAAGCCCAAGCTAAATTAGTGAGAAGCTTGAATTCCAGCTAACCGTCACTACATTTAGTGACGGTTAGCTCGAAGCTAACTGCCATTTCCCGCGCCCACCACTCAGCTCCACCCCGCGCAAGCCGAACCGATACGGCTGAATCACTGTCGCTAAGTTAGTTTGCAACAGCTGCGAGTCAAAACTCGCGCCAACATAGCTCGACCGGTAAGGATGCTCTCAGGTCGACCTTTCAGTGAGACACATCATGCGCAATGGAGTCCTGAGTTGTTGCAAACTCAAAACTGTTTATGATAGCATATGCAACTTTATTTGAACTGATCAATGGCAGCCTGACAAACATATGTAGGAAATGGAGAATCTAAAACGTATTCGGCAAACTAAGATGTCGCAATCCAAATTGTATTCGGTGAACCAAAAGAAGATTCCAAGGGCAGGATTTTGCAAAAAAAAATGCAAGTGAGACCAAAGTGGAGCAAGTTTCTGGTCCAGTGTGCAGGGTACTCACAGCCGAGTGCGCGTAGTCAATATTGTACTGCAACCCTGAGCTCCGTGGCACATGCGATTCATATGAGTGGTGAAGGCGATGGTGGCGCGGCCAATGATCCCAAGACGGTGCTAGTGGCGTGGATTGGGCGGGCAACAGATGTCAGTGGAGACGAGGTCAGCTGAAGACGGATATGAGCTGATGCAAGGCATGCGGGTGGATGGGTATTTAATGGAGGGAGGGATGGGCAAGTTCCCCCCCCCCCCCCCCCCCCCCCCCCCCCCCCCCCCCAGGGGATCCGGTTTCGTCCGCCCCCTCCCTGGAAGCCCCCTAGTTGCTTGATTAGGCCCCTCCTTGACAGCTCTTTCACAGAGTTTTTCACAACCGGCCTTTTTTTGCTTGTTGCTTTGGCACAGCTGGAGGGTCATCCATAGGGCCTTTGGGTCTTTGGGGATATTTTCAATGGCTGTGTGTATTGTTTAAATTGTGTGCTCTTCTGTTGTGTTATTTTTTAATTGAAAATCCGCCAAAACTTAGATCTAGATTTCCACGTTTGTGTGGATTTAATAAACTTGGATTTGGGAAAGATTTAGGCCCCAATTATAAACACTTTTTTTGAGATATTTTTGAAAAGTTTTTGAAAATGAACTGAAAAGTATTTGAAAACAAAATGAAAACATTTTTTTTTCCAAAAATGGTTCAAACACACCTCCTGGGTGTATTTGAGTGCATCTGCAGTATTTTTGAAATTAAAAAGATTTCAAAAAAAAGTTCAATTTCTTTTTTGGGCAAGTTCAAAAACGTTTCAAAAATATCTCAAAAAGGTGTTTATAATTGGGGCCTTACATATGTAATGAAAAAAATTTTCGCCTTTGGGTTATGATCACTTGGCTTGGACTAATTGGGAAGGAAAATTACGTCTAAGAAGTGATTTGCTACTTGTGACTGAAGATCAAAGTGGGGAAATTCCCTATTAGGGAAAACATGGCCATTTAGAGGTGATTGCCAAGATATGAGTGGTTTTTAAGTGAACTTGTGATAAAATAAACACTCTGTGAAAACAAAAATGTGTACATGTGATTTTAAGGGTGTTCAGCGCTTTTGGGCCCATTAATATAATGAGTTCTTGTGTAATTTATATGTAACTGTCTTATAACTTGTAAACTAAATTCTTCCATGCTTTTTGACTGTGTTTACATGAATTTAATATATATAGATTGTATTTTAATGTATTTGTAAGGGGTTTGATTTTGATTGGTCTTACCACAACGGACAGGACAAAAAATTGGCTCTGTCCTGTCCGTGAGGATTGAGGGAACTGGTTGGTGGCGCCAAAACTATTGAAGAATCTCAGACCCGGGGCGGGTACCCTGCTTTGCAGCACCGCAGTTGTACTGTTGGATTACGTGTAATCCGACAGTACAACTGCGGCTCATTTGATGCCCTGGAAATCTAAATGTTGGGCGGGTACCCGCCCTCTTTTTCTCTACAAAACCAGACACTCGGCACCCGCCAGCGGGTACTAGGCACGTAATTGGGTGCCGGGTACCCGCCAACAGGTACCCATGGCCATCCCTAATGAGTACATATTGGGCTCAAGTTGATGCAAAACAGCCACTGAAGCCATTTTCTGCCCAAGGTTCAGGTCAAAATAGGTGAACAGTGACGATTGAACCTGAAACCTGCATGTTGCAACACATACAAGAGGCAGGCACTAACCATTACACCAATAGCAAACGGCTGACAGGATTTTGTCACGCTGACAAAATCCAAACTCAAATTCAAACTCGCGCCCCGGGTGTGTCGTCACCTGTCGTGGATTTTGTCATCTGCCATTCTCAGTGGCAGGTGCAAAAGAGCACGACTGCCTCGATAGCCGGTGCTAACCGGTCATTGAGGGGACATACACTGTAGAGGTAGTATATGTTGGTACACCTCACACCTGTGGATATAGCTCAACGGTAGAGCAACCCAGCATGCATTGGGGAGATGCGGGTTTGATTCCCCCTGTCCGCACTATTCCTTTTACTCGCTCTACATACACACCTAGCTCCCTTGATGGCCCGTCTGTACTGGCCATCAAGAGGAACACCCTACACCCTCTCAATGGCCGGTCAGTACCGGCCAACAAGAGTAAAGCACTATTTATACTCTCGATGGCCGCTACTGACCGGCCATCAAGAGGTAATACACATACCTCTCAATGACATGTCAGTACACCGGCCATCAAGACAAAAACACTAAAATCTTGATGGCCCATACTGGCCGGTCATCAAGAGCAAAACTCTCTGGGTGATGTGTATACACCAGGGTTCGCAGTTGACACAAGGCCGACGCGGGGAATCGCGTCGAAGCGACCCCCCCGACGCCACCAAAACGTTTTGGTGGCCGACCTGATGTCTCATAGCAGGAGGACGCGGCAACCGCCGTCGGCACATCTTCCGATGCGGGCCTTGCGTCAAAAGGCGCCGTCGGCCCATCTTTGACTGAGGTCCGGCGCAATGGAAGTGCGTCGGCCCATCTTTGACTCAGGGCCGGTGTAATGTAAGTGCGTCGGCCCATCTTTGACGCAGGGCTTGCGTAACACAAAATGTATTGCGTCAGGCTCGCGCGATGCCTACGCAAGCGAAGTCCATGCCGTACGCCGCAAAAGATTTATGTACCTGCTGGGGGATCGATCTATCGACCACCACTTCCTGGACCTCCAGAGAGGCACCTAGAGGACGCACTCTAGCCATTGCAATAACATCTTGTTAGAATGTCAGTCGTAAATGATTGCTCAGTACCCAAATTATTGAGCATCCTTGGCAACTCCACTTGATTTTTTTTGACATGTTCTTTTTTTTCTTTTTTTTCTTTTTTTTCTTTTTTTTCTTTTTTTTCTTTTTTTTGAGAAAAATGAGAACGCTCAGTACCTCTTTCTTACAGTGAAAGAGGGATAGCTCACTTTTTCAAAAAAAAAAAAAAAGATTAAACTCAACTAATTGCTTACAGCGAGCCGATAATGACCCATGCTCGACGCGGGTCCGACCAACTGAGGCTGTCGGCTTGCTTGGGTGGACATGCCTTCGTAAGCTGAGGAGTCCGCTTGGACTCGGGCTCAACGGTTGGTCAAGCCAACAGGATATTTTTGGCATCCCCGACCCATCAATATTGTCGGCCTGATTGCCAGGGCCATCTGACACTGGCTCAACCAGCCAACGGTGTTGGCTTGCTCAGTCAGGTAAGCCTCCGTCGGCTGGTCTGCCTTGTTGGACCATTTCTTGACTCTTAGTCAAGCCAACGAGCCCAACAGGTTGGCCCAGCCCTGCGATACCGTCGGCATGCTCAGCAGAGCCGAAAGTGGTCGGCTGGGTAAGCCATGCCACTTAACTGACCCGGCTGTCATGCCAACGCAATGCATGGCCGGCGTTGGCTTGACATTCCGGTCGGATGGGTCAGACCAACGTCATTCTGACCCATCTCCGGCATTGGCCTTCCCCCGCGGTCAAATCCGAGGCAAGCAGGTCAAACCTGACCACGTTTTGACCCCGCGGGCGGGCCAACGCAAATCACAGCTCAGATTCGAGCCGTGGTGTACACATCACCCTTGATGACCGGTCAGTACCAGCCATTGAGAGGAACATAATACACTCTCAATGGCCTGGACTGATTGGCCATCAACAGGACATGCACATCTTGCACAGTGACCCAACTGGTCATTGAGAGCAAAGCGCTTCACTCTTGATGGCCAGTCAGCGCAGGCCATTGAGAGTGTAGTATATTCCTCTTGATGGCTGGTACTGATGGGCCATCAAGTGGGGTGTGTATGTCCTCTTGATGGCCAATCAGTCCAGGCCATCAAGAGTGTATTATGTTCCTCTTGATGGCTGGTACTGACTGGTCATCAAGGGTGATGTGTATACACATCACCCAGAGAGTTTTGATCTTGATGACCAGCCAGTACAGGCCATCAAGATTTTAGTGTTTTTGTCTTGATGGCCGGTGTACTGACAGGCCATCAAGAGGTATGTGTATCACCTCTTGATGGCCAGTCAGTAGTGGCCATCGAGATTATAAATGGTGCTTTACTCTTGCTGGCTGGTACTGACCGGTGTGATGAACAACAGTGGTCACTGAGTAGAAATGTCAGGACCCCGCCGCTCCAAGATGATTCCCAGGTAAAGTTGGGTGATCTGGAGAAACTCTGCTCCACAGCTCCGCCGCGTTGTAGGGCTCTGAGTGGGATAAATAAAGTAAAGTACGTAAAATAATCTAGCTCCGCAAAAGTAAACAGTAAAATAAAGCTCCGCCACATAAAGAAGATAACTCTGCAAAAACCGCAAGAAAACAGCCGTAAAGCAAGCACAACTGTAACACATACAGCAAGTCCGCAACGTACGCAAAGCAAAAGAAGCACAACAATCCGCAAAGTAAAGTAAAACCGTAAAAAAGAGAGTCTGTGGGGAGTATGATACAGAATCCTCCCTCCACCACTGTGGTTTTGTAGAGAAAATGAAGAGAACTAAAAGATATCCTCCGCCCGCCTCCCACGCACGCCATCCTCTAACTCCGTTCACAGACGCACACTCGTCATCCACCAAGCGCTATACACACACGCACGTCATCCACCAAGCTCCGCTCTCATGCCAACTCCTGTCGTCTCCACCGCTCGCCTTTGACCGCCGTCAAAATCCTCTCTCTAGCTTCCACGCCCCTGTCTAGCCTATGATGTCATGATCCCACACGCCGCTGTGGTGGACAGACTGGTACACGCGTAGGATCAGACTTTATTGCGCGTGGCGCGCGCCGGAGGACGTCAAGCTTCAAGACAGCAAGACCTCAAGCCCAGCCCTCAAGGTTTCCTCAAGATTCAATGGCGCGGCGTGGCGCGCATCCTCAAGGCGTTTCAGGTTTCTTCTTTTCCCCCTCTTTCCTCTTGTTTCTTTGTTGATGGTTTTGTTTTCCTGTTAATTTTCTTTTCATCAAGTTTTGTTATTTTTCTCTTTCATTTTGCGCGCGTTGGTTAGGTTTTTGGATGAGAAGGGTTGGTTTTGTTGTTCGTTTTGTGTTCTTTTGTTTTGGTTTCTGTTTCTTGTCTTGTTTGTAGCGCGCGCGTGCGCGCTAGGTTGTGATGAGCTGTCTGTTAGATGTCACAAGCTCCAAGGTTTGAGTTCAGTTTGAACTCAGGCTTTGGAGCGGCATGGACCTACTCTGAACCGTAATTTTCAGTCTCTCCATAAAAATCAAAGTTATAAGTCTTGACAAGCTGTTTGCCCGAAGTCTCTCTTCCTTTAAAGTTCATTACCCCCGCAACGCAGATCTCCTCCAACTTTCTGGTTTAGATCACAACCCCGCCGGCAGTATCCCCGGCTCCCTCTCAAAACAAAACCCGCCGACGCGCATCTCCAGCCGTCGTAAAATCAAAACCCCCCCACGCTTACACAAATCTCAGCGCTCACTCACAGCCGGGTGCCCATAATTTTGCAAGACATGAGCCCCGCAAAGCAAGTAGCATGCAAAATTACAATTCAACCGGGGGTTATTGTATTTTTGCAAGCCATTGCCTGTGACATATGACATGCAATACTAACACATGTAAAATATTACCCGCAAATTTCCAAGAGGGGCTCCCCAACATGTAAATTTACCCCCCTTTACTTACAGCACTTGCACTTGGGTCATGCAAAATTACAACCCTAAACCAAAAAACATAACTTTGCATTCCACCTTCTTGCACGAAAATATTGCATGCAAGCCATGCATTGCAAAATACCGAGCCTCCCCCGGTAAAATTGAATTTTGCATGCAATCATTCCCGCTTTTGCACAACATCTCTCACAAGTATCTTTTTTTTTTCCAGACCCAGCGACCTCAAGGATCCTTGCTTATTAAGTAAGTTAAACTCAAATCCTCCCTTCCCCACGCTCTTTGTACACATATTCACTATGTCCGCAAATACATAGGACCCCAGCATGCGGCTTTCCAGACACGTGGTCCCGGGAACAACGTCAGACAAATATGAAGCCTCCAATCAACAGTCAGACCAAGCAAGTGAAACACCCCCAAAACCTCCCTCTCCAATTCAAAAGGATACCTCTCAACCTCAAAAACTCAACAGAGCAGAATCCGAGTTGGGGAGTTCTTCGGGTAAATCAGAAGGTAAAAAAAAGAAAAAGAAAAAAGATAAGGAATGGTTCATCCCAGATATAAACAATGATCACCAGACTTTTATCGATCACGGCTGCCAGCTTGATCCACAGGGCTACCCGCTATATCCCAACGGTCGAACCACCTTTGTGCGTCTACCCGGCGAAGAGATTACAAATTTTGGTAGTACTGCCTTTGTCAAGCGGCACAACGGGAATAACCGGGCAAACAGAAAATGGAAAGTGTGGCGTTACAAGTGTCTTGGGGCTCTAGTGTGTGATAATCCAGAATGTCAGTGGGCAGGCGCCCCTCCCCACCAGAAGCGGTGAGATAGAGAAACTGAAATCACGTGACAAGTATGTGCATCTTTTTTTGCTTTCCTGTACAATTATTTTAATGCAACGGAGTACTGTTTATCATCAAAACTTACTGTTATCACCCAGGCCCATTAAATGCGAAGGTCTTGCCGGCGAATGTCCTGGAAAAGTATTTCACCTCCCTTGTGAAAACACCTTGGTGCGTTTCGATGTCCATCTTGAATCTGGTTGGGGGCTCCTCAGACACAAGGGCACACACGACCACTCATGGGCTGAGGCAAAGAAGCCAGACCCCTTGGCGAAGGCCGCGTTTGCAAAGCTTATCAAGCAGAACCCGTCAGCAGGTGCCTTCAAGCTTAAGGTAAGTCTAATTATCTCATTGGGCAGATTGGATTCAGATTTGAATGGTTAAGTTGGAGATCATTTGAATTGCAGCTGGGTAAGAAAGCAGACGAAAACAACGATGAAGATGGAACCTTTGAAGGTGTCACCAATATTCACCCTTGCTTTCAGAACAGTGACCGGTATGTACTTTCCTTTTGATGCATTCAATCCCAAAGCTGAATTCAATGTGTTTTAGACTCGCATACCATTGCAAGACACTGTTGGCTGAGTTGGGCATTGTGCCGGGTAAAAAAGGTGCGGGCGCAAGCGACAAGTTCATTCTTGACATGTTCAGTTGGGCCGCGTAAGTCTTGCCATAATCTTTCATGTCATATGATTCACATTTTGAGCCAATCTCAATTCCATTTCTTCCCAATTTCAAACAGGCGAGGGCTCTACATCATCTCGGTCTCATACCTACCTGGATCCGAGCATTTCACTTTTCAGACGAAATGGATGGCGGAAAGGTTACTTGCTCGCGATAAAAACGGAGAACTTTACCACGGAGGACTAGTCTCAGATGTCACATACCGTTATTTCAAGAACGGGTATCTCCTATCAACTTCTATGTTCTGTGACAAATTGCAGCGATGGATACCAGTTCAGCTTTTGTGGATCCGAGGGTTGACAGTCAAGTACCACCAAATCCATTTTACTACTCTAATGCGACAGTTTTTCGACGACGCTTCAATTACCGCCCAGGAACGAGACCTCCTAGTCCGACAAGTCGTTGACTTCTTGAAGGCTCAGATGCAGGGGCACAAGGCTGCATACATGGATGTATTTCGTGTCTCAGACGAAGAAAAGGCGGCATCAATGTTGAAAGGATGCCAGCAGCATTTTTCTGCCCAGGTGACAAGAATCAAACGCAATCGATCTCTTGTATCGGCTGACGAGGAGGTAAGCCACATCTATACATTCAGGTTATATCTCCAGCTGACAAATGATTTGCTTGCAGGCTACCTTCCAAAAATGTTGCTTGGATCTTTTGGAACCGTCTGTTGAAGGTGGTCAGACTCACGAGCAGAAAATCAATTATATTCACCGCCGATACCCAAGAGTCCGACGATGGCTAGATTGGTGGACAGTGGCAGATGTTGAGGCAATACTTTTCCCATCCCGGCGGGCAATGCTCAGTAAAAACGGAACCGATGGGATCCCCAACACCACCAATGCGCAGGAAAGTCTACATCGCCTCTATTACATGATTAGGTGGGTATTTTTGTGTCATTATTATTATTATTATTTTCTTTCATATTACTCATTAAGTATGCTTTCTTCATTCAGCCGAGGAAGGACAAGCTTGATGCATGGAATGGTTGAGTTGTTCTCCTTTGTCAAGATGTTACGGGACGACTGGACCGCGGTGATGAAGGGGGTCTCAATAAAGTATGGGGCCAAAAAGAATACTGAAGCTGGGGTCTCGTTGGGAATGACTCGTAAGCGCCAGCGATACCAGAACAATGTACGACCTCCCGACACTACTGATGCTCTGGCCGAGCCGGATCCCAAGAAAGCTAAGACGGAGAGGGCCCCAAAAGTTGTCAAGACACCTGGACAAGGTTACTGTTCCTACGTCGCTGTCCCCGATAATCCCTCGCGAAGCAATCAATGCTGGATGGCCGCAGCGTTGGAGAGCTTGTATGCTCTGTATACTCCTTTGTGGCAACAAGGTATCAGTGGCAAGGGGACCGATCTCTTCACCGCACTGCTCCTCCATTTCTCGTCGAGGGTAACTTATGAGCTGAACTTGACTGGCTCAATCCGTTCAACACTCACGAGGGGTCAGAACAAGCTATGGGAAATGGCCAACTCCAAGCACCCAGCAAGTTTTATTCGAGGCGAGTTCTCCTCTTGTGATTTCTTCATTGAAATCCTTTTGGACCCGTTGAACCATAAAAAGAACGACAAATTCCGGAAGCTCTTTGGCTTCATTGAAGATCGACAGTTCAGCTGTGAGGCGCTACCGGGGACCCGACAGCCAGCCGAACAGACGCGGCGCAATTCCCATGTCATCTCCATACGTCCCGAGATGTTCCTCAGCTCCAACACCGCCTACGCCGATGTTGGACAGCTATTCAACGTCTGGACTACAGAGGGCATTCAAATAAACTGCGGCCGCGTCTGTCGTTCATGCCCGGAGGCAAATCAACCATTGTTTAAACCAGCAGCTCCCAAAAAAACAAAGGGTCGCAAGCCTAAGCGCCTCAACTCCGAAGTCGAGCTCATCGGTCCACAGAGCAACAACGGACACAATCTTCTCGAGATTTCGAAGCTGACATTTGAAGACGAGCTCCCGCCTCTTCATCTCAACATCCACCTAGAAGTGATGCACATAGCGGACGATCGCGCAAGGCGCGATTTCATGGGTACCACCGATTGGCCCTTCAAGCTCTCTATTGGCGGTCACACTTTTACTCTGATGTCGCGAGGCTATTGGGCAAATGATCACTATTGGGTAAAAATGCTCAAATCTTCGGGTGGTATGGTTGGCGTTTGGCTCCATAACGATGCTCGCAATGACGGTTTTGCCCAACTTGTCAATCGGGTGCCAGGTAGTATCTCGGGTGTCTCTCCAGATACTTCCTGGCTGATGTACTCCAGGATGTGGACGCCGGAAGAAGAGAAAATTATGGACGCAGCAATGGCGAAGATCCTCAAAGATAACGAGCAACCGGCTGGTGATTTTCCTTTCATCGAAATGAAAGTGATCCTCAACTCGTCCTACAACTCTGTATTGATACCCCACAACCCTTCGCAGCCATCCGCGACTTTGCCCGCACCACCCTTGATTGAACCCTCGAAAAGGCCTGTATCCCCAACTTTCCCGACACCGCCCTCAATTGAACCATCAAAAATCCGTGTCCCCAAGGTTTCAACCCTTGGAAAACGCTCCAAAACAACCCCCGCCCTTCCCGACGTTTCTTCAGAAACAAGTAAGCCACAGCCGGTCAAAAAACCGGTCTTGATTAAGCTAAAGTTGAAACCACCCAAGTTGCCACAAGTACAGCCGCCCCCAACGTTCATGGCCACCGATCTTGCACCACTCAATGATTCATTGGAGGCCGAAACAAAGGGAAAGAAGTCCTCTCACCCGCCTCCGCAAGACCCCCAGCCTACTCGGAGATCCAGTAGGCGAAGATGAACTATTAGTATCTTATCCATGTAACTTGCTGTTTTGCCTCTCCCAAATATATGGTATCACCTGATTTGTTGTTTTCTCTCTCTTTCATTGAGAAATATGTGTCTTGCAAAGTCATAATAAGACGTGCAAATTTCTGTTGAGGCCCCAAAATTCTCCAATTTTGCAAGCGATTTGCATGTCTTGCAAGCGCAAGTCTTGGTAAAATTCCTCCCTTTGCACACATTTTTTAATTTTGCAGGCCATATTGCTTGCACACCTTATAACTTGCAAAAGATGCCCTGCAAAAATGCTGCAGGCAAGACCCAGAAAGATATTTGCATGACATAGTTTGCAAGACATACCCTTGCATGATATCACATTTTGCCAAAGGCATGCAAAATTACAAAATACCCGGATGTTATTGGAATTTTGCATGCTTTTACATTTGCAAGCTATATGACATGCAAAAAAATTCATGCAAAATTCTGCCACCCCCTCACGGCCAATCACCCCGGAGGGCATACATCTAGTTTTCTTTTCTTTTCCATTCCCCTCCCCCAACTGCCGCCGGCCTAGCACCGGACGGAGTTCCTCACCGCCCTTCTGGCTGCCACGGCTTCCCCCAATCACCACCTCCGCTATCCAGTCCGCGCTGGCCTGCTTAGTCTGAGTCCAGTTCCGCCGTCGAGCTCCGTGCGCCGCCGCCTTCAGTTGTGCGCTCCGCTCCGCTCCGTTCCGGACTGTTTCCGCACTGTTTCTGCACCGCCTGTGCGCCGCACTGATAGCTCCGTGGACAATTTGACACGTGTTCCAGAATTGACCACCACACCGGCCATCGAGAGGGTGTAGGGTGTTCCTCTTGATGGCCGGTACAGACGGGACATCAAGGGAGCTAGGTGTGTATGTCCCCTTGATGACCGGTTAGCACCGGCCATTGAGGGAGTTGTTCTCTCTTGCACCTGCCACTGAGAATGGCAGGTGACGAAATCCACAACAGGTGACGACACACCCGGGGCACAAGTTTGAATTTGAGTTTGGATTTTGTCAGCGCAACAAAATCCGGTTTAGGTCAGCCGTTTGCTGGCGTTGTTATGCTAAATTCATTATTCAAATAAAGAATTTTTTGAAAAACATTGAACAAAGATTTTCACCCCAAAAAAGTTACGTTATCCAAAACCTCCCAAACTCAAAAATAAAAAAAGTCAATTTATGTTATGTTACTAAAAAAAAATGTTACGCTACCCAAATGGCTAATTTGGAAAACACAAGAAGGCTACGGTATCCAATTAGCCCTCTGTAATGTACCGTAATGTAACTGCCCAGCCTTTTCAAGAGGGGAGAGTTCTTGGCAAGCTGGTATACACATACCAGCTCACCAAGAGGGGACTCTCCTCCCAGCAAGCTCCTATCTTGGTGAGATGGTTGTGTATACCAGCAACGCTGAAACCAATCCAATACACGCATTGGTATTTATTGATATTGGATTGGTTTTGTTTCCAATACATTGTATCTGTATTGGATCTGCAAACCAATACAATCCAGATGCATTGAGACACGTGGATTGGGTCCCCAATCCAATCCAATATTCAATAAATTGCTCGGGTGGGCCATTGGATTTTGTACAAATGGCCCAGAAAAAAAAAGAGAAAAAAATCAATACAATACCATCATATCGTATCTGTTTGTTGATACAATACGTGGTATCAAATTCTTATGTATTGAAAAAATAATATGATCCATGGTATTGCCAATACCTGTCTTGGATCGGCTCAGTTTCAGCATTGATACCAGCTCTCCGAGAGGCACTGTCAGACACTGAGACACTAACTCCATGTGTCTACAATGCATAGTACATGTCTTATAGCCTAATGGTTAAAGACTGCTTTAATGATTTACTCATGTACATAAAGTCAAGAGTTCAATTCCCTGTCATTACATTAATTATGTACCCTTTATTTCTATGTATTTACTCATATTTCACACTCTTTTGAGTATGTAATTAAACTTATTTCACATTGATTACATACTTGTATATACAGAGAGAGATAATCTTATCTCTCTATGTATTTGTCCTGATTAAGCCTAAAATATGTACAAATAGGGTGATTACATACATATTTATGTAAATCCCCTTCTGAATTCCGTGATCACTCCTCTCCTTGGAGTTAAGGATCCCTCAGGTCCTCGACTTGAAGGAGGGAGCTGATCCCTGTAATATAAAAGGGGAGGTCTCTCACCTGTAGAGATTCCTCCCCCAGATTATTACACATACAAACCCGCCAACCTTACTTTAAACCATAAAAAGTGAGTGGGGTTTAATATAATCTACTGACCTTATTTCCTTTACAGCTTTCCTTCTTTGTGTATTTCTCCCCTAGGTACAGGTGGGTGTCATAACACCTGTATCCTAGATGACAAGAAGCTCATACCTTGTGTAGCCACGGCACCAGGCTCGAGTAATCTCGCCGAGTCCCCTTTACATAAGGGTGCTAGCCCCTCCGCTCTATAGCGTCGAGGCGTGGTTTCTTCCCATTGGCCTTTAAAGGTTATAGTGTGGCTTAATTTTCCACTGGCCGCTATTCTAGCCGCTATAGTGTGTATACAAAACCCATCAACTCCGTGTCACATAAGAGACCGGATCTGACAGGCACTCTCCTCCCAGCGAGCTGGTATACACATACCAGCTCACTGGGAGGAGATTCCCTCTGAGAACTCTCCCATATTAGCTAGCTGGTATACGCATACCAGCTTGCCGGAAGGAGAGTCCCTCTTGGCGAGCTGGTATAAAGATACCAGCTTGCCAGGAGGAACTTGCCTCTTGGCAAGCTAGTATACATAATACCAGCTCACTGAGAGAGGATTCCCTCTTGGCGAGCTGGTATACATTTACCAGCTCATCAGGAGCTATCCCATAACTTAACAGTCCCTCCTTGGGGGAGAAAAGTGAACTCCAAAGGAGGGACTGACTTATGTCACACTTCTTGCCTGAGATATTGGGGCTTTTGTGGCTATTTATGTCAGTTATGTTTATGAAACTTAGGGTAAAAACCCGTCAAATAAGGGTTTTTTGCCCTAGTACTATAACTGTACTGAAATAAAACACTGGCAATAATGTGCCAAACTTGTTACGTGGTATTTAGCCACTACAAGGGTTTAAACACTCTTATATAAGAGGAGGATATTTGTAATTAATAAGGTTTACTTATTAATAACAGGGATATATAAGGTTTTGACGTAGAAATAGCTGGTAAGCGCTTAAACTGATTGGCTGCGCGTCAGAGGCGGGAGTCTTACAGCAACTATTTATAAAGATTTAACTGTAATAAATGCTTATAAGGGATATTGGCAATTTTAGAGTTAAGATCTAGTGGGTTTCGTGCCAAAAGGGCAGAAATAAAGGAAAGGGTGGCTTTAATAAGCCAGAGGAGAATTTTCACGAGTTAACTTACAGGTTAATTTGTGGTGAAATGTCTGGGGGGACAATTCCAGTGACTCAGTTACCTCCTTAAATACTGGAGAGGTCTCTGAGGGCGCTGAAATGTTCCCATTAGTTTTGGCTATGGGTAAATGCCAAGGGTAGACGTGTAATCTGCCTTGGCTATGGGTATTTTGTTTGTACAATATTACACAACTTCCCTTACTCCCACACGTGACATTTGTATAACCAATTGTCATGTGAAATAGCTTAATATGAAGTGTAATATCAATTTGTACTAAGTGTTACTCTCACCCGTGGTTCTTGTTTCACGGGGGAAAGGTACTTTACTAATTAATATAATTTTATGTATTTTAATTTATGTAAAGATTTTTTATGTAGTTTTCCTGCTCTTTGGAGCGCTTTATGGCTATATGTACATATATGAAAAAATGTATGAAGGAGTAGGAATGAGGGGTTACTTTGAGTGGGTGACCCCCCTTAATTTAACACGAGGATTCTGAATATTCAATAATATTTCAGGATTTGTAAATGGTTTACTAGTTTTTGCAGACTTTAGGATACTTGTTGTATCTCTAAGGCTGACAATTTATGCCATTTTTTCCTTTCTCCATTCACACAGAAAAACCTAGGCAGCCTCTACTGGAGCCCTAAAGGGTCAAGATAGCTGAAAATATTGGCTTCATGTCCCTGAACTCATGATGAGTATTGGATGCAGGAGCTGCAGTGGCCAAGGCATCTTAACCAGAGCATGGAGAGCCTGGTTCCTGTGTAATTGAATTGAAAAACCATACTGTTTTCTGTGGTAAGTTCAATCTGCACAGGTCATACAGCTCAAGGAACCTTAAAAATAAATAACTTTGAAGGGTCATGGAGAAAAAATGGTTGGATTTCCAGGAAAATGTGTAGCGTCGAAAGATAGGGAATAGGTAGACAAGTTTCACAATCCAAAGGGCATGGCTGTGGCCCTTTGGGAACAGGGTCAAAAATGGAAAGGCACAAAATTACCTGCAAAAACATTTGAAAGATTGGAATCTCTCAGGCCAAAATGTGGACATTAGTCCCAAGTCCCTCCTTCAGAGGTTGCGCTTTGCACCAGCCCAGGCTGTAGCAGGGCCCTCCAAATTGGGGGACTTGTTTTAAGTTAGTGCTATCTCAGGTTGCAAGTGGGCCGGGCCCGGGCCCAAAATAGGTGCCCAGGCCCAGCCCGCGCTGAAAGCCGGGCTGGGCCGGGCCGGGCCAAAATGAGCCAAAGCTCTGCCCAGCCCATTGCCCAGGAAGCAGTCTTTGGGCTGGGCTTGGGCTGGGCTCGGGCCGGCCCACGGGCTCTAAGTCAGTCTTGGGGCTGGGCTTGGGTCGGCCCATGGGCTCTGAGTAATTTAGTTACCAGTTGGGTTGGCAGGTCACCCAGCTCATGGGCATCTAAGTTTTAGATGCCCGGAGGCACTTATTTCTCTCTCTTGAGGTCACTAATATTTAAGAAATCACAATTAAATCTTGTATGATATTTCAGATAGGACTCAGGAGCAGCACAGGGTGGTTGAGTTTAATGTATATAAAACATGAAAGAGAAATGAAATCAGGAATCATCAGGATTTGCATTGTTTGATGAATGATTGACGGGCTTCCCCCCAGCGCGGCCTGCGCGCACGGTGCTTTTTGGGCTGTATGGCATAATAGATCTGCTGTATATATGGGGTAAAAAGGAGGCAGGCCGCCCCGGGCCGGATGGGGTGTCCAGGCCCGGCCCAGGAAAAGCATGGGCTTCTGTGGGCCAGTCTGATGAGATTTTTCTTTTGAATTGGCATGTTTGGGCCCGGCCCGTGCCCAGGACGGGCCGCCCAAGCCCACCTGCAACCTGAGTGCTATCCCCCTTACACGCCCCCGCACGCCCACTCCCACGCATGTACAACACCTGTACATGCCTGACAATTGGCGTGTGTGGGCGTGTACAGGAAAAAAAGGGTGTGCCCCTCCACACACCCTTTTTCAAAGAGCGTGGGTGTGCCCCCGGGAGGGGTGTGCGCGTTTATCAAAGCCCTACATACTGGTACTTGAAGCTAGGAAAGGCTTGTCTCTGTGACAAACATGTATTTGCCGGTCATCAAACTGGCTTTTCCCAGCCCGGTGACCTGTACTCAAGGGGGTGGTGTCTCCACTTGATGGCCTATACACACCATTCACCAAGTGTGGAACCCCTCTGCTCAATGGCAGGTACACACCAGTCACTGATTGGACAATCCTTCAGCTCAATGACCATAATACCAGGATCATTGAGGGGAGGATGTCTCCACTTGATGGCTGGTAATCTACATAGACACACCGTCCACTCAATAGTTGTCCAACATTCATCAAGTGAAGGGTATCTCCACTCAATTGCTGTACAAACAGGTTGTTGAGTGGAGAATGTCTCATCTTGATGGCTGATACACACCAGTAAGCGCAAAATTCCAGGATGGAACAGGCATCAAGTGAAGGTACCCTCCACTGAATTAACAGTGTGCACACCCTTGATTGGATCAAATATATAAGATCAAACTCCTTGAAGCCTGCTCCTTGCATGCTCAAACAGATGAAATCAGCTAGTGTTACCAAATAAAAATACGGTTTGGCACTCCCTAGAGAGCTGAGTGCCACACATCCCCCCCTGGTGATTGGGCTTCTTGAGATGCTGAAAGGTATGCTTGGTACTCGGCTTCAGTAGAATTGTAGATGACAAACTGGGCCCTCCCAACTTCTTACTTTGCCACAACACAAGCCCGCCTCCACATTGGAAGCTATATCCACTGATCAATAGGCTTTGTTTGTCTTTGGCCCAACTGGAATCAACATAACCTATGACCTGGTGGCCACTATCAGGTTGGTGTAATATTCCCCACTCTGTAAGCAAGACACGCGAACGTCATATTTGTGCAGGCCTCTCTTCATCAACTCAGGTCAAATCAAGCTTCCTCAGCGGTCCACCATGTTTACGGCAAGCCATTCAGAGTAAGCAGCCTCTCACCTCTTCCCTATCATTCCTCATGTCTACAACGCATGCTTACAACTTTTTTTTTCCAGGAATTTGTTCAAATTTTCTCACATTTGATTTTTTTGAATCCAACCCTTGATGCATATGCAAACAATCCAAATTGCAACAAAGCTCTCCCAAGAAGCTTGTATCACCTTAAATTTGTATTTCCTCACTTTGTCTCTTTTCCCTTACGTTGCGGCTGAGCTGACATCCACCCTTCCATCTCTAGGATACTGTTGATAGTCAATCTGATGAATGGAAGGACAATCACTTAGCCTCTGCCCAACTTCTAAACAAACCGTGTGTGCTTGAGAATTATTGCAAGACTTTTGGCAAGGTGCTAAAACATCAAAGGAGTGGCTTGTGTGTATTGTTATGTGTTTGTCTCTAGTTGCGCAAGGCTTATTTTTTCCTTTACTGACATTATTTTTTCTCCAAACAGCTTTTGAACAACATCCTTGTAACCAAGAGGATTATGATCAATGGAAGTTGTTGGAGCTACGACAAAAGACGGTGATGATGTGAGAAAAAGGCCTTGAGGAAAAAATCTCAGGGGCAAGCAATGGTGGGTAGTTACAATAACAGTTACTATCAGTTTTTTTTCTCCTTTGGTCTTAATTAATTTAAAATTCAGCACCACATAATGATTTTTTCAGCTAGATCAGGAAGTCATAGCTCTCCTCCAATAATTGGTGACCACCGCAAAGAGAAGAGAATAAAAGAGATTGAACTCAATGGCTTGAGGATGGTTTTCTCACTGGATGTGGCTCAGTTGGGTGCACGGAAAAAAGAGGGAAGAGAACCAATGTTTTGATTTGCATGACAATGCTATGATATAAATAGACTATGTACATGCAACAGACTTGTGGTTTTGAGATGAAATGTGTGAAGTTTTTAACTGTATTGCTGTGAAATAAGAACCAGACTGAAGAAACAACATTAGAACATTCAGGGAAAAAAAGAGAAAACATTAGAAGAAAATATGAGAGAGAATTACCACCACAAGAGAATGGAGATTCTGAGACAACCAATTACAAGAGAAGGAATACTGAGAACAAGGACACTGGTGATGATAAAGAGATAAGAAAAAAAAGAAAAAGAGATTAGCCAAGGGTGAGGTGGACTGAGGTTATCGCTGTTCTTTTCTCACCAAATTGGAGAGAAGAGCCAATCAAGAGTTCAAAGGGAAACTCAAGCAATGTCAAGAACAGAAAGAAGTTTGAGTCTTGAGCCATGTCAAGACGAAGCTTGATCTTGAGTGATGTTGAGACGGAGCTTGAGGGTTGAGAGTCTGATCAAAGTCGAGACAAGAGCGGTCAAAGGAAGGGGATCGACGACCAATCCTGAGACCAGAGAGAAGGCTGGAGGCAAGGGAGTGCAGGCGAGTGAAGTTTCACAAGGCTGTCGCGGCAAGAACTCAACAAAATGAATAAGAAATAATTTTGAATAAAGTACATTCTTTGAGACTACACATGAAGATATAAATGACTATCATAACTCTACTACTCAGGTTTCATGGACTACAAGGTGTGAGCTAGAAGTACTATTAACTTACTAGTGATGCTTGAAGAGAAACAAAATCAATAAGGAATCAATTTAGAGACAACATGAAGAGGTATAAGTAAGAAGAAGGAGTCAGAATTTCAACAAGAAATACAACTGTGGCAAGGGGCCTAGAGAGGGGGCCTAGTTAGCTATGGAACACTCTGGAAAGGAAAAGAACAACAACAGAAATTGGCCCTCTTCTGGGCATGGGGAAGAATTCTAACACCCCTCCTGACTCATGACCAGAGGGGCTGAGGCAAGAGACAGGAGCTGCTACTACATGTAAATAACTATTTCTAGAGGAAGTGAAAATAAAAAGGTGGTAATGTAGGCCTGATTCATAATGAGAGAAAATAGGCCTGATTTTCTTTGTTGGTCGGGAGAGAGAATGTTGGTTGACCTGCCGCGGCGAAGTGAGCTTGAGGCGCTGAGGGCAAGTTTGGTCGCTTATCGGGGTGTTTTTGGTAGCAGGTGTCGGCTGAGTGTCCGGTCTTTTGACAGTGAGTGCAGAGCTTGAAGGATTTCTTGCAACTAGGGCAGGCAAGTTGTCCAGACAAGATTGTGAGGAGGGCAGCTTGACTAGGTCAAAAGTGTTCATTGTTACCGATCTTGTTTTGAACTTTGTAGTTATCAAGTCGTCGGAGGAGCAATTCGAAGTTTTCTCCCGATAAACTCATCGTTATAACGTCACGGAACGATCGGAGCTGATCGCAAGGGAGTCTTGCAAGGACCATGAGATTCCTCGTTTGATTACCAAGGTCCATGCCCGCTAGAATAAGCTTCTGGTTTGCCTTACGCATGTCCAATATGAACTTTGGGGTAGTGATGTATTTGATGCCTAAGAAGCTTTTGAGTGCAACAACCTTCGCAACATTGTCGTCCGCGGCATATTTGAGCTTCAGCAGGTCCCAGACGTACTGACCGGTGTAGCTGCTCCAACGTATGCCGTGTTTTCGCCATCCAGTGACTCAACAATCTCAACGTACCCAAGCTGATTCTTCTTTGTCCAAGCTGCCTGCTCTGCAGCATTCTCTGGTTTGACTGTGGTGCCGATGATTACGTCTCGAACATCCAAGCAAAAAAGTCGTGCTTCAAATTGTACTAGCCAGACCAAATAGTTCTTGGAGGTCAACCGAATGCGAGTTTGTTCTTTATCTTCTGACATAATCTAGAGATGGAAAGCAATCGTTAGATTGATTCGAGATTGAGCAGTGGAGAAGTTCAGGTGTCCAAGTTTGAGTTCAACTGAGACGATCAAAGCTAGCGAGTGAGGTAGAGAATGGCTTTTGACCGTGAAAGAAAAGTGTCTTGATGTCAAGGATGAGGTGAGAAAAGGGCTGAAGAAGTCAAGAGCACAAGATTCTCAGGGACTCAGAACAAAAGATCAGAAGTCTCCAAAGGAGCAGGTCTGTCTGATATGGGCCCGGAACTGAGTGAGTGTGTATTTCTTGAGGGAAAAGAAGAGATACCACTGTGGCAAGGGGCCTAGAGACAACACCGCAACAGCTGCGCTTTGCTGACAAAAGCACCAAAATAGCGCAGCGCAGCGGCCATCAGCTGTTCCTGGAGCCAAACAGTGATAGCGTCAGCGGCCGGGCGCTGTTTTCAGCGCCAGCGCAGCAAAGCGATTTTTTCCCCCTTTCACTACAAAATAGCGCAGCAACAGCGGGACAGCGACTGGACCCGCTGGTGCTTTTGACCGCTTTTAGCGGATTTTTGCTGAAATAGCGTGGATAGCGCACTGCGCGGCTGCGCTTTTGGCTGCAAAAGTTGTTTTTTGCTACATTTTAAGCAAAATTACACTAAGAATAGCGCTACCAGTGCAGTGTGCCGCAGCCGTATTGGCAGCTGAGTCACTTTTTCGCCAAGAATGGAGTCCAGAGCGCAGAAAACTCTGCGCTTTTGTGCGCTGAAGAGCGGGGATCAGCAGAAATTGCCAATTTTCAGCGCTCAGCGCAGCATTTTTCCGCTGTTTCAGCGTTCAGCGCGCACAGCGACCAATTATTGCTATTTCAGCGGTTTTCCCGCTTTTTAGCGCACAGCGCAGCGGCTTTCCGCTATTTCAGCGGCCAGCGCAGCAAAATACCGCTGCGTGCTGCTGAAAAAAGCTTGCTGTACTCTAGTGCGTCTGTCAGTGTAAGTACAATAATGAGTATTCCGTAAGATGATAGGATAGTAGGATAAGGAAAAAGAGAAGAGAAACCGTGAGCCTCCACGTGCATCACTGTTCCCACCCAATTCTGCAGATCCAACACTTTCCTGCACTAGTCCTTCAGCTCCGCCCACTTTAGGCACATCATTGTCCCAGACTCTGCTCCTCTCCAACGCTTGACCTCCCACTGTCCTCTGTCTAGCCCCCGCCAGTCAGTCTCTCACCACCGCCTCTGCCCCAGTTCCACCCGCTAGTGGAACCCGCTTCAGCTGCTGTGGCTCACCTGCTGACGCGCCGCTGCTACCAGTCCACGTGTGTAGTCGGCCACAGTCCAGCCCTGCCTTTCCGCTCTGGTCCAAATACCCAATCCGCAATCCTTGCATTCCGTCTGCAAGCTTTCTTAGTGTGCTTTCTGACTTCATTCTCAGTGCTTATGTCACCGGAATGCACTCTGACTGAGCCTCTCTTTGCATTCCCGCCCGCGCTATCTCCAAGTGGACATTCTACCCCGCATGCCCATATAAATCACCACACCGCCCGCTGCTAAAAGCGTAGCGTAGCGCTGCGAGAAGCGCTACGCTTCCCGCTGTGCTCAGCGCAGTAGTTGCGGTGTTGCTAGAGAGGGGGCCTAGTTAGCTATGGAACCCTCTGGAAAGGAAAAGAACAACAACAGAAATAGGCCCTCTTCTGGACATGGGGCAGAATTCTAACACAACAAACAATTGGGTGTACTCAGAGGCTCTCCGCCTCCTTTTGACTAACCCAGATTTATTTCTCTATGCTCAAGGCACGCGCAACTTGTCTTGCACAAAGACAATGAGCTCTTCTCTCACCTCAGGAATTTCAACAACATTCCAAAGGAAGAATTCACAGTCCCTACCCTCAAAAATGTTTGAGAGGCGCTTGCTGCTGAGTAGGATTCCTTTTCTCTTCATATCTTCCCAGCTCCCCAAGTTCTTTCTCCTCATCATTCCATCCCCCCTCAACAACGTCCAAAATTAAACTGGCGCAGCAGCCCTCTCTGCAGATTTGGATTTATTTCATTCTTCATTTCCCCCAGCGTCCCCTACTTGTTGCGCTTGATCTTATTATATGTCCCAATCCCACTTATTTTCCTGAAAAAGAAAATCTCTGATATTCTATTCTAGAAATCTATACATTCCACCGGTTTTCCTGAAAAATAAAACTGGTTGGATATTATGCCAGTGTCATAAACCTTTCTGCCAGGTTTTTAGAAACTAGTCCCTCACTCAAAATCCCCATCCGGCAGGTTTTTCTAAAAAGCAAAACCTGTCAAATACTTTTCTTCCATCTTGCTGCTTTGTATGACGTTGGGATGACCAACGGCAAACTCCTCCATCTTGTGGATTTTCAGCCAACGGACTTCCATTGCGCCGGCCCTGAGTCAAAGATGGGCCAACACACTTCTGTTGCGTAAACTCTGAGTCCAAGATGGGCCAACAGACTTCCATTGTGCAGGCCCTGAGTCAAGGATGGGCCAACGCACTCCCTTTGCGTAAGCTCTGAGTCAAAGATGGGCCAACAGACTTCCATTGCGCCGGCCCTGAGTCAAAGATGGGCCAATGGTGCATTTTGAATCAAGGCCCGCGTTGGAAGATGTGCCAACGGCGGTTGCTGCCTTCTCCCGCTGTAAGACTCAAAATTTGTAATGAAACCCTTTTGCTCTTGCTAAACTTTTGAGCCAAATTTAAGGCCTTTATGAACAAAATTTTAAAATTTTGGGGAAATGCACAGCAGCAGGTGTTACCAATCAACCAGTGCAGCTGATTAATTTTTTAAAAACATGTTCATAAACACCTTAAAATGTGTCCTAAAGTTTTGTAAATTTCAATCGTGAACCCCCCTAATGCATACCCATCCAGGATGCTGTATTACATTAAATAAAGCAATGCACCTTGGCTGGGTCATCCGATTCAATGTGATGCAAAATACCGGGGTGTATCACCGATGCAATACATCCCTATAATGTTGCATGCATTGCATCACTTACAGTGTTGGTTCACATCTAGACTGAGTGGCTCAGCATGCAGTGCTTTTGCTTGTGCCACTGCCGCCAATCATTTTGGACACTGTTGCGCATATACCCACACCATTGGCTTGCTCCCCTCATTTGGTCTAGGGCAAACAGGTCACACCCAAACTGCCCCAACCCAATTTTCACCCCGCTGCAGGGCTGAATCAGTGACGTGCAAATCACAATTTGTTTGACCTGTTGTGTAATTAATCTCATAGTTTCTCCTGTGGAGAGAGCTCCGCACGGTCCATGGGACCCTCCTTTTGAGGGGGCTTGTTGAAGATAGCTTTACATTTCATCTACAATTTTAGTGTTCTCCTCAGCCATAGCCAGCTAGTACCATAAGTCTGTTATCAGTGCTGTGATTCAGGCACACAGCTTTTGAAGTCGGCGAGGAATTGCGCACAATCTACAGATCCGTCCTATTTATATCAATAAAGCAGAAATGAAATTAGGATTTAGATTCCACAAGAAGGTGTCAGCCCATGATTTCACATTGGATCCTAGAGGTGAATATAAAACTGCTGACTGGTCTAGGCCGAAATTCCTGCACGCAGCAGTATCGTGCTACAGACTGCCCAGAACCCGGTTCGTTGCACTGTCCGGAACGAGTTGTTCTCTGCACTGTGGGAAGAAAATAGCCAAAAGGTTTGGCCAAAAATGTAAATAAATATCCTAACGATTAATTTAATTAATAGAGACCTCAAACATACCCTTGCAATTCACGAGCACAGGCTGGCCCCTTTCTCCTGTCACATATTGACTCGTGATGCATCGCAAGGCCGAATAATGTTGGTTACATGCACAGGAAACTTGAATTGGTCCAAGGATAATTGCAAGAAATATGAGCACGCTCAATTTCAGGAACTGCATGGTAAAATCGTTACCACCAAATTACGTGCTGGAGCGAGTCGCGAGTCGGATGGATATTTGTGAATGGGAAGCGAGGATGAGGCTTAGGGATCTAATCTGGAGTTGATTTATGGCAAGACTTGTGGGGTGCTGATGTGTGATTGTCAGGAGGTGGGGTGCGTGCTGAAGGATTGCCGCTTTAATATGCGTGTTGCCTTTAGACCGAGAGTTCGTTCGATCGGAAATAATGTTCTGGCGATGGGAGGCATGGCGCCCCGACCTGCGTTGACGGCACACACCTTTTCGCGTGCGGTGTATGCATCACAGCACAGCACAGCAGCACGTTCCGTCGGAATACTCTTTCTGGCGATGGCCGGCGGCGTGAGGCGTCGACCAGCGTCGGCTGCAAATCATTCCCTCTGGGCGCGTGCAGTGTGTCACAGCACAGCACAGCACACAGTGGCAAAATTGGCTTGTAAAGCCATCAAACCTTGGCGTGCTGAAGTCAGCCACGGGGACGCCGTCCCGAACGGAACCCTAAGGTATCCTTCTGTCACTGGGAGGGACCCTTGGACACTTGCGAGTTGTTTTTTCCAGACCCAGCTCCGCTAACGGGCTAGCGTCTTGTGGTTTTGATATGTCCGTGTCGCTCCTACACTGACAGTGTGAGGAGGAGTGAGGAAAAGGAAAGCTTAAGGGCGCAACCGGCGCGGCGGTCGCTTCTGCGCCGAGCAGCTTGTTTTGGCGCGGGTGAGCCGGGGCCCTGTGAGATGTATTTATGTGAAAGGAACAAAAAGACGCGCCTCCACCGTTGCTCGATCAGCACAAAACGCGCCGCGCGAAATAGTAAATCGGAAAGGAGGAATGGGCTCGCAGGCATGGATGGAACTTGGACGTTAGAAAGCGATGACGTTTGGCATCCAGTAGGTAAGATTTTCATCAAGTTCAAAGTCCTAACTTGATTTGTTCATGACTGTGAAAACTGTAGGATTACAGACCAAAGCCCGCAGCAACCGTCCAGGAAGCTCGCGCGGCCAGACAAAGGCGCAAGCCCAAGCCCAGCCGCAAAGAAAGGTTAGCCCTCCTTTGCGGTCCAGACATAAGCCCTAACCACGGCCAAAAGCTAACGCAAAGTATCGCCTTGCCGATTACAGAAGCGCAGACAGCGAGAACCTTGAAGGTCGAAGCACAAAGACAAGAACAGACAAGCTCAAGAACCTTGTACGTCCCGAGACTAAACGAGAAGTAGACTTAGCAATAAGACTGACCTGATCGTGTTCTTTCCACAGAACTCTCGCGGAACGACTCGGTCTCAAGAACCAAACAGACCTCCTAGCCAGACTATCGGAAGCTCCCGCTACCCGTAAGTAAAGATCAGCTCTTATAGAGTCCAAACCAAGACAAGCTAACTGGGATGAACTTTGTTCAATCAGTGCAAGACACGTCAGAACTCTTCAGACAAGAGAACACGAAGTTGATACATTGACACGGTTCATACTTGTGAGTAGAAAGACAAAACTAAAGACAAGAAACAGAGAGCACAGCCACTGAAGCCAAGACTACGGTCGACTGGCCAAATGAAGCTCGTACCGTAGATCGCACGACTAGCAAAGCCGTTGTAAGAGCCTTACATCCCCGCAATACTCACACTCACTCAGAACAGACCCAGGGCATTTCCAGCCCTGCTTTCAGGTTCATCTCACTGCTATTGCTTGAACCCTTAAAACTTGTAATTAGGACTATAATCTGATCTTAGCAATAAAACTTTCAGTTGTCCAAATTCTTTTAAAAACTCTCTAGAATTCGCCACCATAGTGGATGACTTCCCGTTGTTGTTTAGAGAGCTCTAGATGCCCCTCTAAATCCTAAATTAAGACAGCTATCAAAAACTCAACCAGTGCATACTAAGTTAATGAACTGTAGGGTTAGGAAAACATTTTCCTTTTTGTCAAAAATTAAGAATTTGGGTTTGTAAATTGAGATCTGGGAGGCTCCCAGACTCGACGGGAAGTCCTCCAGTATTCCGACGTCTTGCAGAATACGACTACCATCTGACTCACTTGTACCCCAGCAGATCTCTCTATCGACCGTCTTCGTTCGAAGAGAGGTCTCTTGACTCAGCTGCACTCTTTCCTGCTACCTCGATTACGACATCCGTCGCCAACCTTGAAGCATGTTTGCGGAACCAAAGCTTCTGTCCGGAATATTGGGTCCCAGTCTTCAAAGTACATCGTAGGGATCCAGCCACACATTGAGGTGATATAGGATCGAATAATCCGTGTCATCAATTGTATCATCCCCGGGCCAGTACCTGAAACAAACCCAACAGACGACCAGCACTTCAAAGAGTTCGAATCCTACAGGATTCGTGGATTGGTTCTCTCGATCGATCGGGAGTGAAATGCAACGTCACCTCGCGTCCTTTTTTCGTAGATTGCGGCCGTTGCCTCACTGAAATGCTCACGCCCCCAGACGAAGCTCCGAAGGGGATATCCTCGTCAGCAACACGAGTCAATCGACGCAGCCATCCGATGGTCAAAAGAATCCGACATGGACATCATTTATCATCTTTTGGGCGGGAAACTGCAAACAATCCATGATCTCTTGGATTCTCGGTTTGACTTGGCTGATCCAGAGCATGATCAGGTTATAAATCACCCAATCACTCAGCTCGCTCAATCGTTCATACCACTCTTCAAACTATCGAACTTGTTTTTTAAAAAGGTATCGTCAGTGTTCAGGCTCAAAATAAGGTCGGCAAATTTTACAGAAATGTCTTCTTATCACCTCGACTTATTGGTCAAATCGGTTGGAATAATTTCAAGTTGTCTCCGTGAATTAATGGAGCAGTTGGAGGAAGCGGTCAGGGGAGTTGAACCAGACCCTACGACATCTTAATTAATCAAGTCACAAAGATCATATATCCTTTTCAATCTTGCTTGTTCCTTGTTGACTTCTATGTTATAAGTACCTATTTTCGGCCCAATGATATATCTTATCTTACCTAAAAATGTACATTCTTCACATCAATATTTTGGACTCGGTCAGATCTGATACACATTATCTTTTTTGGTCTCAAGGCCAACCAGAAATTAGAATTTCCACAGATTCTCCAGCCCAACAAATGTCGCACTTCACCCAAGGCCCTCGCTGCTGCGGGCGTGTGTCTCGCGAAGCGAGCCTCTGACAGCCCTCGGCAGTCTCGAGCTTGGTTGGAACAAATGTTCTATGGACAGTCAATCGGAGGGGGGTCGATGGCGCGCCACCCCGCAGGGAGTCGGAACCCTCCGCGCGCCGGTTAGCGTGACGCGTGGGTCGATCCCGGAGCCTGCTTGGCCGAGTCGCCCATCGATCGATCAACGCAAATCGCGCCATAGCAAGGAAAAGCAAAAAGACCAAAGTGCTCGCAGACATGGCTGAACCTGATACACTAGCAAGTCATGAGCTTCGGCATCAAGCAGGTGAGCTTTTCATTAAAAACCTCGATCCGAATTTCTCAAAAAAATGTTGGCTGACCGGCTCGAAAACCCCTTAGAATTCGCCAGAAAGGTATTCGTACGTCTAGCTGGTTACGACTACTCTCTTGGACTCGTTAATGCCCCATCAAATATCCTCACCGATCGACTGCGCTCGAAGAAAGATCTCCTGGCTCAGTTGTGCTCTACCCTACTACCTCTACTACGGCAGCAAATCGCCGGTCTCTCAGAAG